>NC_141002.1:17348915-17706791 GCF_052327205.1 Somniosus microcephalus | reverse complement strand
CCTCTCTCTCTTCCAACAACAACATGCCCTCCAAAAAGCCTCGGCACCGCCGGGCACCCCCAGCCAGTGTTTTATATCGGTTTAGCATAACTTCCTGGCTTTTGTACGCTATACCTCTATTTATAAAGCCCAGGATCCCATATTCTTTGTTAACTTGTCCTGTCACGTTCAAAGATCTCTCTGTTCTTGCTCCCCCCTTTAAATTGTACCATTTAGCCTGTATTGTCTCTTCTCATTCTTCCTACCAAAATGTATCTCCTCACACTTTTCTATGTTGAATTTAATCTGCCATGTGTCTGTCCATTCCACCTCCCCCCAGCCCTTCCCTTCCTCCCCCCTGCCTTCCCCTCCCCGCCCTTCCCTTCCCCTCTCCTCCCCTGCCGTTCCCCCTCCCCGTACAAAAAGAAAATACTGCAGATGCTGGAAATCTGAAATAAAAACAGAAAATGCTGGAGTTACTCAGCAGGTCAGGCAGCATCTGTGAAAAGAGAAACAGAGTTAACGTTTCAGGTCGATGACCTTTCGTCAGAACTGGAAAAAAGCAGGAAATGCAACAGATTTTTAAGCCAGTTTAGGGGCTGGGAAATGGGGGAGGGGATGAAAGAACAAAAGGAAAGGTCTGTGATAGGATAGAAGGCAGGAGAGGTTAAGAGACATTGGGCCAGAAATTCGCGGCCAAAGGCGTGAGTGCGCTCGGGGTACTCACGCATCTGGCCGTTGGAAATGCCGGCGTTCAGCATGAACAGCGCATGTGGGGAACGCCGGCATTTCCAGACCTCGAGCGCGTGCGACTGCACAGGCAGCCCTTGCGCAGTGAACTTCGTAGATTTCATTCATGAAATCCGTGAGGGCAAGTCCTCAGAAGTTACACTGTAAAAAAAGCAAGTGTAAAGTGGTTCATTGGCTGCGGAGGAAGAAACATTTTATCGTGGAGCTTCTGAAATGCAATATTTTTGTTTGGGAAAGGGAGGGAAGTTATTTTAAGAAATTTTAAGTAAGTTTTAAAGTTAAAATTTTTTTTTTTTTTTTTTTTTTTTAAAAAAGGGTTTTCAGAACGGTAGGTAGAAGGAGCAATTGTGGCTGTGTGAATGGAATGTGAGAATGAGTTATGTATGTATGTCCACATATATTCCTTTACGTATATGTATGTATGTTTTATATTCCTTTACTAATGTGTATGAATGTATGTTTTTTAATTATGATTTTCCAATAAGTTACTTTCTCTGAAAGTCATAATTAAATAATACATTCATACACATAAGTAACGGAATATATACATAACACGCAATGGAATATATACAGACATACATACTTTCAGAAGCTCCACGATAAGAAATATCTTCCTCCGCAGCCTCTGGAGCAACTGTACCCATGCTTTTTTCATGTGTAAGTTGACTTGACCTCACTGAAAGCATTAATGAAAGCGGCGAATTATACTGCGCACGCGCTGCATGTGCAGTCGCACGCGTTCTGCCTCTGAACCCCTTCGTTCAGAGGACAGGAAATGCCGGTTTTCCCCACATGCACTGTGCATGCTGAAAACCGGCATTTCATCCAGCCAGATGCGTAAGTACCCCGACCGTACTCGCGCATTTGGAAGGGAATTACTGGGCCAACATTTTACATGTCAATAAAATGAAAAATTTAACAATTGCACGACTTGCCCCCTCGCATCTGCGACTGAGGGTCCAAGGAGGTGCATTGCGCAAGAGGTCATCATCGTACGTATCCTCACACTGTTCCCTTTGGGGAACTGTATGAAGTGGTGGAAGGATTTATGGCCGTGATTAACGCTCATTCCGTGACCGTAACCATCTTTGAACCAGCCATTAGGGTGGTTAGTCCTATGGCGGGAGGGTTTTACGGGCTCCCACAACCCATCTGAGGGGGGGGGGGGGGGGGCCACCAACACCCACGGACGCAAGTATCCCGCTGGATGTCCACCCAGAATTTAAAGTTGGAACTCCGACTCCACTTGCCGGGACTGTCTGGAGTGGGGTTCAAAACCCTACTCCTTCTGGCCCAGCGGCGGGGATGCTTACTGCTACGCAAAAGGTGACACCCATACATTTCCTGCGCCTTTTCCCTCCCCGTGACTGGAGCCCTATGCTGCCATTTCACGTTGCTAATCGGATTGGGCCTTTGTCATAGCGGTAGGATCCCCGCCGCTGGGCCAGATCAGGGTAGGGTTTCGAACCCCGCTCCAGACAGTCCCGGCAAGTGGAGTCGGAGCTCCGGCTCTAAATTCTGGGTTGACATCCAGTGGGATATTTGTGTCTGTGGGTGTGGGTGGCCCCCCCTCCTTGTATAGCTTGTGGGAACCCGTAAAACCCTCCCGCCATAGGACTAACCGCCCTAATGGCTGGTTCAAAGATGGTTACGGTCACGGAATGAGCGTTAATCATGGCCATAAATCCTTCCACCACTTCATACAGTTCCCCAAAGGGAACAGTGTGAAGACACGTATGACGACGACATTGCTAAATAAATAAATGGAATTAAAAAAATTCTTTTAGGGCTTTTAAAAGTCTTTAAATTGCTTTAATTCTGTTTAAAACTACTACAGATTACTCAAAATAATGTAAACATTTTAAAAAGTTTATAAAAGTTACCAAAATCTTCAAAAAACTTCCAAAAACCTATTTAAACTGCTGCTTTGCATGTAAAAATGGTTAGCAGCTTGACAGAAACATTGGGGGTGTGTCCAGTGAAACTGAGACCTCAAGGGGCGTGTCTCACTTGTACTGCACGCTACAGGCTTCGCGCTGGTTGCACTCCTGGGCGGCGTGACGTCATACGCTGCCCGGGATTCTTCTTCTGGAAACACCAATTCCAGGCGTCCCTGGAGCTGATCGGCAGTAGCGCGGGGTAAGTGTAAATACGGGGCTTGCACGCGCTGCAAGCCCCGTTCTGGAATTTCTGGGCCAATAAGAGATATTCAAGGCAAGAGGAGATGGTAATGGGACAGGTTAAGAAACAAAGGATGGCTCTAGATGAAGTGTAAATTGCGCTGGCAGAATGAAAGACAGCTGCCATGTGGGGGAGAAGAACAGAAGGCAACAAACAAAAAGTGTGGATAAAAAATATATATGATAGGGGCCAAGGTTATGGTCTGAAATTTTTGAACTCTATGTTGAGTCCAGAAGGCTGTAGAGTGCCCAATCGAAAGATGGGGTGCTGTTCCTCGAGCTTACGCTGAGCTTCTGTGGAACAACGCAAGAGGCCAAGGACGGTGAGGTCTGAGTGGGAGTGGAGCGGAGAATTAAAGTGACAGGCGACCGGAAGCTCGGGGTCCCCCTTACGGACTGAATGGAGGTGTTCCGCAAAGCGGTCACCCAATCCTGCGTTTGGTCTCCCCAATGTAGAGGAGACCGCATCGTGAGCAACGAATACAGTATACTAAATTGCAAGAAGTACAAGTAAATCGTTGTTTCACCTGGAAGGGGTGTTTGGGGCCCTGGACAGTGGGAAGGTATAAGGGCATGTGTTGCATCTCCTGCGCTTGCACGGGAAGGTGCTGGGCGAAGGGGAAGGGCTGTTGGGGGTGATAGAGGAGTGGACTAGGGTGTCGCGGAGGGAGCGGTCCCTACGGAATGCTGAAAGGGGAGGGGAAGATGCGTTTGGTGGTGGGATCATGCTGGAGGTGGCGGAAATGGTGGAGGATGATCCGTTGAATGTGGAAGCTGGTGGGGTGAAAGGTGAGGACAAGGGGAACCCTATCGTGGTTCGGGGAGGGAAGGGCAGGGGTGAGAGCAGAAGTGCGGGAGATATAACGGACACGGTCAAGGGACGTGTCAACCACAGTAGAGGGGAATCCTCGGTTGAGGAAAAAGGAAGACATGTCGGAAGCACTGGTGTGGAAGGTGGCATCGTCGGAGCAGATGTGGCGGAGACAGAGAAACTGGGAGAATGGAATAGAGTCCTTACAGGAGGTGGGGTGGGAGGAAGTGTAGTCCAGGTAGCTGTGGGAGTCAGTGGGCTTGTAGTGAATGTTTGTCAATAACCTATCCCCAGAGATGGAGACGGAGAAGTCGAGTAAGGGAAGGGAAGAGTCGGAGATGGACCATGTGAAGGTGAGGGAAGGGTGGAAATTGGAAACAAAGTGAATGAAATTGTCTAGTTCAGGGCGAGAGCAGGAAACGGCACCGATACAGTCATCAATGTACCGGAAAAAAGAGGTGAGGGAGGGGACCCGAGTAGGACTGGAACAAAGAGTGTTCCACATATCCCATGAAAAGGCAGGTATAGCTAGGACCCATGCGGGTTCCCATAGCAACACCTTTGATTTGGAGGAAGTGAGTGGAGTCAAAGGAGAAGTTGTTCAATGTGAGAACAAGTTCAGCCAGGCGGAGGAGGGTGGTGGTGGATGGGGACTGGTCGGGCCTCTGTTCAAGGAAGAAGCGGAGCGCCCTCAGGCCATTCTGGTGGGAGATGGAGGTGTAGAGGGATTGTACGTGAAAAGGAGGTGGCTGGGGCCAGGAAACTGGAAACTGTTAAAGTGGCGGAGGGCATCGGAAGAGTCGCGGATGTAGGTGGGAAGAAATTGCCAAGGGGAGAAAAAATAGAGTCAAGATAGGAAGAGATAAGTTCCGTGGGGCAAGAACAGGCTGAAACGATGGGTCTACCAGGGCAGTCCTGTTTGTGGATCTTGGGAAGGAGGTAGAAGCGGGCTGTGCAGGGTTGGGGAACTATGAGGTTGGCGGCCGTGGGGTGAAGATCTCCAATAGACCTCTTAAAGTCTATTACTATCTTCCTATCTGTTTACTACACTTCCCAGTTCTGACATCTGCAAATTTCAAAATTGTGCTGTTACCCCCAAGAGAACCCGAGGACACAGATTTAAGGTGATTGGCAGAAGAACCAAAGGCGACATGAGGAAAAACTTTTTTACGCAGCGAGTGCTTAGGATCTGGAATGCACTGCCTGAGAGGGTGGGGGAGGCAGGCTCAATCGTGGCTTTCAAAAGGGAATTGGATAAGTACCTGTAGGAAAGAAATTAGCAGGGCTATGGGGAAAGGGCGGGGGGACTGGGACTAGCTGAAGTGCTCTTGCAGAGAGCCGGCACGGGCTCGACGGGCCGAATGGCCTCCTTCTGTGCTGTCACCACTCTAAGTCCAAGTCATTAATGTATATCAAAAACAGCAGTGGTCCTAGTACTGAACCTTGGGGAACTCTGCTGTACACCTCCCTCCAGTCTGAGAAACAGCCATTCACCACAACTCTCTGTTTCCTATCCCTTAGCCAATTTTGTATCCATGCTAATAACAACAGAAAATGCTGGAAAAACTCAGGTGGTCAGGCAACATCCGTGGAGAGAAATTTGAGTTGACGTTTCGGGTCGAACCCTTCTTCAAAACTGGGTATCCATGCTGTTAGTGCCCCTTTGCATTTCAACAATTTCTTGTATACAACATCTTTGGAAGCAAATAAACAGGCCCTGTAAATGTGACTCTTAAACCTTTTTTGCCTCACCGGTTTGTGCTCAACCAACATTTGGAAGAAGTTGCATCTGATTAATCAGTTCGAACAGCTTTTGGCCATCCCTTCAATTAGTCCGAGTGGTTCAGAAAATCACCTCCAATTACGGTGAAAAAAAGATGATTTATTCTTCCGAAATGACAAGCTGACACATCACCTGAAATACTAACTGATGCGCTATCAATTACTCATAAAAGACTGAGAGTTAAGAGAGTAACTAAAGGCTTTTATTAACAAAAGAATGAAGGTCTGCCTCGAGTGGTCGACCGGTCCAGAAATACAAAGGGCTGGGGAGCAGTCACCTTTATACTAGGACTTGTGGGAGGAGTCAGCCGAGGCATGTACACAGTGGAATACAAACAGTGGTGTACACAGTGGAATACAAACAGTGGTTTACCACACTAACATCAGCTTAAAAAGCTGACAGTTGGCAGGTACGAAGGTGCAAGACATTTGCAACTGGTCTTTAACCTATCCAGGTAGCCTCACTGATGTGAAATGGGCCTTACTGCATTCCTATTATTCACCGTTTCATCCTCTGGGGAGGTGTCGTCTCTCAGGATACAGATCACACCATTTTCGACATGGTTGTGTAGCACCAAATTGACCAAATAGGAGGAGGAGAAAGGCAGGGAGATGTGCATGTAATAAAGCAATAGTACAAATTGGTGGGGTGGTAAATAGCGAGGAGGGAAGCCTCAGGCTACAGGATGATATAGATGGGTTGGTCAGATGGGCAGAACAGTGGCAAATGGAATTTAACCCTGAAAAGTGTGAGGTGATGCATTTTGGGAGGACTAACAAGGCAAGGGAATACACAATGAATGGTAGGACCCTAGGAAGGACAGAGGATCAGAGCGACCTTGGTGTGCATGTACATAGATCCCTGAAGGCAGCAGGACAGGTAGATAAGGTGGTTAAAAAAGCATATGGGATACTTGCCTTCATTAGTCGAGGCATAGAATATAAGAGCAGGGAGGTTATAATGGAGCTGTACAAAACGTTAGTTAGGCCACAGCTGGAATACGGTGTGCAGTTCTGGTCGCCACACTATAGGAAGGATGTGATTGCATTGGAGAGTGTGCAGCGGAGATTCACCAGGATGTTACCTGGGCTGGAGCGCTTCAGCTATGAAAAGAGACTGGACAGGCTGGGGTTGTTTCCCTTAGAGCAGAGAAGGCTGACGGGGGACCTGATTGAGGTGTACAAAATTATGACGGGCATAGATAGGGTAGATAGAAAGGAACTTTTCCCCTTAGTAGAGGGGTCAATAACCAGAGGGCATAGTTTCAAGGTAAGGGGCAGGAGGTTTAGAGGGGATCTGAGGAAAAACTTTTTCACCCAAAGGGTGGTTGGAATCTGGAACTCACTGCCTGAAAAGGTGGTAGAGGCAGGAACCCTCACAACATTCAAGAAGCATTTAGATGAGTACTTGAAACGCCATAGCATACAAGGCTACGGACCAAGTGCTGGAAAATGGGATTAGAATAGATAGGGCTTGATGGCCAGTGCGGACACGATGGGCCAAAGGGCCTCTTTCTGTGCTGTATAACTCTATGGGCAGGATTTTCATTGGGCCGTGGAGGCATGTGGGGGGTTAAAATCTCGAAATCGGGGGGCATGAACCCATCCCGCCCCCAACCCGCCTCCATGCCAGTTTCAAAGGAGGTGGATACCTGACCTGTGCTGGGACCCACCTCCCCGAGGCAGGAAGGGGATTAGTGCCAATTAATTGCCTGTTAACAGGCAGTTTTTAGCCTAATCCCTATTTTTATTCCTGAAGTGTGGGATTCCCGACGGCTCCAAACCACACCAAGTTAGCGAGGCGGGCCGTCGGGCTGAAGGGCTTGGAGGGTTCGAGATGTCCGGTGTTCAGGTGAGTAATGGGTGAATGAGTGAAGAGGTAAGTGTGTTTGGTGTGTGTAAAGTGTTTAAAGAACCTTTACTTACCGTTACAGCCTTCCTTCCTTCAGGTCTCGGGAGTCCCTCATCTCACCGGCACAGAAACCAGAATGGCCGCGAGCTGTCAAAAGTTGCAGCATTCTGCTTTCTGTTCTGGAGAGATCTCTAAATCAGCCTGAGAGGAAGGAATTAACTTGGTAGTACAGATTGTCAGTGTTTGACAGCTTCACAGAGCTGTCAAACGCTGATATTTCATCTGTCAAAAGCTCTTGACAGATGAAATGTCAATCTGTGACGTCACCTGTTGCCGGGTGGCCCTTAATTGGCCTGCTGAGCCTGCTGGGCGGGCTCAAGGTCAATCAAGTGAAAATCACGTGGGTTGGCCACAACTCGATGGAGGCGGGACGACAACCCCGAAAGTTGTAGTCCCGCCTCCTACACGCCTCCAGAATCAAAATCCAGCCCTATGACTATAAAATCACCACATCAGGAGGCCACGCTAAGTTTGGCAGCAGTGTTTTATAATACTATCCTTCGATGCTAGGGGCACAAGTTCAGGGTTAAGTGAACTTCCCTCTTATTAGGTTGTGAAAGCTTCCAGAAGTAAATTGGCTTCAGTCGAGTTTCCACTGAAGAATTCCATAGTGAAACTCTACGCTCGCTTTATCCACATTTGGGTCTAGTTTGATTAGACTGACCACAAGGACAGAGCGAAGGCAGAGATAGCCTGAAGCTGTGTCACTCATGGTTACACACCAAACACTCTCCATGTCATTAGCAGTGTTTGTTATTTAACACGGGAAACATCAAATATATTTACAACCATAACAGATTGTATCTCTGGGAATTGGAGAGAAGGTGTCCTGTACACCACCATTCAAAAGGTCAAAATTCTGCATGGAGAATCCCAGCTACTAGTCCCAGAAACTCAGATCTGAGGGTGCTACATAAAGTGCACTTACAACATGACGAAAAAATAAAGGCCCAAAATTTGCTGGGAAAATAACGGTGAGTTAAATGCGCACGCCGATATTACCATGTAAATAGCCCAGCAACTTGTGCTGAGGACGAGATACGCTGTGAGTTGCAAATTGCCACAAGTTACTGGACCATTTGTGCCTCCCCCCCATTAGCCACGTGAAAACAGCAGCTCGCCGTCAAGCTGCTCGTGAGTTTCAAGGAATTGTTGTACTTGTGCTGTTAAAACAAATTAAATTCACTGCAGAAAGTTAGGGCTGGTACTTAACAACGTAAGGAGCCTCTTGATGAGATTTATGTTCCTGCAATGCCACGCAACCTCTCCGGCCCAGAAAGGGAACAATTTAAACAGTGGAGTCACATTCCTAAAGGTAGTAAATTGTTTCTAGAGGTTTTCAAAGTATTACATTTTTAACTTTTTAATTTTTTCTTACTTTTCCTTTGTCTCTTTTTTCTCTCTCTCAATCCAATCTTTATTACCCTCTTTATTTCTCTTCCTGAATCTAATTTGACTCTATTTCACCCACGCTCATTCATCCTATTTCCTTCTCTGTCATTCCTCTGTTTCTTTCTCAATCCTTAAATCTCTTTGGTTAAAGAGATAGACTATTGGTCCCGTCGTTCACCGGGGTCCCAGATGTCCTGTTACCCTGGCCGTGCCACGCCGTTATCAGCTCGCACTCCCAGCAATTTGCGGGGCAAAAGATTTGAGAGTTGGTGAGGAAAACAAATTAACAAATTCTGGGCCAAAATGTCTGTTTCTTTAAACAAAGGGAATAAACCGTTCCCTCTTGGCTCCCCAATTTTTCATAGATATAGGTCATTTAGTCCTTGGAGTCTGTGCAGACGTTTTTCTCCACGAGTAACTGTGGTAAACCACTAATCTGCCTGTACAGAACATGTCTGGGCATGCCTCAGCTGGCTCCGCCCCTGGCTCCACCCCTAAGCCCAGGTATAAAGGTGATTGACCTCCAGTCCCCCTGGCTTTAAGCATCGGTCTACCAGCAGAGGCATGCTCGTATTCTTTTGTTAATAAAAGCCTACTTGTTATAAGTTTAACTCTTAGTCTTCTGGAGTTATTGATGGCACATCAGTAACTAAATCAAATCCCACTGTCCTGGTCACATGAATATCTGCTTTCATGTATAAACCTCACATCACAGATGTTGGTACAAACAGCATTGCTCAGAGATTTATGAGAACTTTGAGGACATTTTTTTGTTTTGCAACAGATTTCGTACGTTAAGTGAACCTCAATAAATTATCTACTGCTGATATTTGACGTTTGCTTTAATTGAATCTTGCTCCTTCCTAAACCTCATTTGCCGTTTGGAGGCTGAGATGTGTGGTCTGTCGGAATGTTATCGATCCATCACTCGGAGAGGTACATAGCAATGGTACTGGGTTTATGCTTCATCCTCATAAAAGAAAGAACTTGCCTGGCACCTTTCATAACCTCAGGACATCCCGAAGTACTTCATAGCCAAGGACTTTTTTTTTTTAAGTCACTGTTATTTTGTAGGCAAATGTGGCAGCCAGAATGTGCACAGCAAGCTCTCACAAACAACAGTCAGATGAATGATCCATTATTTGTTTAGGCGGTGTCAAATTTTTTGACTTATAACACTCCTGTGCAGTGCCTTGGGACGTTTTACTAAGTTAAAGGCGCTATATAAATATAATAAGTTGTTGTTGGTTGAGGGATGAATGTTGGCCAAGAAATCAGGAGAACTCCCTGATCATCTTCAAAAAAGTGCCATGGGATCTTTTAGGTCCAAGTGAATAGTTTAACATCTCATACAAAAGGCAACACCGCCAACTATGCAACGGTTCCCTCGGTACTGCAGTGAAATGTCAGTCTAGATTTAAGTTCTCATATAGGCACCTTTCCGTTCTCAGGAAGGGTAGGTTTCCTTGTGGAAACGGTTCTTTTCATTGGCAAAGGAAAGTAAGTATGTGGAGAGAGCCTAAATTCCTACAGTGTCCTTAGTGCATTAAAACCCTGTTTTTATTTAAGAGTGGCCAAATATCAGATCCCATCATAGGTTGTACTGGTTGTGAAGCAACAATAATCACTTGCATTTAGATAACACCTTTAACATAGGAAAACAGCCCCGGGTGCTTCATGTGACAGGGGAGAGAAACTAAGCCCAAACAGGAATCAAGAGCCGAGTAAGGTAGGTGACCAAAAACAAGGTAGGTTTTGAGGTTTTTGAAAGCTGGGAAAGATGAGGGATGGGTTAGGAAGAGAATTCCAGATCCCAGGGGGATGATGGCTGATGGTGGGGGACAAAGCAGGAGTCGGTCGAGGTAAGAGTGTAAACTGCAAGTGAGGCAATGTGCAGAGGCTGGAGGAAGAACGTGGTGAGTCTTTAAAAAGAAAAGAAACAAGTGAAGAAACTGAGAGAAGAGGAAGACAGAAGGAAATAGCAGACAGAATTTATCTCCTGCTGTTATTGCATTTATATAGCGCCTTTCACAACCACCGGACGTCTCAAAGCACTTTACAGCCAATGAAGTATTTTTGAAGTGTAGTCACTGTTGCAGGAAATGCGGCAGCCAATATGCGCACAGCAAGCTCCCACAAACAGCAATGTGATAATGACCAGATAATCTGTTTTAGTGATGTTGGTTGAGGGATAAATATTGGCCAGGACACCGGGGAGAACTCCTCTGCTCTTCTTCAAAATAGTGCCATGGGATCTTTTATGTCTACCTGAGAGAGCAGACAGGGCTTCAGTTGAACGTCTCATCCGAAAGATGGCACCTCCGACAGTGCAACACTCCCTCAGCATTGCACTGGAGTGTCAGCCTAAATTTAATGTGCTCAAGTCCCTGGAGGCGAGTGTGCTACCCACTGAACCACAGCTGACACTAGAAATCAAAGAGCAATTAGAGGGTGAAACGGTTGGATCTCAAACAAGCGTGCTAAGCTTGAATAAAGGAGACTATGAAGGTATGAGAGCGGCATTGAGTAGAGTGGATTGGGAAAATAGATTAAAGGGTAAGACGATACATGATCAGTGGTGTACATTTAAGGAGTTATTTTACAACTTCCAAAAAATATATATTCCACGGAGAAGAAAAGGGTGTAAAAGAAAAGACAGCCATCCGTGGCTAAGTAAAGAAATTAAGGATAGTATTCGACTAAAAACAAGGGCATATAAGGTAGCCAAATCTAGTGGGAGGATAGAGGATTGGGAAAACTTTAAAAGACAGCAAAAAATAACAAAAAGATTGATTAAGAAAGGGAAGATAGATTATGAAAGTAAATTAGCAAAAAATATAAAAACAGATAGTAAGAGTTTTTATAGTTATATAAAAAGAAAAAGGGTGGCTAAAGTAAATGTTGGTCCCTTAGAGGATGAGACCGGGAAATTAATGGTGGGAAATATGGAGATGGCAAAAACACAATGAATATTTTATATCAGTCTGTAGAAGACACTAAGAATATCCCAACACTGGACAAGCAGGGGGCTAAAGGGGGGGAGGAGCTAAACACGATCAAAATCACTAAGGAAGTGGTACTTGGTAAAATAATGGGACTCAAGGCGGATAAATCACCTGGACCTGATGGCTTACATCCTAGGGTCTTGAGGGAAGTGGCGGTAGGGATTGTGGATGCATTGGTAATAATTTTCCAAAACTCCCTGGACTCGGCAAAGCTCCCGGCAGACTGGAAAACTGCTAATGTAACACCCTTATTTAAAAAGGGCAGTAGACAGAAGGCTGGAAACTATAGACCGGTTAGCCTAACATCTGTGGTAGGTAAAATTTTGGAGTCCATTATTAAGGAGACAGTAACAGGACATTTGGATAATCATAATTTAATAGGACAAAGTCAGCATGGTTTTATGAAGGGGAAGTCATGTTTGACAAATTTGCTGGAGTTCTTTGAGGAAGTAACATATAGGGTGGATAAAGGGGAACCAGTGGACGTAGTGTATTTAGACTTCCAAAAGGCATTTGACAAGGTGCCACACAAAAGATTATTGCTTAAGATAAAAAATCATGGGATTGGGGGTAATATTCTGGCATGGATAGAGGATTGGCTATCTAACAGAAGGCAGAGAGTTGGGATAAATGGTTCATTCTCAGACTGGCAATCAGTAACTAGTGGTGTTCCGCAGGGGTCAGTGCTGGGTCCCCAACTCTTTACAATCTATATTAACAATTTGGAGGAGGGGACCGAGTGTAACATATCAAAGTTTGCAGATGATACTAAGATGGGAGGGAAAGTAGTGAGTGAGGAGGACATAAAAAACCTGCAAGGGGACATAGACAGGCTAAGTAAATGGGCAGAGATTTGGCAGATGGAATACAATACTGGAAAGTGTGAGGTTATGCACTTTGGCAGGAAAAATCGTAGAGCAAGTTATTATCTTAATGGCAAGAAACTGGAAAGTACTGAAGTACAAAGGGATCTGGGGGTCCTGGTGCACGAAACTCAAAAGGTTAGTATGCAGGTGCAGCAAGTGATTAAGAAGGCCAATGGAATGTTGGCTTTCATTGCTAGAGGGATAGAATATAAAAATAGGGAGGTATTGCTTCAGTTGTACAAGGTATTGGTGAGACCGCACCTGGAATACTGCGTACAGTTTTGGTGTCCATACTTAAGAAAGGACATACTTGCTCTCGAGTCAGTACAAAGAAGGTTCACTCGGTTAATCCCGGGGATGAGGGGATGGACATATGAGGAGAGGTTGAGTAGATTGGGACTCTACTCATTGGAGTTCAGAAGAATGAGAGGCGATCTTATTGAGACATATAAGATTGTGAAGGGGTTGGATCGGGTGGATGCGGGGAGGATGTTCCCGATGATGGGTGAAACTAGAACTAGGGGGCATAGTCTTAGAATAAGGGGCTGCTCTTTCAAAACTGAGATGAGGAGGAACTACTTCACTCAGAGGGTGGTAGGTCCATGGAATATGCTGCCCCAAAAAGCTGTAGAAGCTACATCATTACATAAATTTAAAACAGAAATAGACAGTTTCCTAGAATTAAAGGGAATTAAGGGTTACGGGGAGCGGGCAGGAATTTGGACATGAGTCTAGGTTCGGATCGGTCATGGCCCTGTGGGTAGCGGAGCGGGCCCAGGGGCCGTGTAGCCTGATCCTGCTCCTATTTCGTGTGTCTAATTCTGTTAGATTCAGGAGATGGTTCTGTGATAGTGGATTGGCGGTTAGGATCAGATCAGCCATGATCTTATTGAATGGCGGAGCAGGCTCGAGGGGCCGATTGGCCTACTCCTGCTCCTATTTCTTATGTTCTTATAACACAAACAGAAGGGGAAGGATAAAGGGTGATACAAGTGAAGGATGAAAGCAAGTGTTTAAAACCAGAGGCAGCCCACATCATCCCTGCGGGCTCATTTTCAGGTTTTCTTTTTAAGACTGTGAAGAAACAAAGGTTTTCATATTGTCTCAGACGACTAGTATTTCATGAACCAAATACAAAACAGCTTAGCGCCAAAAGTACAATAAAATCTGCTGTGCCCCTACCACCCTTGTGAAATGGGAATGTTTCTTGTATACATTCCTAAATTACAAGGGAGAACCGAGGTTCGTGAAGCCGTGACAATTCCCGCAGCCTAACAACAACTTGCATTTATATAGAGCCTTTAACATAGTAAAACGTCCCAAGGCGCTTCATAGGAGCGTTTTTCAAACAAAATTTGACACCGAGCCACATATTGGGACAGGTGACAGGTTTTAAGGAGCATCTTAAAAGGAAGAGAGAGAGGCAGAGAGGTTTACGAAGGAAATTCCAGAGCTTGGGGCCCAGGCAGCTGAAGGCACGGCCACCAATGGTGGAGCGAAGAAAATCGGAGATGCTCAAGAGGCCGGAATTGGAGGAGCGCAGAGATCTTGGAGGGTTGTAGGGCTGGAGGAGGCTACAGAGATGGGGAGGGGTGAGGCCATGGATGGATTTGAAAACAAGGATGAGATTTTAAAATCAAGTCATTGCTGGACTGGGAGCCAATGTAGGTCAGCGAGCACAGGGGTGATGGGTGACCGGGAATTGGTGCGAGCTCGGGTACGGGCAGCAGAGTTTTGGATCACCTCAAGTTTATGGAGGGTGCAAGGTGGGAGGTTGGCCAGGACAGCATTGTCGAGTCTAGAGGTAACAAAGGCAGGGATGAGGGTTTCAGCAGCAGAAGCTGAGGCAGGGCCGGAGACGGGCGATGTTAGAGGTGGAAGTAGGCGGATTTGTGATGGAGAGGATATGGGGTCAAATAGGACACCAAGGTTCCAAATAATCTGGCTCAGCCTCAGACAGTGGCCAGGGTGAGGGATGGAGTCGGTGGCTAGGGAATGGAGTTTGTGGAGGGACGGAAGAAAATGGCTTCAGTCTTCCCAATATTTAACTGCAGGAAATTTCTGCTCATCCAATATTGGATGTCTGACAAGCAGCGTGACAAATCAGAGGCAGTGGAGTGATTGAGGGAGGTGGTTATGAAGCAGTGCTGGGTATTGTTAGCGTTCATGTGGAATGTGATGTCGTGTTTTTGGATGATGTCGCCGAGGGGCAGCATGTAGATGAGAAATAGGAGATGGCCAAGGATAGATCCTTGGGGGACACCAGCGGTAACAGTGCAGGAGCAGGAAGAGAAGCCATTGCAGGTGATTCTCTGGTTACGATTGAATAGATAAGAATGGAACCAGTTGAGGGCTGTCCCACCCAGCTGGACAACACTATACAGGTAGACTACCCTTTATCCGGACTTCCGAAAACCGAAACCCTCTAAAAACCGAAGGTTTTTTCGGTCAGCGTAAGTCCAGCGTAAGTCGTGCGCACGACCCCCCGCGGACCCCAACCCCCGCCGACCCCCCCGCCGACTTACGCTGAGCGTCAGCGTAAGTCGTGCGCACGACCCCCCGCCGACCCCGACCGTAAGTCGGCGGGGGTTGGGGTCGGGGGGGGGGGGGTCGGCGCCGGCGGGGGTCCGCGGGGGGGCCGGGGGGGGGGGGGGTCGGGGCCGGGGGGGGGGGGGGGTCGGGGCCGGCGGGGGGGTCGGGGTCGGCGGGGGCGTCGTGCGCACGACCCCCCGCGGACCCCTGCCGACCCACCTTCCGAAATCCGAAATTCTCCGAAAACCGAAACACGGCTGGTCCCGAGGTTTTCGGATAAAGGATAGTCTACCTGTACAACCAACACAATAGCCAGGCTGATTAAGAGGAAGTTCTCAGGTTAAGTTTCTCAGAAAATGGATGTCTAATTGGTAATATGGCTTACCTACACACACACACACACACACACACACACATATATAAAAATCTCCCTTTTCTGCCAATTTTCTCTCCTCCCTTCCTGAAGCTGTTGTCTCCTTGCTGAGGTCCATGAGCGCCAGATGCCCTGTGATATCTCACCCAAGTGGCCACTCTTCGCAAGTGATGGGTATCACAGTTGAGTCCGGCCACACACTCGCCCGACATTCACAGACGCAAGTTTTCCAGGAGGAGCCACTAGGTAGTAAATCAGGCGCAGGGACTGTAGCTGATTCCCCGCACCCACCCCCTGCCCCCAAACCCCTCTCTAATACAGGAGTGCTGAGACCAATTGTATTTTCACCCAGGCTGCGATCAGCTAACTCAGCACAGATCGGGAACTGAATCTGGGGGGCAACAAAAACAACAACTTGTATTTATATAGCACCTTTAACATAGTGAAATGCCCCAAGGCACTTCACAGGAGCATTATCAGACAAAATTAAACACCGAGCCACATAAAGAAATTTTAAGGCAGGTGACCAAATGCTTAGACAAAGAGGTATGTCTTAAGGATTGACTTAAAGGAGGAGGAGAGGTTTAGGGAGTGATTGTCAGAGCTTAGGGCCCAGGCAGCTGAAGGCACGGCCGCCAATGGTGGCACGATGGAAATCAGGGATGCGCAAGAGGCCAAAATTGGAAGAGTGCAGTGAACTGGAACCAGGCGAGGACAGTCCCACCCAGTTGGACAACGGAGGAGAGGCATTGGAGGAGGATGGTGTGGTCAACCATGTCAAAGGCTGCAGACAGGACAAGAAGGATGAGGAAGGATAGTTCACCACGGTCAGGGTCACATAGGATGTCATTTGTGACTTTGATGAGGGCCGTTTCAGTGCTGTGGCAGGGACGGAACCCTGATCGGAGGAGTTCAAATGTGGAGTTGCAGGAATGATGGGCACGGATTTGGGAGGCGATGGCACGTTCGAGGACTTTATGGTATCCAAATCAGATCGACAATAGTAAACTTTGCTTCATCTCCTACACAAATGCAATTCAAATTGGGGATTTTATAGTAAACCTAACACTAGGTAGCAACATAACACCACAATCCTGTGCCTGGTTAAGAAGCAGTTGAGTTTTTCAGGGGAAAGTCTACTTGTAATAAACCTTATCGGCACATATAAATTAGCACACAAGTTTTGATTGGTTCACTGATAAACTGTTCCTAATTCCTCAGGTTAACGGCCTCTAAATTTCATGAAGGTACAGGCTACACTTTGAGAGACAGGGGAAAGTATAGTTTATCATTAACTACACTTGTTGAAGCGAGGGCTAATTGTAAGAGCTGTATTGTCTTTTACAACACCACCCCCCAACCTCGAAGATTCAGCATGCTGACAAATTTAGGAAAACTTGGAAAGTTCCCGACAATTAAACAGACCTACCTCTTTCTCCTTGTGACTGTAACACTGGACGCTGTCGCACAACAATTCTCAGTCTGCAATGTTAAGAAAAAAACATTTTATTTCAAGTCTCGACACTTCACTGTTCTATAGAAGCAGTGCGCTTTCTGATGGAACCAAATGTAGCAGTAAAAGCTCCACATTTTAGGAAGGATGTCAAGGCCTTGGACATTTACTAGAATGGTTTGAGAGGCATTGATAGAGTAAATAATGATGAACTCTTTCCATTGGCAGGAGGGTCAGTAACCAGAGGGCATAGATTTAAGGTGATTGGCAAAAGAACCAGAGGGGAGATGAGGAGAATTTATTTACGCAGCGAGTTGTTACGTTCTGGAATGCACGGCCTGAAAAGGTGGTGGAAGCAGATTCAATAGTAACTTTCGAAAGGGAATTGGATAAATACTTGGAAGGGGAAAATATTGCAAGGTTATGGGAAAAGAGCAGGGGGTTGGGACTAATTGGAGAGCTCTTTCACAGAGCAGGGACAGGTACGGTGGCCTCCTTCTGTACCGAATCATTCTATGATTCTAGGTGACTGCCACCTTTCCACAATTTGCTGATAGACCGAGATTGTCAATATCTGCACCGGCTACATATACGCACCAGGTACAGGCACACACAGAGCTGCTAACTACACGCTCACCACAGTGGTATCAACACTCGCTCAGCTCTCACGACTCCAGTCCCTATTTATATTCCACTGGGCATGGTTTCAGAATATAACAGTACTGTTGTTGCTGAATCTGACAACAATGGAGGAACACGTGGTTGTGACTCTAAAGCAGCTGTGTGCGCGCAGTTGGTGCAGAGTCACGGCTCTATCGAGAACGCCCGTGGTATTGGAGGCAAACTCAGAGAGTTAACGTGGTGTGGTGCACACTCGCACAATGTTTAGTACACTCTCAGGACTCAGTACAGTGATATACAGGCACAGACTCTACCACAATCTGAAGCATTCACAGTCACTGACACGCATACTGGGCTCACACGTCTGGCGCACACAGTGTACAAACTCCACTTTTGTGGTACTCTTTGCACACATAGTCACACCATGTTCAGACTTAAAGGAGCTTGGTGAGTTAAGATTAGCTCACAGCATTTGTCTTCACTGAAATAGACCTCTCAACCTGCAAAACCGTTTAAACAAACAGGAAACCAGACAGAATAAAAGCACATTATTATGAAAGCCTGCTTTGTCTGTCTCATCCTAAAGAAGTAAAAATATAAAGTATTTAAAAAGTGCAATTAAAATAAAATTTTACCTAAGTTTAAAAGTTACAAAAAATTAGTAGTTAATGGGAAAATCAGGGGTAACAAATTGAGAACTTACAGGTGTGAACTATCTTTTCTGTCCTTAAGAGGAGCCCCAATCCACATGCATCTGTGCAGTACAGGTGAGGCAGCTGTGGAGTTGTTGGTCTGAATGGCTTCGAGAGCAGCTCAAGCAGATACGGAATGTTGAATGTGTGGGCTGAGAGCAGTGAGCGGGAGCTGGAGCTGGCTGGTGCTGAATCATTCACGATACTCTTGAGAGTGAGACAGATGGGCCCACGACAGTCACTGTACAGCCAGTACAGTTTGCTTTCACATCAACAACCACACCTACTCAACCAGCAAGAAGCTTGCAACCATACACAGTAACCCACCCCTGGACAGCAGGATTCTCAAAGCAAGAAAGAAAGACTTTCACGACCTCAGGACGTTCCAAAGCGCTTTACAGCCAATGAAGTACTTTTGAAATGTAGTCACTGTTGTAATGTAGGAAACGCAGCAGCCAATTTGTGCACAGCCAGCTCCCACAAACAGCAATGTAATAATGACCAGATCATCTGTTTTACTGATGTTGGGATAAATATTGGCCAGGGCACTGGGGAGAATTCCCCAGGTCTTCTTCAAAATAGTGCCGTGGGATCTTTTACGTCCACCAGAGAGGGCAGACAGGGTCTCGGTTTAACATCTCATCCGACAGACAGTACCTCCGACAGTACAGCACTCCCTCAGCACTGCACTGGAGTGTCAGCCTAGATTATGTGCTCAAAACTCAACATACAAACATCTATTAATCTCTGCCAGAACAAGGTTAAATTGATTATAATTACACAATTTTTAAAAAAAATCTATGGGGGAAAACTGACAATAAACCAAAAGAGGAATGGAAGGAATTCTTGGAGAGAGTCTTTAATGATCTCTAATCAAATGGTTTCAAAAATGGGGAGAAAAAGAACACCTGCTTGTCAAGTACCACCCCTTGTAAGCGAACTCTTGTTCTCCACCAACCACACAATGGGGGTCATTTTGACTTTGGCCGATAGCATTACGCGTGCGATATTGGATCAGCCACCCATTATATATCTCCCTTGTTTTCATTTCCCTTGAATTCCGTGGCTATCGCCCAAAGTCAAAATGACCCCCAGTATCTGTTGTTATAGTAAAAAACAACATGCTGATGTTGGAAATCTGAAACAACAACAGAAAATGCTGGAAACACTCAGCAGGTCAGGCAGCCTCTGTAGAGAGAGAAACAGAGTTAATGTCTCAGGTATAACTTTTTGGTCAGAACTCTGACGAAGGGTTAAACCCGAAACGTTAACTTTTTTCCATTTTTCTCAGAGGTTGTCTGACTTGCACCTTCTTACTGTACTGGATATGACACAGAACCTCTCTGGAAAGCTCTATAATAAACACGATCAGACTGTAGTTTAAGCTAGAAACTATGGAACAGGTTTATTAAAAGTAACAGATAAGCAGCAGCAAGAGACAATATAAGAATTAGGAGCAACAGTAGGCCATACTGCCCCTCGAGCCTGCAACTTACACATTTTTTACACTGCATTTACAACAATGACTTCACTTTCAAAAATACGGTACTTAATTGGTTGTAAAGTGCTTTGGGACATCCTGAGGTCATGAAACACACTTTATAAATGCAATTCAAACTCCCTCCTCAGGTACAAAAACAAAATATGCAAGACTTCACTAACTCTACTTATAATACTAACTATTAATTATTTCCATGAGGTACAGTGATACAAGAACTGTCATTCCCTCTGCAATTATTACCCTGAATCTCTCCTTGGGTCTTAGAAGGCTGGAGTGTAATTGACACGTAACTGTTATGCACATTTAAATCTAGCTGTCTAGAAGGGAAGGGTTCCTAACGTACTACCCATAGACTGATAGCTGAGGAGGTTATCACAAAGTGCTTTGATTAATACTGATGGCTTTGCAATTAAAAGGGTATTAACATATTATGGTGGCCTGGAGTCCTTCTCACTCAGTTGCCCATTCACACAGTAAAGCAAGTAAACAAGGTTGCAATCAGCACCTTAACATGGCCCCTCTCCTCACAGATGGTTCCGGAGCTTCTGACCTCTGTCCTTGGCCTCCTACACTGTTCCGATGAAGCTCAGCGCATGTTCGAGGAACAGCACCTCACCTTCCTGCTGAGCACTTTACAGTCTTTCGGCCTTAAAATTGAGTCCTTAACCACCTATCCCATTTTCGCTAAGGGTTACGGAACTAAGGTGGATAGATGGAATTAAGATACAGGTCAGCTATCATCTAATTGAATGGCAGAACAGGCTCGAGGGGCTGAATGGCCTACTCCTATTCATAAGAATATAAGAAATAGGAGTAGGAGTAGGCCATACGGCCCCTCGAGCCTGCCCAACCATTCAATAAGATCATGGTTGATCATCGACCTCAACTCCACTTACCTAGCCCCATATCACTTGATTCCCTTAGTGTCAAAAAATCTTTCGATCTCTGTCTTGAATATACTCAATGACTGAGCATCCACAGCCCGCTGGGGTAGAGAATTGCAAAGAGTTACAACTCTTTGAGTGAAGAAATTTCTCCTCATCTCAGTCCTAAATGGCCAATCCCTTATCCTGAGACTATGGGGGGTTAAATTGGTTGGCCCACGAAAATGGGCGCAGGGATCACGATATGCGATTAACCCGCACTCGTTGAGTGGAATGCAGACAGTACGCCAACTTTGTGCTAACTGCTCATTATAATGATTTCTACGTGCAGCAAGTGCTCCCCTCGCTGTTCATTGGCTGCATGCATCAGCAGGGGGCCCAATATCGTTACTAACCTACACTACTTAAAGCTAGCCTGCACCTCTTAAAGGGGAGGTACATTGTGGCTGGATCAGATATTGGGAGTTGTTCTACAAGTGAATCTGACCTGGGAAAGAGTGAAGAAGGGCTGACCATAGGAAAGATCAGGCACCCATGTTTTCCAATGCTGCACTGGAGGTCTGGTTGGAGGAGGTGGAAAGGAGGAGAGATGTCCTCTATCCTTGGGGGCAGGAGGCCCTTCAGACACATGATGAGAAGGCAGTGGAAACAGATAGCCACAGGAGGTAAATGCCAGGAGTATAGACCCAAGGACCTGGATGCAGTGCAGGAAGAAGTTTAATGATCTCATACAAGTGGTCAAGGTCAGTGAATGCATCTTCAAATGCCATATCCTACCAACTGCACCACGAGCTTCACATACTGCTCAATTCACCACACCCCCATCACTCACCTACCAACAATCTCTATCAAGCAGGACTCATACCTAACTTTCATAGCTTCACCTCACACTCACACACTTAGCACTGTTGCAAGCCTCAAACCCACATCTCACAGCTTGCACACACTGGCAGCTATTCACCGTGACAGCCACATCACCTAAACGCATTGCACAACACTCATTGACACTCTTCCCTCTCTCTTGCAGGAGAAGGTGGTGCACAACCGAAGGCAATTAGAAGGTGGCAAATGTAACCCCACTATTTAAGAAAGGAGGGAGAGAGAAAATGGGGAACTACAGACCAGTTAGCCTGATTCCAGTAGTAGGGAAAATGCTAGAATCTATTATTAAGGATGTGGTAACAGGGCACTTAGAAAATAATAATAGGATTGGGCAGAGTCAACACGGATTTATGAAAGGGAAATTGTGTTTGACGACTCAGAGTTTTTTGAGGTTGTAACTACAGAATAGATAAGGGGGAACCAGTGGATGTGGTGTATTTGGATTTTCAGAGGGCATTCGATAAAGTGCCACACAAGAGGTTATTCAACAAAATTAGATCTCATGGGATTGGGGGTAATATACTAGCATGGATTGAGGATTGGTTAACGGACAGAAAACAGAGAGTAGGAATAAACAGGTCATTTTCAGATTGGCAGGCTGTAACGAGTGGGGTACCGCAAGGATTAGTGCTTGGGCCTCAGCTATTCACAATCTACATCAGTGATTTGGATGAGAGGACCAAATGTAAAATATCCAAGTTTGCTGATGATACAAAGCCAGGTGGGAATGTAAGTTGTGAGGAGGATGCAAGGAAGCTTCAAGGGGATATAGACAGGCTAAGTGAGTGGGCAAGAACATGGCAAATGGAATATAATGTGGAGAAATGTGAAGTTATCCATTTGGGTAGGAAAAATAGAAAAGCAGAGTATTTTTTAAAATGGTGAGAGATTGGGAAATGTTTGTGTTCAGAGGGACCTGGGTGTCCTTACATAGAAGATGGGAGCAGGAGTAGACCATTCGGCACCTCGAGCCTGCTCCGCCATTCAATGAGATCATGGCTGATCATCCAAATTCAGTACCCTGTCCTGCCTTCTCTCCATGTCCCTTCATCCCTTTAGCCTTAAGAAATATATCCAACTCCTTCTTGAATATGTTTAATGAATTGGCCTCTACGGCCTTCTGTGGTAGAGAATGCCACAGGTTCACCACTCTCTGGGTGAAGAAATTCCTCCTCATCTCTGTCCTAAATGGCTTACCCCTTATCCTTAGACTGTGACCTCTGGTTCTGGACTCCCCGACCATCGGGAACATTCTTCCTGCATCTAGTCTGTCTAGTCCTGTCAGAATTTTATAAGTTTCAATGAGATCCCCTCTCATTCTTCTAAACTCCAGCGAGTACAAGCCCAATCGACCCAATCTCTCCTCATACATCATTCCTGCCATCCCAGGTATCAGCCTGGTGAATCTTCGCTGCACTCCTTCCATGGCAAGAACATCCTTCCTCAGATAAGGCGACCAAAACTGCACACATTACTCCAGGTGTGGTCTCACCAAGGCCCTTTACAGCTGCAGCAAGACATCCTTGTTCCTGTACTCAAACCCTCTCGCTACGAAGGCCAACATACCGTTTACCTTCTTAACCGCCTGCTGCACCTGCATGCTTACCTTCAGCGACTGGTGCACAAGGACGCCCAGGTCTCGTTGCACTTCCCCTTCTCCCAATCTATTGCCATTCAGATAATAATCTGCCTTCCTGTTTTTGACAATAAAGTGGATAACCTCGCATTTATCCACATTATATTGCATCTGCCACGCTTCTGCCCAATCACCCAACCTGTCCAAATCATACTGGAGTTTCTCAGCATCCTCCTCACAGCACACACGCCCACCCAGCTTTGTGTCATCTGCAAATTTGGAGATATTACATCTAGTTCCCTTGTCTAGATCATTAATATATAGTGTGAATAGCTGGGGTCCAAGGACCGATCCCTGCAGTACCCCACTAGTCCCGTTTATTCCAACTCTTTGCTTTCTGTCTGCCAACCAGTTCTCTATCCAAGTCAATACCTTGCCCCCAATCCCATGTGCCTTAACTTTACATGCTAATCTTTTATGCGGGACCTTATCGAAAGCCTTTTGAAAGTCCAAATACACCATAGCCACAGGTTCTCCCTTATCTATTTTACCAGTTACGTCCTCAAAAAATTCCAGTAGATTAGTCAAACATGATTTACCTTTTGTAAATCCATGTTGACTTTGTCCGATCCAGTCACTGCTTTCCAAGTGCTCTGCTATTACATCTTTTATGATGGACTCTAGCATTTTCCAAACTACCGATGTCAGGTTTACTGGTCTGTAATTCCTCGTTTTCTCTCGATCACCTTTTTTGAATAGTGGGGTAACATTAGCTACCCTCCAATCCATGGGTACTGTTCCAGAGTCTATCGAATTTTGGAAGATGACCAGCAATGCATCTACTATTTCTAGGGCCACTTCCTTACGTACCCTAGGATGTAGGTTATCAGGCCCTGGGGATTTATCGTCCTTCAATCCCGTCAATTCCCCTAACACCATTTCCCTACAAATAATGATTTCTATCAGTTCCTCCCTTTCATTAGACTCTATGTTCCCCGACATCCCTGGGAAGTTATTTGTGTCCTCCTTTGTGAAGACAGAACCAAAGTATGTATTTAATTGGTCTGCCATTTCTTTGTTCCCCATTATAAATTCCCCTGATTCTGACTGTAATGGACCTACGCTTGACTTCACCAATCTTTTTCTCTTCACATATCTATAAAAGCTTTTACAGTCAGTTATTATGTTCCCTGAAAGCTTACTCTCATATTCTATTTTCCCTTTCTTAATTAATCCCTTTGTCCTCCTTTGTTGAATCCTAAACTGCTCCCAATCCTCAGGTTTACTGCTTTTTCTGGCCAATTTATATGTCCTCTCCTGGGATCTTATGCTATCCCTAATTTCCCTTGTTAGCCACGGTTGAGTCACCTTTTTTGTTTTATTTTTATGCCAAACTGGGATGAACAAATTCTGTAGTTCATCCATACGACCTTTGAATGTTTGCCATTGCCTATCCACCATCAACCCTTTGAGTGACATTCCCCAATCAATCCTACCCAACTTGCGACTCATACCATTGTAGTTTCCTTTATTTAAATTCAGGACCCTAGTCTCTGAGTCAACTACTTCACTCTCCAGCTTAATGAAGAATTCTATCATATTATCGTGTTGTGTCTTTGTACACAAATCATTGAAAGTTAACATGCAGGTACAGTAAGCAATTAGGAAAGCAAATGGTATGTTGGCCTTTATTACAAGGGGATTTGAGTAGAAGAGTAAAGACATCTTACTGCAATTACATAGCGCCCTGGTGAGACCACACCTGGAGTATTGTGTACAGTTTTGGCCTCCTTACCTAAGGAAGGATATACTTGCCATGGAGGGAGTGCAACGAAGGTTCACCAGACTGATTCCTGGGTTGGGGGGATTGTCCTATGAGGAGAGATTGAGTAGACTAGGCCTATATTCTCTGGAGTTTAGAAGAATGAGAGGTGATCTCATTGAAACATACAAAATTCTTACAGGGCTTGACAGGGTAGATGCAGGGAGGATGTTTCCCTTGGCTGGGGAGTCTAGAACCACGGGTCACAGTCTCAGAATAAGGGGTCGGCCATTTAGGACTGAGATGAAGAGAAATTTCTTCACTCAGAGGGTGGTGAATCTTTGGAATTCTCTACCCCAGAGGGCTGTGGATGCTCAGTCGTTGAGTATATTCAAGACAGAGATCAATAGATTTTTGGATATTAAGGGAATTAAGGGATATGGGGATAGTGCAGGAAAGTGGAGTTGAGGTAGAAGATCAGCCAAGATCTTATTGAATGGCGGAGCAAGCTCGAGGGGCCAAATGGCTGACTCCTACTCCTATTTCTTATGTTCTTATGAACTAACCAGAGGGGAAGAGGCAAGCCTGCATGTTCTAGCCCCTATGGAGGAGACGGTGCTGGCCTTTATTTGAAGGGCCATTGCTGAGGCTGTAGCGAGCAGTGGGGCTGAAGCCTTTGAAGCTGAGGCTATCCGCATACCTACTCCTCCTCTCATCCCACTTCTCCCTCAGGAAGTTAAGGATGGTAATAAATTGAAAGAAAAGGCATACAATGTTGCGAAGATTAGTGGTAGGCCAGAAGATTGGGAAATTTTTAGAAACCAGCAAAGGATGACTAAAAAAATTATAAAGAGGGAGAAAGTAGATTATGAGAGTAAACTAGCAAGAAATGTAAAAACAGACAGTAAGAGCTTCTACAAGTATATAAAAAGGAAGAGTGTAGCTAAAGTAAACATTGGTCCCTTAGAGGATGAGACTGGGGAATTAATAATGGGAAGCAAGGAAATGGCAGAGACTTTGAACAAATATTTTGTATTTGTCTTCACGGTAGAAGACAGTAAAAGCATCCCAATAATAATAGATAATCAAGGGGCAAAAGGGAGGGAAGAACTTAAAACAATCTCTATCACTAGAGAAAATGTACTTGGCAAACTAATGGGACTAAAGGCTGACAAGTCCCCTGGACCCGATGGCCTGCATCCTAGGGTCTTAAAAGAAGTGGCTGCAGAGACAGTGGATGCATTGGTTGTAATCTTCCAAAATTCCCTAGATTCTGGAAAGGTCCCAGCGGATTGGAAAACCGCAAATGTAACACCCTTATTCAAGAAAGGAGGGAGACAGAAAGCAGGAAACTATAGGCCGGTTAGCCTAACATCTGTCATTGGGGAAATGCTGGGATCCATTATTAAGGAAGTAGCAGGACATTTAGAAAATCGTAATAAAACCATGTTGACTCTGCTTGATTGTATGAAAGGGAAATTGTGTTTGACAAATTTATTAGAGTTCTTTGAGGATGTAACGAGCAGGGTGAATCAAGGGGAACCAGTAGATGTAGTGCATTTGGATTTCTAAAAGGCATTCAATAAGGTGCCACATAAAAGGCAGAAGATAAGAGCTCATGGTGTTGGGGGTAATATATTAGCATGGATAGAGGATTGGCTAACTAACAGAAAACAGAGAGTCGGGATAAATGGTTCATTTTCAGGTTAGCAAACTGTAACTAGTGGGGTGTCACAGGGATCAGTGCTGGGGCCTCAACTATTTACAATCTATATTAATGACTTGGATGAAGTGACCGAGTGTACTGCTGTCAAATTTGCTGACAATACAAAGATAGGTGGGAAAGCAAGTTGTGAGGAGGACACAAAGCGTCTGCATCGGTTAAGTGAGTGGGTAAACATTTAGCAGATGGAATATAATGTGGGAAAATGTGGGATTATCCACTTTGGTAGAAGAATAGAAAAGTAAAATATTATTTAAATTGAGAGAGACTACAGAATGCTGTGGTACAGAAGGATCTGGGTGTCCTCGTACATGAAGCACAAAAAGTTAGCATGCAGGTACAGCAAGTAATTAGGAAGGCAAATGGAATGTTGGCCTTTATTGCAAAGGGGATGGAGTATAAAAGTAGGGAAGTCTTGCTGCAACTGTACAGGGTGTTGGTGAGACCACACCTGGGATACTGCGTACAGTTTTGGTCACCTTATTTAAGGAGGGATGTACTTGCATTTGTACTTTACCATATTAAAGCCTGCTTCACAGGGCAGAAGTGGCAGTCATTGAAGAATTAGGAGGACTGATCAAAAGCATGGGTGAAAAGATAGCAAGATGTATGGGCTTAGAGAGCAGTTCCAAGAGTAGGGTTGAGACAGCGGAAGGCTCTGCCATTGATAGTGGAATAGAGGAATGGGGGATGGTTGAGAGGCTGGAGTTGAAGGACTGAAAGGCATTAACTGGGACATATGAATGCAAAAGATTACCAAGGTTGGGTTAAGTGAAGCTGGGAGGGTTGAACAGAATGCCAAGATTGTGCACCAACTGATTCTGCCGGAGTGAGGAGCCAGGGATGTGGCAAGGTTATGGAGTTTTTGCCATTAGCCACACAGAATGGGTTTGGAGTTGCCAACTTTCAGTCAGACAAAGTTTTGGCTCATCCATGACTTGATGTGAGATAAGCAATCTGATAGCACAGTAATGATCAAGGAGTTGAGTATGGTGGCAGATAGGTAGGGCAGGGTATCATCAGCATGATGCTCATCCTTGCCAACAGAGATATGAGGAGGAGTCCAAGGATGAAACCTTGTGGTACCCCCTAGATGACTGTGCGAAAGAGAAGCTGTTGCTAGAGATATGCTGACTATGATGGAACTGGTAGGAGTAGACCAAGAGAGGGCAGAATCAGAATGGTGGGTCACGGAGGAGATGTGGCCAACCATGCCAAATACTGGAGGAGGACCAGAAGATATAATGCACCAAAGTTGTAGTCATAAAGGATGTTGGTGCTTTGGGCAGGCCAGAAACTGGGCTGAAGGGCTACAGGCAGGAAATTGTGAGAGAGATGAGAATAGAGCTGGATTGCCGCAATGTTGTCAAGGTCCTTAGAGAGGAAAGGAAGGTTAGATATGTTGGGTAGGATGTTGGGGTGGGGGGGGGTGGGGGGCGGGGAGGGGGAGGGGGAGGGCTCAAGGATGGACCCTTTGAGGAGGGAAGTGATGATGAAAATTCTAAACCAGTGAGGGGAACGGTGTCTGTGCAAATCAATTCAGGAAATGAGAACATTTAGTTGTGTGACCAAGGATTGGATTTGATGGGGATTATGGAGCAGAGAGCTTGTGGGTGATGGGAAAGAAGCCACAGAGTAATATGCAGCCAGGGCAGAGATAAAAGAAGTATGGTTGGAGAAGGGGTGGGGTGGCTTCAAGACAGAAGAGGAAGAATGGAAGGTTGTGCTAGCTGAGTAGACAATCACAATCTTGGGGATGAAGAATTAGTCCTTGCACTTGTCACTGGAGGTAGAGATGGAAGGGTTGGGAAAGGATGTCAAAGGAGGTGGTTAGTCATTGACAAATGACGGAGAGGGCGAGACAGTGTTATATGAGCTGACCCAGTCAGATCTGGCAGTAGAAGATTACATAGGATATACTCACAGAAACAGGCCATTCGGCCCAATCAGTTCATGCCAGCATTTATGCTCCACTCGAGCCTCCTCCCGTCTTGCCTCATCTAACTCTATCAGCATAACCCTCTATTCCCTTCTCCCTCATATGCTTATCTAGCCTCCCGTTAAATGCATCTATACTATTTGCCTCAACTACTCCCTGTTGTAGCGAGTTCCACATTCTCACCACTCTCTGGGTAAAGAAGTTTCTTCTGAATTCCCTTTTGGATTTCTTGGCGACTATCTTATATTGATGGCCTCTAGTTATGCTCTTCCCCACAAGTGGAAACACTCTCTCTGTATCCACTCTATCAAAACCTTTCATAATTGTAAAGACCTCTATTAGGTCACCTCTCAGCCTTCTTTTTTCAAGCGAAAAGAGACCCAGCCTGTTCATCCTTTCCTGATAGGTATAACCTCACATTTCTGGTATCATCCTTGTAAATCTTCTCTGCAGCCTCTCCAGTGCCTCTATGTCCTTTTTATAATATGGCGACCAGAACTGTACACCGTACTCTAAGTGTGGTCTAATCAAGGTTCGATTCAAGTTTAGCATAACTCCACTACTTTTCAATTCTATCCCTCTAGAAATAAACCCTAGTGCCTGGTTTGCTTTTTTTATGACCTGGTTAACTAGCTCACCCAGACTCGCACCCTCCAAGTAATAAGTGACTTCCTTATTCTTCCTACCAACATGTAATACCTCACATTTATCTGTGTTGAATTTAATTTGCCAATTATATGCCCATTCTGCAAGTTTTCCCGTAATTTGTTGCAGTCCTCCTCAGTATTAACTATCCCCCCAATTTGGTGTCATCCGCAAATTTAGAAATTGTATTTTTGATTCCAAAGTCTAAATTGTTAATATCAATTGTGAACAGCAGTGGTCCCAGCACTGATTCTTGTGGAACACTACTGCCCACCTTCTGCCACTCTGAATAGCTACCCTTTACCCCTACGCTTTGCTTTCTGTCTTGAGCCCCGAGACCGGAGAGGCAGCGGACCTGCGAGGGATCACCAGAGGCGGCAGAGCTACTTAAAGAGCAGCCCGAGGCAGCGAGGCCCAGAGCCCGGAGAGGCAGCAGACCTGCGAGAGATCACCAGAGGTGGCGGAGCTACTTAAAGAGCAGCCCGAGGCAGCGAGGCCCAGAGCCCCGAGACCGGAGAGGCAGCGGACCGGCGAGGGATCACCAGAGGCGGCGGAGCTACTTAAAGAGCAGCCCGAGGCAGCGAGGCCCAGAGCCCGGAGAGGCAGCAGACCTGCGAGGGATCACCAGAGGCGGCGGAGCTACTTAAAGAGCAGCCCGAGGCAGCGAGGCCCAGAGACCGGAGAGGCAGTGGACCGGCGAGGGATCACCAGAGGCATACCAATCCAGGTTCCGGGAGAAAGGTAAAAAGTAAACCAAGTGTGACGTCAGCAGGAAGCAGGTAAGTGATTGGTTGGTGAGTATTTCTCTCTTTTTTAAACTTTAACTCTGTTTTATAGTCTCTAAGGTCTCTCTGGTGTAGCGGGGACTGTTGGTAAACTATTTAACTGTAGTGTAATTAGTGGGATTGATTGATTTAATTTAAACTTAATTAATTAAAGGGTAAGTCATGGCAGGACAGCCCGGCCCTGTGATCTGCTCCTCCTGCGAGATCTGGGAACTCAGGGACACTTTTTGTGTCCCTGACAACTACGTGTGCAGGAAGTGCGCCCAGCTGCAGCTACTGACAGACCACATTGCAGCACTGGAGCTGCGATTGGATGCATACTGGAGCGTTCACGATGCTCAGGGCTTCGTGAATAGCACGCTTACGGAGTTGGACACACCACAGGTAGAGGTTGGACAGGAAGAAAGGGAATGGGTGACCAACAGGCAGAGTACTAGGTGCAGGCAGGTAGTGCAGGGGTCCCCTGTGGCCATCCCCCTCTCCAACAGATATACCATTTTGAGTACTGTTGGGGGGGATGGCTTATCAGAGGAAGGCAGCAGCAACCAACTTCCTGGCACCAGGGGTGGCTCTGCTGCACAGAATGGGAGGAAAAAGAGTGGTAGAGCTATAGTAATAGGGGATTCAATTGTAAGGGGAATAGATAGGCATTTCTGCGGCCGCAAACGAGACTCCAGGATGGTGCGTTGCCTCCCTGGTGCGAGGGTCAAGGATGTCTCCGAGCGGCTGCAGAACATCTTGGAAGGGGAGGGTGAACAGCCAGTTGTCGTGGTGCATATAGGCACCAACGATACAGGTAAAAAGCGGGATGAGGTCCTAAAAGCAGAATATAGGGAGTTAGGAGGTAAATTAAAAAACAGGACCTCAAAGGTGGTAATCTCAGGATTGCTACCAGTGCCACGTGCTAGTCAGAGTAGAAATAGAAGGAAGCTTCAGATGTGGAGTTTGCACATTCTCCCCGTGTTTGCGTGGGTTTCCTCCGGGTGCTCCGGTTTCCTCCCACAGTCCAAAGATGTGCGGGTTAGGTTGATTGGCTATGATAAATTGACCCTTAGTGTTAGGGGGATTAAATACGTGGGGTTACGGGGATAGGGTGGGATATGTGTTGGTGTAGGGGTTACAGGGATCGGGTGGGATATGTGTCGGTGCAGGCTCGATGGGCCGAAATGGCCTCTATCTGCACTGTGGGGTTTCTGTGATTCTGTGAATACGTGGCTAGAGGAATGGTGCCAGGGGGATGGATTCAAGTTCCTGGGACATTGGAACCGGTTTTGGGGGAGGTGGGACCAGTTCAAACCGGATGGTCTGCACCTGGGCAGGGCTGGAACTGATGTCCTAGGGGGAGTGTTTGCTAGTGCTGTGGGGGAGGGTTTAAACTAAAATGGAAGGGGGTTGGGAACCTGAGCAGGGAGACAGAGGAAGGGAAACAAGGATAAAAGCAAAAGATAGGAAGGAGAAAAACAAAAGTGGCAGTCAGAGAAATCAACGGTTTAAATCAAACGTGGCCACAGTAAATAATAATTCTAATAGGTCTAAGAGCATTAAAAAAACAAGCCTGAAGGCTTTGTATCTTAATGCGAGGAGCATTTGTCATAAGGTGGATGAATTGGCTGCACAAATAGAGGTAAACGAATATGATTTGGTTGGGATTACGGAAACGTTGCTCAAGGATGGCCAAGACTGGGAACTCAACATCCAGGGGTATTCGATATTCAGGAAAGATAGGCAAAAAGGAAAGGGAGCTGGGGTAGCATTACTGGTTAAAGAAGGGATTAACACAATTGTAATGAAGGATATTAGCTCTGATGATGTTGAATCTGTATGGGTAGAGTTCAGAAATACTAAGGGGAAAAAAACATTAGTGGGAGTGGTATATAGACCTCCAAACAGTAAGGCAGAGGTTGGGGATGGCATTAAAAGGGAAATTAAAGAAGCGTGCAATAAGGGCACAGCAGTCATCATGGGTGACTTTAATCTACATATAGATTGGGCTAACCAAATTAGTAACAATACTGTGGAGGAGGAATTCCTGGAGTGTTTACGGGATGGTTTCCTGGACCAATATGTCGAGGAACCAACCAGAGATAAGGCCATCTTAGACTGGGTATTATGTAACAAGAAAGGATTAATTAGCAATCTTGTTGTACGAAGCCCCTTGGGTCGGAGCGATCATAATATGATCGAATTCTTCATTAAGATGGAGAATGAAGTAGTTGACTCAGAAACTAGGGTCCTCAATTTAAATAAAGCAAACTACGATGGTCTGAGGAGCGAGTTGGGTAGGATTGATTGGGGAATGTCACTCAAAGGGTTGACGGTGGATAGGCAATGGCAAACATTCAAAGACCGAATGGATGAACTACAGAAGTTGTTCATCCCTGTTTGGCATAAAAATAAAACAAAAAAGGTGACTCAACCGTGGCTAACAAGGGAAATTAGGGATAGCATAAGATCCAAGGAGAGGACATACAAATTGGCCAGAAAAAGCAATAATCCTGAGGATTGGGAGCAGTTTAGGATTCAACAAAGGAGGACAAAGGGATTAATTAAGAAAGGGAAAATAGAATATGAGAGTAAGCTTGCAGGGAACATAAAAACTGACTGTAAAAGCTTTTATAGATATGTAAAGAGAAAAAGATTGGTGAAGTCAAGCGTAGGTCCCTTGCAGTCAGAATCGGGGGAATTTATAATGGGGCGCAAAGAAATGGCAGACCAACTAAATACATATTTTGGTTCTGTCTTCACAAAGGAGGACACAAATAACCTCCCAGAAATACCACGGAACATAGGGTCTGATGAAAGTGTGGAACTGAAAGAAATCAGTATTTGTAAGGAAATGGTGTTAGGAAAATTGATGGGACTGAAGGCCGATAAATCCCCAAGGCCTGATAATCTACATCCCAGGGTACTTAAGGAAGTGGCCCTAGAAATAGTAGATGCATTGCTGGTCATCTTCCAGAACTCGATAGACTCTGGAACAGTACCCATGGATCGGAGGGTAGCTAATGTTACTCCACTATTCAAAAAAGGTGGCAGAGAAAAAGCGGGGAATTATAGACCAGTAAGCCTGACATCGGTAGTGGGGAAAATGCTAGAGTCCATTATAAAAGATGTAATAGCAGAGCACTGGGAAAGCAGTGACAGGATCGGACAAAGTCAACATGGATTTACAAAAGGTAAATCATGCTTGACTAATCTACTGGAATTTTTTGAGGATGTAACTGGTAAAATAGATAAGGGAGAACCAGTGGATGTGGTGTATTTGGACTTTCAGAAGGCTTTCGATAAGGTCCCGCATAAGAGGTTAGCGTGCAAAATTAAGGCACATGGGATTGGGGGCAAGGTATTGACTTGGATAGAGAACTGGTTGGCAGATAGAAAGCAAAGAGTTGGAATAAACGGGTCATTTTCCGAGTGGCAGGCAGTGACTAGTGGGGTACCGCAAGGATCGGTCCTAGGACCCCAGCTGTTCACAATATATATTAATGATCTGGACGAGGGAATTGGATGAAATATCTCCAAATTTGCAAACGACACAAAGCTGGGTGGGAGGGTATGCTATGAGGAGGATGTTGTGAAACTCCAGTACGATTTGGACAGATTGGGTGATTGGGCAGAAACATGGCAAATGCACTATAATGTGGATAAATGTGAGGTTATCCACTTTGGTGGCAAAAACAGGAAGGCAGATTATTATTTGAATGGCAATAGATTGGGAGAAGGGGAAGTGCAAAGAGACCTGGGTGTTCTTGTGCACCAGTCGCTGAAGGTAAGCATGCAGGTGCAGCAGACGGTTAAGAAGGCAAATGGTATGTTGGTCTTCGTAACAAGAGGGTTCGAGTACAAGAACAAGGATGTCTTGCTGCAGTTGTACAGGGCCTTGGTGAGACCGCACCTTGTGTATTGTGTGCAGTTTTGGTCACCTTACCTAAGGAAGGATGTTCTTGCCATGGAGGGAGTGCAGCGAAGATTCACCAGGCTGATACCTGGGATGGCAGGAATGACGTACGAGGAGAGATCGTGTCAATTGGGCTTATACTCACTGGAGTTTAGAAGATTGAGAGGGGATCTCATCGAAACCTATAAAATTCTGTCAGGTCTGGACAGACTAGATGCAGAAAGGATGTTTCTGATGGCCGGGGAGTCCAGAACCAGGGGTCATAGTCTAAGGATAAGGGGTAAGCCATTTAGGACTGAAATGAGGAGGGATTTCTTCACCCAGAGAGTGGTGAACCTGTGGAATTCTCTGCCACAGAGGGCGGTGGAGGCCAGTTCATTAAATATATTCAAGAAAGAGTTGAATATATTTCTTGAGGCTAAAGGGATCAAAGGATATGGGGAGAAGGCAGGGACAGGGTACTGAATTTGAATGACCAGCCATGATCTCATTGAATGGCGGAGCAGGCTCGAATGGCCTACTCCTGCTCCTATCTTCTATATTTCTATGAAGCCAGCTAGCTATCCGTTCTAAAATGTCCCCTGACTCTGCATTCTCTGACCTTATTCATTAGTCTATTATGTGGTACCTTATTGAAAGCCTTTTGAAAATCTAGATAAATTACATCTACTGTATTACCCTTGTCTATTCTCTCTGTTACCTCTTCAAAAAATTCAATGAGGTTGGTCAAGCAAGACTTTCCCTTTCGAAATCCATGCTGACTCTTCATTATAATTTTGGCTTCTAGATGTTCTTCTATTTTCTCCTTTAGGATTCCACTATTTTTCCTACCACCGATGTTAAGCTGACTGGTCTATATTTCCCTGGACATGTTCTATCTCCCTTCTTAAATATAGGTATTATGTTAGCTATCTGCCAGTCCTCTGACACTACACCTTTTTCTAATGAATTATTAAATATGTATAGTAATGCCTCTGCTATCTCCTCCCTCGATTCTTTTAAAATGTGCGGATGTAATCCATCTGGACCAGGGGTTTTATCCTCTTTGAATTTGATTAGTTTATTTAATATATCTCCTCTTTTTATTCTAAATGCAATTATTTCATTACTAATTTCAGGATCCAATGTCATGTCCACCTCTTCTATCTTGAGCAGTCATGTGTCAGGCATAATGTTGGATTTAATTCCTCAACCTCACATTCCCAGCTGGGAACTGTACTCAGAGGGACAGGGGCCTAGAGGCAGGGCAGCAACATTGCAGCCTTGACCCGAGTTCCCTGAGAGTGCAGAATTAGCTGCGTTAAACCGAGGTTCCAATTGCCTGTTCCTGTGGTTGAGGTGAAGAGGAGCAGGGAGCTCTCCCGGTAACCTGGTCAAAATTCTCCCCTCACCCAATAGTATGGAAAAACTGATTGACCAGTCAGTCATTCACCTTAGTGCTGCTTGTGGGATCTTGCTGTACAGAAAATGGCTGCTGGGTTGGCTTGCATCACAAGAGTAACGCATGACATAGTAGGAAGTACTTTGAGGTGTTGATGTTAAACACTGTACAAGCAACGTAGTATTTTTATGATTTATTCATTTTCTTCGGACACTTTTTTATTACAAATTGTCCGTGACCTATTCCAACTGGCAGACTGCCTGGCCACTCTTACTGGAACTGAAATTGCTCTGTAAAATAATATGGGGTGGGGGTTGGGTGGAGGGTTTGTGTTGTGTAAACGGTAGTACATAAACAGCCATTACTATAGTTGCAGAAATCAACAGTGATGTTAACGCAGAGATAAATGATCAAAATCTCCTCACTCAGGTGACTTGCTAACACATTCAAGGTCACACAGAGAACACTACCGACCAATTTACAATCAAACAGAATCCCTTTCCCAAAAATTTCTAAGCTATGCAGCTGAAAGAGGATGACATTTGCACATAGAAATGTCTCGAAGCACCTTACATACGATAACTTGCTTTGAAATGCAGCATAACGATTGTTATGTCGGCAACCATTTATTACAAAGCAAGATGCCACTAGCAGGAATGAGATGGACGACCAATTTATCTGTCTGTGCTGGAGCTGGCTGTGGGAGGAATGTTACCCAGGAGATCAAGAGGACTTTCTACTCTTTATCAAATGGTGCAATTGGATCTGTAACAGGCAGGCTGGACATAGGCTTATGGTCTCATCAAAAGGATGGCACCTCCAGCACAGCACTATGTCCCCACTACAGCATTGCTCTGTTGTACAGAAACCTAGGGCTGGATTTTGTCAATGGGGGTGCGTTGGGGGCGGGATTGCTGGTTTTCGGGTTTCAGTCCCGCTCCCAACGACGTTTGGCCAACCCACGCTATTTTCCCTTGATTGACCTTATGCGGGTTTACCGGCCAATTAAGGGAAAGCCGGTGACGTTTCATCAATTGAAAAAATTTTGACAGATGAATTGTCAGCCCTCGCACAGAAGGCTCACCAAAACCTCTCTCGTCAGCAGAAAGCATTCTGTCATCTCTGCTGTTGAGATGAGGCACCTTCGGATCCCCAAGGGTTGAAGCCTGCAGGAAGAAGCAAAGGTAAGGAAACTCACCTCTCATACTTACCTCTCCACACTTGCACCCATCACTCACCTCAACAGTGGACTTTTCTGGAAACTTTAACTCTGTGGTTTACAGTTGCCAAGGTCTCTCTGGTGTAGCGGGGACTGTTGGTAAGCCATTTAACTGTAGTGTAATTGGTGGGATTGATTTGATTTAATTGGTTGGTGAGTATTTCTCTTTTTTAAACTTTAACTCTGTAGTTTAGAGTTACTAGGGTCTTTTCTGGTGTAGCAGGGACTGTTGGTAGACTATACAAGCGCCTTAGAGATAATTTTAATTGGTGATAGTAAATTAATTTAAATTAAGTAAAGGGAAGGTCATGCCAGGTGAGCCCAGCCCCGTGATATGCTCCTCTTGCTCTATGTGGGAATTCAGGGACCCCGGTGCCCCTGATGACCACGTGTGCCAGAGATGCATCCATCTGCAGCTACTAGCAGACCGCATTGAGGCGCTGGAGCTGCGGGTGGATGGGTTGTTGAGCATTCACGATGCTGAGAGGGTCGTGGATAGCACGTTTAGTGAGTTGGTCACACCGCAGGGAAGGGATGCACAGGAAGACAGGAAATGGGTGACCACCAGGCGGAGCAATAGAAGCAGGCAGGTAGTGCAGGAGACCCCGGTGACCATTCCCCTCTCAAACAAGTATACCGCTTTGGATACTGTTGAGGGGGATGACTCACCAGGGGAAGGCAGCAGCAGCCAACTTCCTGGCACTGGGGGTGCTCCTGCTGCCCAGGAAGGGGGGAAAAAGAGTGGGAGAGCAATAGTGGTAGGGGATTCTATAGTAAGGGGAACAGATAGGCGTTTCTGTGGCCGTAGACGTGAATCCAGGATGGTTTGTTGCCTCCCTGGTGCCAGGGTCAAGGATATCACTGAGCGGCTGCAGGGCATTCTGGAGGGGGAGGGTGAACAGCCAGAGGTCGTGGTCCACATTGGTACCAACGACATAGGTAAAAAGAGGGATGAGGTCCTGCAGCAAGAATTTAGGGAGCTAGGTGAAGGATTAAAGAGCAGGACCTCAAAGGTTGTAATCTCTGGATTACTCCCGGTGCCACGTGCTAGTGAGTATAGAAATAGGAAGATAGAACAGATGAATGCGTGGCTAAAGGGATGGTGCAGGAGGGAGGGCTTTAGTTTCCTGGATCACTGGGTCTGCTTCTGGGAAAGGTGGGACTTGTACAAGTCGGACGGTTTACACCTGAACCAGAGGGGAACCAATATCCTTGCGGGGAGGTTTGCTAGCACTGCTGGGGGGGGGGGTTTAAACTAACTTGGCAGGGGGGATGGGGTACAGAGTGGAGCTATAGTAGGGGGTGATTTACAGCCAAATACAGAGGAAAAAAGTCAGCTGGGAAGGCAGAGCAAATATGTGAAGGCAAAAGGGAATATGGCAGGGCTGGAAGGCATTTATTTTAATGCAAGGAGTCTTGCAAATAAGGTGGATGAACTGAAGTTGTTGTTGAACACATGGGAGTACGATATTGTTGCCATCACGGAGACATGGTTGAGGGAGGGTCAGGACTGGCAGCTCAATATTCCGGGGTATAGAATCTTCAGGCGAGACAGAGGGGGGTGTAAAAGGGGAGGGGGTGTTGCGATATTAATTAAGGAGTCAATTACTGCTGTAAGGAGGGATGATATATTAGCGGGTTCCTCAAATGAGGCCATATGGGTAGAACTTAAAAACAAAAAGGGGGCAAGCACTTTGCTGGGAGTGTACTATAGGCCCCCAAACAGTCAGGGGGAGATAGAGGAACAGATATGTAGGCAAATCTCAGAGAAGTGTGAAAATAATAGGGTAATAATAGTGGGGGATTTCAACTTCCCCAATATAAATTGGGATAGTCAGAGTGTGAAAGGCTCAGAGGGTGCAGAATTCTTAAAGTGCATCCAGGAGAGCTTTTTGAGCCAACATGTAGAAAGTCCTACAAGAGAGGGGGCGGTACTGGACCTAATTCTGGGGAATGTAGCCGGGCAAGTGGTGGAAGTATCAGTAGGAGAGCATTTTGGCGACAGTGACCATAATTCGGTGAAATTTAAGGTGGTCATGGAAAAAGACAAAGACGGCCCGGAAATAAGGGTTCTAAATTGGGGGAAGGCCGATTTTAATATGATAAGGCAGGATCTGGCCAAAGTGGACTGGGAGCAGCTACTTATAGGAAAATCCACATCAAAACAGTGGGAGACTTTCAGAAGGGAAATAGAGAAAGTACAGCGCCAACATGTTCCTGTAAAGGTCAAGGGTGGGACCAACAAGCAAAGGGAACCTTGGATGACAAGGGAGATACAAAAATGCATTAGAAATAAAAGGGGGGCTTTTGGCAGTTACAAAAGACTAAAGACGGAAGAAGCCCTAGAGGAGTATAAAAAGTGCAGGGGCATACTTAAAAAAGAAATTAGGAGGGCGAGGAGGGGCCATGAAATAACACTGGCGAGCAAAATAAAGGAAAATCCTAAGATGTTTTATAAGTATATTAAGGGCAAGAGGATAACCAGGGAAAGGGTAGGGCCCATTAGGGACCAAAGTGGCAATCTGTGTGTAGAACCAGATGATGTAGGCGGGGTTTTAAATGAATTTTTTGCATCGGTGTTCACTATGGAGAAAGACGATGCAGACATAGAAATCGGGCAAGGGGATTGTGACATACTTGAACATATTAGCATCGAGAGGGAGGAGGTGCTAGCGGTTTTAGCAGGCCAAAAAGTCGATAAATCCCCAGGCCCGGACGAGATGTATCCCAGGTTGCTGTGGGAGGCAAAGGAGGAGATTGCAGGGGCTCTAACACAAATTTTCAGAACCTCTCTGGCCACAGGGGATGTACCAGAGGACTGGAGAACAGCTAATGTAGTACCATTATACAAGAAGGGTAGCAGGGATAAACCAGGGAATTACAGGCCAGTGAGCCTAACATCTGTGGTAGGGAAATTATTGGAAAAAATTCTGAGGGACAAAATTAGTCTCCACTTGGAGAGGCAAGGATTAATCGGGGATAGTCAGCATGGCTTTGTCAAGGGTAAATCATGTCTGACAAATCTGATTGAATTTTTCGAGGGGGTGACTAGGGAGGTGGATGAGGGAAATGCTGTGGATGTGGTTTACATGGACTTCAGTAAAGCTTTTGACAAAGTCCCGCATAGGAGACTGGTCAAGAAGGTAAGAGCCCATGGGATCCAGGGTGCCTTGGCGCGTTGGATCCTAAACTGGCTGAGTGGCAGGAGGCAGAGGGTGATGGTCGAAGGTTGCTTTTGTGACTGGAAGCCTGTGTCCAGTGGGGTACCTCAGGGATCGGTGCTGGGTCCCTTGTTGTTTGTGATCTACATAAATGATTTGGATGAGAATGTAAAAGGGATGATCAGTAAGTTTGCAGATGACACGAAAATTGGTGGGGTGGTAAATTGCAAGGGGGAAAGCCTCAGGCTACAGGACGATATAGACGGGTTGGTCAGATGGGCGGAAAAGTGGCAAATGGAATTTAACCCTGAAAAGTGCGAGGTGATGCATTTTGGACGGACAAATAAGGCAAGGGAATACACAATGAGTGGTAGGACCCTAGGAAGTACAGAGGGTCAGAGGGACCTCGGTGTACATGTACATAGATCTCTGAAGGCAGCGGAACAAGTAGATAAGGTGGTTAAAAAGGCATATGGGATACTTGCCTTCATTAGCCGAGGCATAGAATATAAGAGCAGGGAGGTTATGATGGAGCTGTACAAAACGCTGGTGAGGCCACAGCTGGAGTACTGTGTGCAGTTCTGGTCGCCTCACTATAGAAAGGATGTGATTGCTTTGGAGAGGGTGCAGAGAAGATTCACCAGGATGTTACCTGGGATGGAGCGCCTCAGCTATGAAGAAAGACTAAACAGGCTGGGGTTGTTTTCCTTGGAGCAAAGAAGGCTGAGGGGGGACCTGATTGAGGTGTACAAAATGATGAGGGGCATAGATAGGGTAGACAAAGAGGAACTTTTCCCCTTAGTAGGGGGGTCAATAACAAGGGGGCATAGATTCAGGGTAAGGGGCAGGAGATTTAGAGGGGATTTGAGGAGGAACTTTTTCACCCAGAGGGTGGTTGGAATGTGGAACTCAATGCCTAAAAGGGTGGTAGAGGCAGGAACCCTCACAACATTCAAGAAGCATTTGGATGAGCACTTGAAATGCCATTGCATACAAGGCTATGGACCAAATGCTGGAAAATGGGATTAGACTGGACAGGGATGGATGGGCGGCGCAGACACGATGGGCCGAAGGGCCTCTTTCTGTGCTGTAAAACTCTATGACTCTATGACTCTAATTTCAATTAATTAAAGGGTAAGTCATGGCAGGACAGCCCGGCCATGTGGTATGCTCCTCCTGCGCTATGTGGGAACTCAGGGACACTTCCTGTGTCCCTGACAACTACGTGTGCAGGAAGTGTATCCAGCTGCAGCTACTGACAGACCGCATTGCGGCACTGGAGCTGCGACTGGATGCATACTGGAGCGTTCACGATGCTGAGGATGTCGTGAATAGCATGTTTAGCGAGTTGGACACACCGGAGGTAGAGGTTGGACAGGCAAAAAGGGAAGGGTGACCAACAGGCAGAGTACTAGGCACAGGCAGGTAGTGCAGGGGTCCCCTGTGGACATCCCCCTCTCAAACAGATACACCACTTCGAGTACTGTTGGGGGGGATGGCTTATCAGAGGAAAGCAGCAGCAGCCAACTTCCTGGCACCAGGGGTGGCTCTGCTGCACAGGACGGGAGGAAAAAGAGGGGTAGAGCTATAGTAATAGGGGATTCCATTGTAAGGGGTATAGATAGGCGTTTCTGCGGCCACAAACAAGACTCCAGGATGGTGTGTTGCCTCCCTGGTGCAAGGGTCAAGGATGTCTCAGAGCGGCTGCAGAACATTTTGGAAGGGGAGGGTGAACAGCCAGTTGTCGTGATGCCTATAGGTACCAACGATATAGGTAAAAACCGGGAGGAGGTCCTAAAAGCTGAATATAGGGAGTTAGGAGGTAAATTAAAAAATAGGACCTCAAAGGTAGTAATCTCAGGATTGCTACGAGTGCCACGTGCTAGTCAGAGTAGAAATAGAAGGATATTTCAGATGAATACGTGGCTAGAGGAATGGTGCCAAGGGGAGGGATTCAAGTTCCTGGGACATTGGAACCGGTTCTGGGGGAGGTGGGACCAGTTCAAACCGGACGGTTTGCACCTGGGCAGGGCAGGGACCGATGTCCTAGGGGGTGTGCTTGCTAGTGCTCTGGGGGAGGGTTTAAACTAAGATGGCAGGGGGTTGGGAACCTGAGTAGGGGGACAGAGGAAAGGGAAACAAGGTTAAAAGCAAAAGAAAGGAAGGAGAAAAACAAAAAAGTGGCAGTCAGAGAAAACAACGGTTTAAATCAAACATGGCCACAGTAAATAATAATTCTAATAGGTCTAAGAGCGTTAAAAAAATAAGCCTGAAGGCTTTGGGGGAGAAATTGGGTTGAGCCGCAAACGGAGCAGCAGCGATCGTCGGAAATTCAGCTTGAACGCCCCTCGAGGGACACGGGGCGAGGCTCGAGGCGCTCCGCGTCCCTCTTAGGGCGCTGAAACTGAATATCACAGCGCAACGTGCCACAGCGCCACACACTGCGGTACTGCAGGCCTTCCTCCCATTCTTAAGGGGAAGGGGCTTGCACCAGCGCAATGAGCGATCGCGAGTGCCGGCAAAAGAGCCCGGCACCGAGGAGAAGTGCTGGGCTCTCGGAAAACAGCCGGCAATGCCGCAGGGAGAGAACAGGAGGCCGGGGACAGAGGTGCTGGCAGGCTGCCGCCGAAAAAAACGGCCGTCCCGCACCTCCACCTTAATTTGCACCACTGCCACCACAGGTAGGCCCCGTGAACCGGGCACGATTAGCGAGCGGCGCTACAGAGGCGGTCGCTGCCAAATATCGCGATCGGGGCGCTGCGCACACCAATGAAGTCATCGGTGGTGGCGCAGCGCAACAGGCTAATGCCGCCATTAGCGCCCCAGCTAAATAGCGCGGGAGGCGTGGCCAGTGGCGCTAAAGCCACTGAGTGCCCTCTTTAGGCGCTAACTGGTGGCGCAGCCCACCGAATTTCTCCCCCTTTGTGTCTTAATGCGAGGAGCATTCATAATAAGGTGGATGAATTGGCTGCGCAAATAGAGGTAAACGAATATGATTTGGTTGGGATTACGGAAACGTGGCTCAAGGATGGCCAAGGCTGGGAACTCAACATCCAGGGGTATTCGATATTCAGGAAAGATAGGCAAAAATGAAAGGGAGGTGGGGTAGCATTACTGGTTAAAGAGATTAACACAATTGTAAGGAAGGATATTAGCTCTGATGATGTGGAATCTGTATGGGTAGAATTGAGAAATACCAAGGGGCAGAAAACGTTAGTGGGAGTGGTAGATAGACCTCCAAACAGTAAGGCAGAGGTTGGGGATGGCATTAAAAGGGAAATTAAAGAAGCGTGCAATAAGGGCACAGTAGTCATCATGGGTGACTTTAATCTACATATAGATTGGGCTAACCAAATTATTAACAATACTGTGGAGGAGGAATCCCTGGAGTGTTTATGGGATGGTTTCCTGGACCAATATGTCGAGGAACCAACCAGAGATCAGGCCATCTTAGACTGGGTATTATGTAACAAAAAAGGATTAATTAGCAATCTTGTTGTATGAGGCCCCTTGGGTCGGAGCGATCATAATATGATCGAATTCTTCATTAAGATGGAGAATGAAGTAGTTGACTCAGAGACTAGGGTCCTAAATTTAAATAAAGGAAACTATGATGGTCTGAGGTGCGAGTTGGGTAGGATTGATTGGGGAATGTCACTCAAAGGGTTGACGGTGGATAAGCAATGGCAAACATTCAAAGACCGCATGGATGAACTACAGAATTTGTTCATCCCAGTTTGGCACAAAAATAAAACAAAAAAGGTGACTCAACTGTGGCTAACAAGGGAAATTAGGGATAGCATAAGATCCAAGGAGAGGACATATAAATTGGCCAGAAAAAGCAATAATCCTGAGGATTGGGAGCAATTTAGGATTCAACAAAGGAGGACAAAGGGGTTAATTAAGAAGGGGAAAATAGAATGAGAGTAAGCTTGCAGGGAACATAAAAACTGACTGTAAAAGCTTCTATAGATATGTGAAGAGAAAAAGATTGGTGAAGTCAAGCGTAGGTCCCTTGCAGTCAGAATCAGGGGAATTTATAATGGGGAACAAAGAAATGGCTGACCAACTAAATACATATTTTGGTTCTGTCTTCACAAAGGAGGACACAAATAACCTCCCAGAGATGCCGGGGAACATAGGGTCTGATGAAAGGGAGGAACTGAAAGAAATCAGTATTTGTAGGGAAATGGTGTTAGGGAAATTGATGGGATTGAAGGCCGATAAATCCCCAGGGCCTGATAATCTACATCCTAGGGTACTTAAGGAAGTGGCCCTAGAAATAGTAGATGCATTGCTGATCATCTTCCAACATTCGATGCAATCTGGAACAGTACCCTTGGATTGGAGGGTAGCTAATGTTACCCAACTATTCAAAAAAGGTGGTAGAGAGAAAACGGGGAATTACAGACCGGTAAGCCTGACATCAGTAGTGGTGAAAATGCTACAGTCCATTATAAAAAATGTAATAGCAGAGCACTTGGAAAACAGTGACAGGATTGGACAAAGTCAACATGGATTCACAAAAGTTAAATCGTGCTTGACTAATCTACTGGAATTATTGGAGGATGTAACTGGTGAAATAGATAAAGGAGAACCAGTGGATGTGGTGTATCTGGACTTTCAGAAGGCTTTCGATAAGGTCCCGCATAAGAGATTAGCGTGTAAAGTTAAGGCACATGGGATTGGGGGCAAGATATTGACTTGGATAGAGAACTGGTTGGCAGATAGAAAGCAAAGAGTTGGAATAAACAGGTCCTTTTCCGAGTGGCAGGCAGTGACTAGTGGGGTACCGCACGGACCGGTCCTTGGGCCCCAGCTATTCACAATATATATAAATGATCTAGACAAGGGAACTAGATGTAATATCTCCAAATTTGCAGATGACACAAAGCTGGCTGGGCATGTGTGCTGTGAGGAGGATGTCCAGAAACTCCAGGATGATTTGGACAGGTTGGGTGATTGGGCAGAAACATGGCAGATGCAATATAACGTGGATAAATGTGAGGTTGTCCACTTTGGTGGCAAAAACAGGAAGGCAGATTATTATCTAAATGGCAATAGATTGGGAGAAGTGGAAGTGCAACGAGACCTGGGTGTCCTTGTGCACCAGTCGCTGAAGGTAAGCATGCAGGTGCAGCAGGCGGTTAAGAAGGCAAATGGTATGTTGGCCTTCGTAGCGAGGGGGTTTGAGTACAGGAACAAGGATGTCTTGCAGTTGTACAGGGCCTTGGTGAGACCACATCTTGAGTATTGTGTGCAGTTTTGGTCGCCTTATCTGAGGAAGGATGTTCTTGCCATGGAAGGAGTGCAGCGAAGATTCACCAGGCTGATACCTGGGATGGCAGGAACGACGTATGAGGAGAGATTGGGTCGATTGGGCTTGTACTCGCTGGAGTTTAGAAGAATGAGAGGGGATCTCATTGAAACTTATAAAATTCTGACAGGACTGGACAGACTAGATGCAGGAAGGATGTTCCCAGTGGTCGGGGAGTCCAGAACCAGGGAACACAGTCTAAGGATAAAGGGGTAGGCCATTTAGGACAGAAATTAGGAGGAATTTCTTCACCCAGAGAGTGGTGAACCTGTGGAACTCTCTACCACAGAAGGGGGTGGAGGCCAGTTCATTAAATATATTCAAGAAGGAGTTGGATATATTTCTTAAAGCTAAAGGGATCAAGGGGTATGGGGAGAAAGCAGGGACCAGGTACTGAATTTGGATGATCAGCCATGATCCCATTGAATGGCGGAGCAGGCTCAAGGGGCCGAATGGCCTGCTCCTGCTCCTAAGTTCTATGTTTCTATGTTTTCGACCCCTCTCACCTTCGCAGACCCACTGCTCGCCTCGCTGACCCTGGCGAGGTTCATAGCTGTCGGGAAGCTCTCATTCTTCTACCTGTTAACAGGCAGTTAAGTGGCTCTAATCCCCTTCCCGTCTCAAGGAGATCCGCCTCCTGGGAAGATGGTACTGAGGCGGGTTGGGAGTAGGGTCGGTAACCACTCCAAGTTTCTGCCATTTTCCCGTCAGACCCGCCTCCCCAGGGCTGGGAAAATTCCTCCCAAAGATTGTAAGGTAAGCGGACTTTTTTGTTTTAGACGGGGGAAAAAAATCGAGTTATTTTTTACTGTACAGTTTCGGAGTGCAGAGCTTATCACAGTGAGGTCCCCTTTCCCAGAATATAACTCATGTATGAAAAGCCACGGTTGAAAAAGTCTGTTGAAATTGATCAGTGTTCAGTGTTCAGTCCAGCAGCGCACGACTCTGATCAATGGGCAGAAGATTCTTCAAGAGCAGCTCGCATTTTTTTGATCAATGACCAAAGGAAAAAAATCCAGCGCTTGAGTTATGCCACACCTGTAGTATTGTGTAGAGAACTGGTCACTGCAACAGAACAGGCCTGCCCAGGGACTAGAGAACAGCAAAGAGGCTAGTCCCTGATGGTGGGAGGATGAGCGTGCAAAACATAACTAAAGAAGCTTGGGCTCGACATTTCAGAGGAGGCTTTCTGATGGTATACAAGACACATAATGGGACAGAAAAAGTAAACCTGGAATAATACCTTCACATATGCCAGGTAAGCAAGACAAGCGGGCACAGGGTCAAGTATTTTTATTTCCAGCTTTTTTTTTTTTAAACTGAATCCAAATTTTCAAACGGCCATGGTGGGATTTGAACTCACGATCTACTAGATTATTAGACCAGGAATATAACCACGACACTACCGTACCCATTAACAGCCAATGAAGCACTTTAGAAGTGTAATCGCTGTTGCAATGTAGGAAACTCACCAGCCAATTTGCAGACAGCAAGTTCCGACAAACAGCAACAAAATAAGTGGCCAGATAATGTTCCAGAAATTCGATGGCACTGCACCCATTTTTCAGGCACAAAACGGATGCCTAAGCATGCAATATGGCAGGCCGGGGCACGCGTTCATTACTAGAAGTGCGCCACTCGCCATATTGGATCGGGCTGCTCCGTCGGCCTTCAGGCGCATGCCAGAACTATTTAAATTGCTGATTATAATATTCAGATTAGGGTTATACACTTTTGTGATATTGGGCTGCCCCAGCAAGTCGTGGCACCCTTCAGCAGCTCTATTTAAAGGGATTATCCACTACATACGGTTTAGTTGCTGGTTTGTCAGTTCAATCTGCTGGTAATCTTCTGGGCGTTTTGTGGCCTGCTTTGTTTTTTTTAATGATGTGGAGATGCCGGTGTTGGACTGGGGTGGACAAATGTGAGAAGTCACACAACACCAGGTTATAGTCCAACAGCTTTATTTGAAATCACAAGCTTTCGGAGCGCTGCTCCTTCATCAGGTGAAGTGAAGGGATGCATACAGACACAGCATATATAGTCAGAGAGCACTGCCAGATGATTACAGGTAATCTTTCTAACTGCCCTTTATCACACCTCAGCAGAGAGATAATCACAGCAATCAAAGGTGTGAATGGTGTCCAAACAGGTCAGTCAGGAAAACATTACATCAAAGAACAATGAGGTGGGGTCAAATGTTGCAGATGCTGGGGTCTGTATGAAAAACAAAAAATATTTTTAAAAAAACAATTTTTTTTTTGCTGGATATCACAGCAGGTCCGGCCGCATCTGTGTAGAGAGAACAAGCCAATGACGACTCAAGTCTAGATGATTCTACGTCAGGTTCGTTGATGTAATGTTTTCCTGACTGACCTGTTTGGACACCATTCACACCTGTGATTGCTGCGATTATCTCTCTGCGAGGTATGATAAAGGGCAGTTAGAAAGATTACCTGTAATCATCTGGCATTATTCTCTGACTATAAAAGCTGTGTCTTTATGCATCTCTTCACTTCACCTGACGAAGGAGCAGCGCTCCGAAAGCTTGTGATTTCAAATAAAGCTGTTGGACTATAACCTGGTGTCGTGTGACTTCTTACATTTGTTTTTTTTAAACATAGAATTATACAGCACAGAAACAGGCCGTTCAGGCAACTGGTCCATGGTGTTTATGCTTCACTCGGGCCTCCTTCTGCTCTATTTACTTCATCTCACCCTATCAACATATCCTTCTATTCCTTTTTCCCTCATGAGTTTATCTAGCTTCCCCTTAAATGATTCTATGCTTTTCACCTCAACTGTTTCCTGTGGTAGTGAGTTCTACATTCTAACCACCCTCTGGGTAAAGACGTTTCTCCTGAATTCTTTATTGGATTTATTAGTGACTATTTTATATCAATGGCCCCTAGCCTTGGACTCCCGCATAAGTGGAAATATTGGCCCCAATATTAATGTGAAGGCAGCTCCCAAGTGGGGGGGCGGTGGGGGATGGGATTGTGTACGCAAAACACGGAAATTAAGTCAGCCTGTTGGATTCTCCGATTTCAGCTTTGAATCATAGAATAGTACAGCACAGGAGGTCATCATTCGGCCCATCAAGTCTGCATCGGCTCTTTCGAAGAGCAATCCAGTTAGTCCCACTCTCCTGCTCTTTCCCCATATCCCTAGTTTTTTCTCCTTCAAGTATTTTTCCAATTCCCTTTTGAAGGCTACTATTGAATCTGTATCCACCACCCTATCATGTCGCCTCTGGTTCTTTTGACAATCACCTTAAATCTGTGCCCTCTGGTTATCGACCCTTCAGCCATTGGAAACAGTTTCTCTTTATTTACTCGATCTAAACCCTTCATGATTTTAAACACCTCTATCAAATCTTCTCTTGGCCTTCTCTGCTCCAAGAACAACCCCAGCTTCTCCAGTCTATCCACGTAACTGTAATTCCTCAACCCTGGAACCATTCTAGTAAATCTCTTCCACACCCTCTCCAAAGCTTTCACGTTCTTCCTAAAGTGTGGTGCCCAGAATTGGTCACAATATTCCAGCTGGGGTCAAACTAGTGTTTTATAAAGGTTTAGCATAACTTCCTGGCTTTTGTACTCTATGGGCTCAATTTTGCCAGGCCCGAGGAGGCGGGATTGGAGGCATGTGAGGTGTTAAAAATCGCAAAAACTGGCAGGCGGGCCAGATCCCGCCTCCATCCTGCCTCCGAGCTAGTTTTCTGACCCTGTCTCCAAGAGGCGGGATAGGCCCTTAAGGACCTTAACAACCAGTTAAGAGCCTCCATAATCCCATTTTGAGAGGCCTTTCTGTTTTTAACACTTTTCCCACGTGTTGCACGCCTCCTCTGAAACACGCCAGTGAAACCCAGTGGCTTCACAAGTGGATTGCTTACTAACAGCTGCAGCTCCACCATTATAAAGGAGTTTTCACCAATCATCATTTGCAGGTGGCAGAACTTTGTTGTCTCAGGTCTGGGGGAACTTTTAACAGGCCTACTCATTGTTGTGGAAGTTTGGAGCCTGATACCCATCTCCAGTGTGACCTCCTGGAAACCCCTCTCCCCACCTTGAATGAGCGCTTCTTCAACTGAGGTATATACCAGAAGAATGGGAACTATTTATTTCCTTTCCTCCTGGACATCAGATTCGGACGAAGACCAGCCGTGGCAGCAGCAGAACCCTGACCAACAGCAGCACCAACTGCAGGAGCAACAGCAGGAGCTCCAAGCTGCTGCTCACCCACCTGAAGCTGCACAGGCCAGAAGGCGCCAGCGCATAGAAGCCTGTTGGCGCAGGAGATACCCCCCAAACAGGGTCTACAGACAGAGGATCAGCTACCTCAACATGACGGAGCAGCAGTGCCAAAGGAGGCTCAGACTTTTGCGAGTGGCAGTGGGTGACATCTGCGCAATGCTGCAGCAAGACCTGGAGCCCAGAGGAGCAGGTGGAGCAGGTGGCCGTCAAAGTCACCACCGCACTCAACTTTTTTGCTTCAGGCTCATTCCAGGGATCGGCAGCAGACATCAGCGGCATCTCCCAGGCGGCCGCACACACTTGCATCACGCAGGTAACCGATGCCCTCTGTCATCGCACACAATCACATCCATTTCTCCAAGGATCAAGCCAGTGTAACTGTGTTTGGTTGGGTTTGACAATCTAGCAGGCTTTCCAAGGGTGCAGGGTGTCGTTGACTGCACACGTGGCCCTTAAGGCACCCTATCACAATCCAGGTATTTTTGTCAACCGCAAGGGCTTCCACTCCCTCAACGTACAGCTGGTGTGTGACCACAAGGACATTTTGCATGTTTATGCCAAGTACCCTGGCAGTTGCCACGACTCCTTCATCCTGCACCGGTCTAGTGTGCCTCCGCTCTTCAGTCCGCCAGACCAACTTAACGGATGGCTACTTGGAGACAAAGGCTATCCCCTGAAGACGTGGCTAATGACGTCGTTGAGGAGCCCATCCAATGAAGCCAAGGAGCGCTACAACTCGAGCCACATTTCCACCAGATCCATAATCGAGCAAACCACTAGCTTGCTGAAGATGCGCTTCAGAGGCCTTGATAGATCAGGTGGAGCCCTGCAGTACTCAGCAGCCAGGGTCTCCAGAATGGTCGTGGTTTGCTGTGCACTTCACAACATGGCACAGCATCGTGGCTTGCACATGCCTGAGGAACAAGTGGCTCATCACATAGCCTCCACAGGTGAGGAGGAGGAGAGCAACAATGACCAGCTTACAGAGGCGCATCAACCAGCGCCAGCAGCATGCGAGCACATTGCTGGCCAGGATGCAAGGCATGCACTCATCTTGGCCAGATTTGCTTAGCCTAGCCAATCAAGCACTTTTGCCTCGCAGCTTCTTACCAGAGCATCAACAATGGCCAAGAACCTGCGGTTCCTACCACTCTGACCACCATACTGACAATTGCAAGTCATCCTAAGCCCTCAGTGTGGAAGCCCCATTAGCGATATGACACACGCCACAACTACAACAGTTGACATCAGAATTTTTAATGACAATAACCAACTGATGGCTTTTCAGCATTAAACATAACATTTCACCCAAGTGACTACCCTTATGACTACTTGTGCATTATCTTCCTCTTACGCGTGCTCCTCTGTGGCTTCAGCAGATGTGGAGGCCCCTTGCTCACTTTTTTGCTGCTCCTGTCTCGACACCTTTGCCAGGCGTACTCTGGGGCTGCGAACCTGTGAGGGCTGAGCAACAGTCTGCTGCTCCTGCGGCTGTGCAGGGGCTGAGACGCCGATCTCAGTTGGGTGCGGACTCTGGTGGGCTCTGACCGAGGGCTCTGCAGTGGCATGGTCGTGTGAGCGCTTGGAGAGGAGCCCCCACTTCCTTGTTGTATGCCACCAACATCCCTCTCATAGGTCAGCCGCACTTCAGAGCTAGCAAGTGGCTTGACAGCACCTTGCTGCAATTTAGGGGGGCCATGAGGACCCGTTTCTGTACTGGAAGTCCTACTCCCGAGGACTTGCCTGATGGTCTGGTTTGTTTGCTCAAGAGCTGACCATCGCTCCTCAAGAGATGTCAGTCTATTCTGAACAAATACCATGTTTTCCATACCCTGGTGACTAAGCTCCTCCATGGACGTAGCCCTCCTCTCCTCTACGGTAGCCATCCTTTCCACGGAGGTTGTCATCCTTTCCGTGGTGATGCGTTCATGCACCAATGCCTCCATAAAGGCTCTGCTCATTTTAGCGATGGGCTCCTCCATTCGCTCCACACTCGCAGCGACCCTGGAGACTCCTGCACCTGTTCCTGGAGTTCCAGCGCCGCTCTTCTTCTGGATGGACCCGGAGACAGAGGGTCGACATGCAGCTGAGCCGAGCTGGCAGAGTCCTGCGCCCTCTGACTAGGACTCTCCACTGCTGTCCCTGTCTCCACCATCTGCTGATGCTCACTTGTGAGCTGTGATACACCATATGACAACAGTACTCTATGTCCCGAAGGTCCCACCGAGGTGTGAGTGTCTGCGCTGGTGCTGAGTGCGCTTAATTCTGTGCCCTCAGAGGTTGCAGCTTCCTCTGAGGAGTCTGGAGGCTCAGGCTGTTCCTCCTGGATAGTGGGGACGGGTGCTTGCGATGGTCCTGTGGGGGAGTAAAGGAAAGAGTCAGAGATGTGAGGCCAAGGTTACATGCACATTAAATACAGCAGATGATCAAAAGTCAATCTGTTAGAGCATCAGAATCATTATCAGTGACTCATGCAACGTCAATGAGAGAGATGATAAACTATTCTGTCACCAGCTTGCTCTGATGCACCCGTCTGTCCATCCCCCACTTGCGCATCCTCCTCCACTCCCACGATCTCCAGGACCGCATCCTCCCAGGGGGTGAGCTGGGCTACTGAGGGTGGCCCTCCTCCTGTCCTCGCTCTTTCCCTCTTACTGTGAGCTCTCTTTTCCTGCAATGAGGGAGACAAGTGGAGTTTGAGTGAGAATGAAGGAGTGAGTGCAGAGAATCCATATCATTGATGGTTAGAAGGAGACAAAGATGGAGTGAGGTGGCAAGACCGAGGGCCCTCCCTGTGTGTTGTAAGTTGTTTTCATAGCATCACAGCAATAGGGAGTGTGAGGGCTGCATAGTCGAATAGCTCATCATAGAGAGAGAGGGAATGGGTAAGGGTGCAGGGATGTCAGTGTCAAGTGGGATGTGGAGGAAGAGGTTGTCAAAGCTGAGTGCTGGTGAGGAGAGGCAATGGGGATCAGATTGAGGGTGATGGGAAGGTCATACTCACTTTTCCAGTGCGCAGAAGGTCATGAAACCTCTTCCTGCACTGCAGCCTGGTTCTGCGGCACATAGGCAAAGAGTTGACCTCCTGGGCCACTTGCATCCACACAGCTTTCGTCTGCTGGGGAGGCTTCTTCCTCCCTGAGGAAGGGAAGAGTACTTCCTTATTTGCTCTTGCTCCCTCCACCAGAGCTTGCAGGGTGGCGTCATCGAACCTTGGTGCAGACTTTGGCCTACTGCTGGACATATTGGCTGGAGGAATCTGTCACAGCAAAGGGCATAAGGTTTGCAGTCTGCAGAAGAAGCATGGCTGCTTGCAGGCCTTAAATCCAGCAGCACTGATGACATCACCGGAGGCGACTTTCAGGATGGAAAGACTAAGTGGGCCAGGGGTTCCCACACGCTGGAAATCAATTGCCCAATCAGGGGAAAATCGCATATTTTCCCTACATCAAATTGGAGTCAGGTGGCTAACACGAAAAGCAGCTGACACCCCCCCAGCCCGCACCAATGGCAAGATCGAGCCCTTTGCCTCTATTTATAAAGCCCAGGATCCCATATGCTTTACTAACTGCTTTGTTAACCTGTCCTGCGAATTTATGCACAGCCATATGAACAGGCACAGCCGCACACGCCCTGCCCCCGCATGCCGTTTTAGGGTGCAATCAAATTTCTAGGCCAATCTGCTTTTTTAGTCATGTTGGTTGAGGGATCAATATTAGGCCCGGACACCAGGGAGAACTCCCCTGCTCCTCTTTAAATACTGCCATGGGATCTTTTACGGTCCATCCGAGAGGACGGACGGGGCCTCAGTTTAACGACTCATATGAAAGACAGCACCTCCGACAATGCAGCACTCCCTCAGTACCGCACTGGGAGTGTCAGCCTGGATTATGTGCTCAAATCTCTGGAGTGGGGCTTGAACCCACGACTTTCTGACGCAGAGGGAAGAGTGCTACCCACTGAGCCATGTCTGACACTTGTATTATTGACAGATGTTGCTCAATAGCTGAAGCATAGAAACATAGAAGATAGGAGCAGGAGTAGGCCATTCGGCCCCTCAAGCCTGCGCCGCCATTCAATGAGATCATGGCTGATCATCCAAATTCAGTACCCTGTCCCTGCCTTCTCCCCATATCCCTTGATCCCTTTAGCCTTAAGAAATATATCCAGCTCCTTCTTGAATATATTTAATTAATTGGCCTCTACTGCCTTCTGTGGTAGAGAATTCCACAGGTTCACCACTCTCTGGGTGAAGAAATTCCTCCTCATCTCAGTCCTAAATGGCTTACCCCTTATCCTTAGACTGTGACCCCTGGTTCTGGACTCCCCGGCCATCGGGAACATCCTTCCTGCATCTAGTCTGTCCAGGCCTGACAGAATTTTATAGGTTTCGATGAGATCCCCTCTCAATCTTCTAAACTCCAGCGAGTATAAGCCCAATCGACACAATCTCTCCTCATACGTCATTCCTGCCATCCCAGGTATCAGCCTGGTGAATCTTCGCTGCACTCCTTCCATGGCAAGAACGTCCTTCCTCAGGTAAGGCGACCAAAACTGCACACAATACTCAAGGTGTGGTCTCACCAAGGCCCTGTACAACTGCAGCAAGACATCCTTGTTCCTGTACTCGAACCCTCTTGCTACGAAGGCCAACATACCATTTGCCTTCTTAACCGCCTGCTGCACCTGCATGCTTACCTTCAGCGACTGCTGCACAAGAACACCCAGGTCTCTTTGCACTTCCCCTTCTCCCAATCTATTGCCATTCAAATAATAATCTGCCTTCCTGTTTTTGCCACCAAAGTGGATAACCTCACATTTATCCACATTATAAGCATTTGCCATGTTTCTGCCCAATCACCCAACCTGTCCAAATCGTACTGGAGTTTCACAACATCCTCCTCACAGCATACCCTCTGACCCAGCTTTGTGTCGTCTGCAAATTTGGAGATACTACATCCAATTCCCTCGTCCAGATCATTAATATATATTGTGAACAGCTGGGGTCCTAGGACCGATCCTTGCGGTACCCCACTAGTCACTGCCTGCCACTCGGAAAATGACCCGTGTATTCCAACTCTTTGCTTTCTATCTGCCAACCAGTTCTCTATCCAAGTCAATACCTAGCCCCCAATCCCATGTGCCTTAATTTTACAAGCTCATCTCTTATGCGGGACCTTATCGAAAGCCTTCTGAAAGTCCAAATACACCACATCCACTGGTTCTCCCTTATCTATTTTACCAGTTACATCCTCAAACAATTCCAGTAGATTAGTCAAGCACGATTTACCTTTTGTAAATCCATGTTGACTTTGTCCGATCCTGTCATTGTTTTCCAAGTGCTCTGCTATTACATCTTTTATAATGGACTCTAGCATTTTCCCCACTACCGATGTCAGGCTTACCGGTCTATAATTCCCTGCTTTTTCTCTACCACCTTTTTTGAATAGTGGGGTAACATTAGCTACCCTCCAATCCATGGGTACTGTTCCAGAGTCTATCGAGTTCTGGAAGATGACCAGCAATGCATCTACTATCTCCAGGGCCACTTCCTTAAGTACCCTAGGATGTAGATTATCAGGCCCTGGGGATTTATCGGCCTTCAATCCCGTCAACTTCCCCAACACTATTTCCCTACAAATACTGAAGCAGGATGCCAGGAAGGGTAGCTGATTCCAGGACACAGCACTCACTGAGGGAACAGCTGGATACTGTAATGGGGAGTCAGTAGGGCTGGTATTATGGGAGGGTGAGGTCAAATGGGCTACTTTATCCAAATCTGTCTGGTAATCTTCTTAGTAGATTGACCTTTGGTTACTCAACTTCCCCAGATGATAGCAAGTTGAGGAACAACTGAGCAATTTTTACATAGTCACGACAGCTCATTGGCCAATTGTACCCTGTTACTGCTCTTTATTTCATTTTTTTAAATAAGGAAATGACTGGAAAAGAGTAAAGGGGGCAGAATACCTAATACAGCCTGAATCAATCAACAATGCAATAAAATGTGGAGATAGAGATGGTGTTAAAGCAGCAATTAAAACCCTGGCGAGTCCTTCTCACTTTTCTTCCCTCCTCCATGCACTCCCTAAAATTGGCCTCGACAGCTATGCTGTCACTATAGGTCAGAACTACAGGACCGTCTAATCTCAACATTTTCATAGATGCTGTCGTCACTCCAGTTGAAGGCCGAAGGGAACAAATTCTTCACCTCCAATGGCAGATCTTCTCTCCCTCCCTCCCGAGGTCACTCAACCAAGACCAGAACAAATTTCTCTCTCTCCCGGGGCAACCAGAAAGCCAGCCTCTGTCAGCACTCAAACCTGGGTCTCTGAGATAGGAATCCAGGCCGCCTCCCAGTATTGCAGCTCTTGCGCACCTTTATCATTCTGGATTTCTCCAACTTGGTGCAATTGTGGAATTTCCTACAATTTTCCAGTGTGCAAAAACATTTACCTAATTATTCAGCAATAGTCACAATGAATGTGCAGAATTCTTGATGGGAGTAAACCCTTCAAATACCTGTCTTACAATCTGTCAGATAAATCAGCAGAGGAATTTACATGAGTTCAGTTGCTCTGAAAGGAATTTACAGCACATAAGGACGACCCATAAGTGATTTATTTTCACCCCTCACCCATAGTTCGCACAGCTACAAGTTAATTACCATTTAAATGCAAGAAACTGAAAAATAGAATAGATATCGAATTATTTTTTGCCACTTTTCTCCTCTCCTGAAGCACCAGCTCTTGCAGGGCTCCAGTTTTATTGCTAACGGTACCCCTCTGATAGCTCATGTCATAAATCTCATCATCATCAAGAAATTACTCATGAAATAACGCTGGACGGCCAGCTGGTGGCGCCGTCCAAGGACTATAAATACTCGAGCGTGGGCCCAGCTTTCCAGGGACATTTTGTAAGACAAGGAGCTAGTGAAGTACAACTAGACCTCCATGTTCTGAAACAAGTTGATTAAAGCCTTGCTTTATACTCAAACCAAGTGCGTAGTGAGTTTTATTACATCACCTCGCACAAGTGGCCATTCTTCATGCAAGTCTAGGCAGTGAGTGCTACAGGCTATTTGACGGTGTTGGGTGATTGGACGGGACTGGAATCACGATCAAGTCTGATCACATTCTCACCCGACATCCACAGTTTCAAGAGAAGTCATTGAACAACCACCAGGGACAGAAACCCAGCTCGTATATTTTGCCTTCCTGGTCTATAGACATTGAGGCCAATTGCAGCCCTGGCTGAGATCAGCTAAACTGGTAGAGACTGGGGATTGACTGGAGCATTCTGTTCTGTTTGGCTCAGTGTCACATCGATTGTTGCCTTCACACACTTAGCTTTGGGGGAGGAAGCTGTAATGATCAATAACATGTCATTCTATAATGGACACTAGGTGGAGCCGTAGAGCTGTATATAGCTGTATGTATAAGACTACACTACCCAGCTGTATAGATATTAAGACTACATTACCCATGAGGCACTAGGCTACCCAGAAGGCAACAGTCAAGATGGCAGCCTGCACACAGGAGCACACATGCTGCATCTCTACAGATACTGTACATAGAGAATGTGTACTGAATAAATGACTAGCTAGAAGCTAGCTGTGTTCATAATAAGAATGTCTAGTTATTAATGAACATAAGAAAAGCTACTAGTTTTCTTCAGTGAAAACTTCACTTTATTAACTTAACTTGGGGTTCCCGGATGATATAACAGAGTGTAGAGCCCAGATTTTAAACCAGCCTACCTGTAGGAAGGGAGGAGATGGGTTAAAATGGCAGCCACGCAGAAGCCATTGCGTTTCTGTCCCCAGCTGGTTTAATTGCCGGGATTCTGGCAGTGTGGAGGCCGGGACCTAATTAAAATGTAGAAGTCACGGCCCCATGACGTCATCGGTGTTGCGATTTTGACATCATATCAAGAGTTCCAAAGCCACCACTGAACCTGTCGTGGGGCAGGAGAGTAGAGAGAAGACGCCAATTAAATGAAAATTGTTAATTTTTGGAAGGGTTCCTCAGGAGCCGGAAAGAGCAGGAGTGCACCTCCCAACCCCGCAAGGAATGCTTGTGCCATTCCTGCCACGACCTCGCCTCCCCCTCCATCGACTGGCATTGGCACTGCAAGCACCCCCTCCAGCCCTTACCTTACGCAGGTCACCATTCCCTTGAACATAAGGACATAAGAAATAGGAGCAGGAGTAGGCCATTTGGCTCCTCGAGCCTGCTCCGCCATTTAATGAGATCATGGTTGATCTGATCTTGGGCTCAGCTCCATTTCCCTGCCCGCTCCCCATAACCCTTCACTCCCTTATTGTTCAAAAACCTGTCTATCTCCACCTTAAATATATTCAATGACCTAGGCCCCAATTCCCGCCCATTGGCCCTAACGTCATTCCCGCCGGCTTCGGGCGGAAGACAGATCTGCAGTATTGAAATGAGGCCCGAGAGTTCAAATGGCCCGGGCCTCACACTGACGAGTCCTTGGGGGGAGGGACGAGGGGTTTGGGGGGGGGGGGGGGGGGGGAGAGGGAGATCCTGGTCACCCCCACAGAACCCACCCCAGGTTAAAATTGGGTTTTTGTCTCTCAGAATTGATCCCAAGAGTACCAGAAATGCTGGGGAAGTGCAAGTAACAAACACCCCACAACTCATGTCTTATAATCAAAAGAAAAATGTTGCTGCTCTATACATGAATAGTCATGTGATACTATGTCTCAGGTCTTTGTTAATAGCATTTTCATCCATATCATCCCATTTCTACCTGTTCTGATGGGATGCGATGGACGAACGTACATTTATATAGCACCCTATGTTGTTGAGATGCCTCAAAGCCCTTCACTGCATTATTACTTAGCATAGTGGCTGTGGTTATGTGGACAAATGTATTTATAACCAGAGATGTCCAGCGGTGAGTTTGAGACAATATTTCCATCTCTCGGTGTTTGATTTAATCTCAATGGCTAGGTTCCCCTGGATCATTACTGTCTTTTCTCTTTACAGACACCGAGAGGCCTACTGTACATTTCCAATATTCTCTGTTCTTCTTTCAGATGTTCAGCAGTTGCAGTTGTTTTTTTTTAATAAAATCACATGGCTGCATTCTGACCTGGATATTGCTGCCGGCAAATTGGTCTATACATAGAATCAAAAAAATTTACAGCACAGAAGGAGGCCATTCAGCTCATTTTGTCTGTGCCGGCCGAGAAAGAGCTATCCTCCCTAATCCCACTTTCCAGCTCTTGATCCGTAGCCTTGTAGGTTATGGCACTTCAAGTGCATATCCAAGTACTTTTTAAATGTGATGAGGGTTCCTGCCTCTACCACCCTTTCAGGCAGTGAGTTCCAGACCCCCACCACCCTCTGGGTGAAAAAAATTCTCCTCAAATCCCCTCTAAACCTCCTGCCAATTACTTTAAATCTGTGTCCCCCTGGTTATTGACCCTTCTGCTAAGGGAAATAGGTCCTTCCTATCCATTCTTTCTAGGCCCCTCATAATTTTATACACCTCAATTAGGTCTCCCCTCAGCCTCCTCTGTTCCAAAGAAAACAACCCCAGTGATGTGCCTCAATGAATCCGAGACTCAACGTTAACGGAGCAAAGCAAGGCTTTTATTAACTCAGAAAGTAATACACAGTGGAGAAGTGTCTCTCATCCAGAGATCTGCTGTACTGCCTGTGAGACACGCTGGGGCCTGCTTAAGTAGGGGCCAGGTATGGGCGGAGCCCTACACACAATACAATACAGGTAAGGAAATGAAACTGAAACTAAACTCCCCTGCTTGTCACAGTCACAGGCACAATCAAACACAGAGAATACAGAGTGCCTGATGAATGGCATATTTCATCACACCCAGCCTATCCAATCTTTCGCTAAAATTCCCCAGTCCAGGCAACATCCTGGTAAATCTCCTCTGCACCCCCTCTAGTGCAATCACATCCTTCCTGTAATGTGGTGACCAGAACTGTACACAGTACTCTAGCGGAGGCCTAACTAACATTTTATACATTTCAAGCATAACATCCCTGCTCTTATATTCTATGCCTTCTTAACCATCGTATCTACCTGTCCTGCTACCTTCAGGGATCTGTGGGCCTGCACTCCAAGGTCCCTCTGCACTTCTCAGTGTCCTACCATTTATTGTGTATTCCCTTGCCTTGTTAGCCCTCCCCAAATGCATTACCTCACACTTCTCCAGATTGAATTCCATTTGCCACTGTTCTGCCCACCTGACCAGTCCATTGATATCTTCCTGCAGTCTACAGCTTTCTTCTTCATTATCCATCGCACAGCCAATTTTTGTATCATCTCAGGTGGACATAAAAAAGATCCCATGGCACTAATCATACTTCCTACATTCAAGTCTAAATCATTGATGTATTTCACAAAAAGCAAGGGACCCAGTGCGGAGCCCTGGGGAACTCCACTGGAATCATGGCCATCACTGTTACAAATGACCAATGAACCATTGCAGCAGATGTGACATGCTTGTGAAGGTGTGCAGATTCAGTAAACTAAACCAGTCTCAATATACTTGAAAGGTTTTTCTGTTTCTTTCTCGTCCCTAATTTTCTTCCAGCACCAGCTGCCTCCAAGTGACTGCTCGGATCAGTATGGCTCATCTACTCGCTGTATAAACTCACGGTATCATGGGGCAAAAAGAATCCTGCTTTTGGTGTCAGCCGTGGCTCAGGTGGTAGCACTCTTGTTAATAAGTCAGAAGGTCGTGGGTTCAAGTCCCACTCCAGAGACTAAGCACAAAATCTTGTCTGACACTCCAGTGCTGCACTGTCGGAGATGCTGTTTTTCAGATGAGACGGTAAACCTCTCAGGTGGACATAAAAGATCCCATGGCACTATTCAAAGAAGAGCTGGGGAGTTTCCCCCCCCCCCGCAGTGTCCTGGCCAATATTTATCCCCCAACATCACTAAAACAGATTATCTGGTCATTATATCACTACTGTTTGTGGAACTTTACTGTGTATAAATTGGTTCCTGCATCTCCTACATTACAACAGTGGCTACACCTCAAAAGTACTTCATTGGCTGTAAAGCGCTTTGGGATGTCCTGAGGCTAAATAAAATGCAAGTTCTTTCTTTTTTTCTTTTCAGCGGGGGTCAGTAGATGGCCATTGAGAATAAGAATGTTGTCTAATTTATTTTCTCCTTCCTAATCAAAGGCATGAAAATTAAATGTAGCTCCCCAACTTCTGTCCTGGCTGAGATCAACAAAACCTAGGCCGCGGTTTTGCCGGCACTCAGAAATTATGTCTCAACATTCACTGGAACTCAGTAAAACACTTCTCAAGGTGCGCACAGATCTGTCCAATAAGGTAGTGTTGGAAATATAGATTGACAACACATTACCAGAAACTTCACATGAACATTGGCTAAACCACCCAAGTGCCTACCCTTGTGTGTTGTTAGTTGGTATGCTTGCAGTAGGTTGAGGGTGAGTGTGAGGGGTGGCTAGTGAGATGGGGAAGTGCTAATGTAATGTAGATAGAGAGGGATGGGTGGAGGTGCAAGGTAAGTTGGTGTGAGTGAGGGTGTGCAGGAGTAGGGTAGGGAAGGCAGAGTGATGGGGATGTGATGAGTGGCACAGCAGGATGAGGTTGAGTGTGGCTTGGCAGTAACGTTTCATGATCTGCTCAGATCATTGAAAGGTTTGCACCACTGCAGCCTGGTCCTCCTGACGACATCCCTGCATGTGTCCTCCTGTGCAATGTGCAGGCTGCGTGGTCTCCTGTGGAGGTCTCTTCCGCCCTTGGAAGGGAAGATAACCTCCCTGTGTGCTGTGATTCCCTTCATAAGCACCTTTGTGCAGTGCTGGTCAGTGTTTGCAGCACCTCAATGCTGTAGAACACTGACAGCACAACTGTCAAGATCAATGTGGACATGGCCCCTTTAAGGAAACCGGCTGATGACGAGCCATTAAATGACTTCATCGGACCCGCTTCCTATTAATAATAACGGAAAAACTCAGCAGGCCAGGCAGCATCTGTGGAGAGAGAAACAGAGTTAACGTTTCAGGTCGAAGACCTTTCGTCAGAACCGCTTCCTATTAATTGTCCGGGAACGTCGCAGGGCGGGCTTAACAAGCCCCATCAACAAAAACTCACTTGGAGAGTGTGGGCTGCAGTAGGCAGCAGGCTGGGACTGCGATCCGCCTCGGTCGGTGAAATCGCGGCCATAGACTGGGAATTGAATCTGGGACTGCAGTTTTCCAATTACTGTATGTGGTAACTTTACCCAAATGATCCAACAGGGGAGTCTGTATCTCTCTATAATTGTCAGTTATTCTTTACTGCTAAATTTCTATTTGCATATTGTCTATAAAAGAGTTAGGGGGAAAAATTCGGTCTGCCCCATCTGGGGGTCCATTATTGGCAGTGCACAAAGTTTAGTGCCTGGCAGCAAACTTGGCTTTTCTCGCCCCTGGAGGTGATTGGAGCGCTAAATCAGACGCTACACACCTCTCTTAAGGCGCTAAGGCCGAGGAGCGAGGCGTTACCTCACAGCCCTGGCGAAGCTCATGTGATGTTAGTCAGCAATGAAACACAGACACACTGGCGCCCACTAATTCTTAAAGGGGAGTTCTGACGAATGGTCATCGACCTGAAACGTTAACTCTGTTTCTCTCTTCACAGATGCTGCTTGACCTGCTGAGTTTCTCCTGCATTTTCTGTTTTTATCTTAAAGGGGAGGGTTGATCTTGCTCTCCATCCACATCCTGCTCATTGCAGCCTTGAATCTCGGCCCGAATCTCGGCCTGGAGTGACCTGTACATCAAATCTGCTGGAAAGAACAATGGAGAGAACCAGGGAAAGAGCTCAGAGTGCAGCCCCCACAGTCTCTTCTAAATCGATACAAGGAAGGTCAAATCAAAATCAACCTGCAAAGTGCTGCTCAGTACCCCAAACTCCTTCACACAGCGTTGAATCTCTCCAGAAGTCTCTCTCTCTCTCTCTCAGAATGTGTGGTGCAAAAATGTCACCGACAAAAAAAGGCAGGAAGCGGTCGCCTTTAAATAGCGCTCCCCCAGTCCCTTCCTGACAGCATAACGCTCCCCTCAACCTGTCGTTGCTAGCGGCAGGCGGTAAGGCAGGGGGCGCCACTCAATTTCCGGTCCGGTGTGCTAACGGGGCGTTGCGCACTCGAGTGACTTCACGATCTGCTGGCGCAGGAGATCGTGGTGGTAGTGTTTAGCGCCACCGCAAAATGTCTAGTTAATTTCGAGAGCGGCGCAAACATCGCTGCGCCCGGGCGTTAGTTGCTTTGCGCCCCACTTGGCACCCTCTTAAGACGCTAATGGGAGGTGCAAACAACTGAATTTTTCCCCCTTAGACTTGACAGATTAGAAATTACTGCTGTCAATACACAAAATAAGATTACAGGGAAAATACAGTATATACACTTTATGCCTGATTCTGCGGTTAGCGGCGAATTTCGTTCCACTTGCACATAGACTTTTTATGGCCTTTTGCACTGGAAGTTCTGATCAGCCAACTATTGAAAAAGCACGGCACCCTCTACAGGGCATCTGGGACCTGCGTGAACATGGCAACCAACTGTGTATCTCCTTAACCAATCAGATTGAAGAATTGTTAATGAGCAGTGTAGAGTCTGAGCCAAGAAGTGTCAGAATTGTGAACTCAATGTCAAATTAGGTACAGAAAGCGAAATAAAGAGGGAAAGAAAGATTGAATTAAGAGAGAGAGAGATAAAAGAGACAAAAGAAAAGTTTTTAAAAATGTATTTAATTTTTTTTTAAATCTCCAACAATAATTAAAATCTGAAGGAATGAGATTTCTCACTTGTAAAAGTTGATTTTCAGTGCCAGGGAGGTTGTTTGGCAGTAATTAAGACTTATCACACCGTAAAAAATTTACTTACACTTAAATGGACAAGTCCTAACTCTTTCTGGTGAGTTTAGTGCATATCTATCAGGTAAGTGGAGCAAATTCACACCGTTCCATATGTTTCAATGCCGAGTCTCTCGGCGAGATACCAGTATAGCAAAACTTCTGGAGAAGCAGTGCAACTCGGACAGCAACTTCCTGATTTCCGCATTTAACTGCGCATGTGCGGTTGCTGGATGTTGCTGACCGATTTGCACGTTAATAATGGTGAGCACTGTTAGCCTCACCAATACTTCTACCGCAAAGTCATGCCCTGTAAATTCATAAAAATATGCAAGGGAATGCACGATATACAATGTAAGTACATAAAGTAAAAGAGTACAGGGGAATATGTTATATACACTATAAATACATAAAATCAAAGCAAAGGGCATACTATATACACTATAAGTACATAAAATAATGGAGAAAATAGATACATTTTAAATACATACAAAGGGAACGGGGAACGCACTATATACACCAAATAAGAATATACGGGAATATGTTATATACACTTTAAATACATAAAGTAAGAGTATGCAGGATTGCACTATACATAGTATGCATTCATAATGCTATAGGGGAATGCACTATATTACACTATATAAATAAAAACACAGGTGTTAATGCTTAGCCACCTCCCTGCTGTGAAAGGCCTCCTTACAATCCATCTCTTAAACCATGTATCTGACCTCCCCTCCAACCTGCTTCCTTCTTCCTTCTCCCCTCCTGCTCAGTGTCGATGGCCAGAATTTTCCCGTTTTGGTGGGGGGGGGCGGGTCGGGAGCTCAGTGTCATCCCGCCGCCTTGCACATTTAACTCGTGCACGTTTCCTAGCGCGCCACAGACCCGAACGGCAGAGGCGGGCGACTTAATTGAAGTCATTGAGTGCTTGTTGTGAGACCCTTAACACTGTTTTAAACCAACGCTTTTGATTTTTACTGGGAACCTCGTCTGTCAGCGTGAGGCGGAAGCTCAGTTGGCCATTGAGCGAGGTCATTAATGGAGGGCATGGATAACATAATAAATACTCCCCCATTACACCTCATTACTTGCCCAAGGTTCTTGCTGACTCCATTTTGAGCACAGATTTAGTTGGCTAGAGTTCGCAAGTATTTTCTGCAACCTTGGAAGCCGCTCTCACCACATCGCTAGTCAGTATCACAACATTGACAGATTGCTCCTCTGATCTCCACTTGACCTGCCATCTATTACATCAACATGGGTGCCGCTTATACTGTCTCACCTTGGTCCTCAGAATCAGAACAAGATGAGCCCCATCACCAGCAGCAGCACCAACAACACCACCAACGTTCTTCTGAACCACCTGATGCTCCACAGGACAGAGGGCATCAGCGCAGGGCAGCACCACACCGGAGGCGATACCCCCAACACAGGGTATACAGGCACAGGATGAGCTTCCTCAACATGACTGAGCAGCAGTGTCAAAGGGGGCTCAGGCTATCGCACCAGGTCGTCACAGACATTTGCAGCTTGCTGGAGCAAGACCTGCAGCCCAGAGGAGCGGGTGGACACTCCTTACCAGTGGCTGTCAAAGTCACCACCGCCCTCAACTTCTTCGCCTCAGGCTCCTTCCAGGGATCTGCAGCAGACATTTGTGGGAGCTCGCAGTCGGCCACTCACAGATGCATCACCCAGGTGACCGATGCCCTGTTTGACAAGTCAGCCAATTATGTCAACTTTGCCACTGATGATGCCAGTGTTACTGAGCGGGCGCTCAGCTTTGCCGCTCTGGCTGGCTTCCCATGGGTGCAGGTCGTCATTGACTGCACACATGTGGCCATCAGGGCACCCCATCATAACACAGAGGGCTAGATTTTCATGGCGCCGTCAGGCGGGGTTTCAGGCGTGTGGGGGGGGAAAATCCTGAATTTGGGGGTCCCGACACCATCCCGCCCAAATCCCCGCCCCACGTAAGTTTCAGGGGCGGCGGGTACCCGCCCCGCACTGGGACCCGCCGAAACCAGGCGGGAAGGGATTAGTGCCAATTAACTGCCTGTTAACAGGTAGTTAACAGGCAGTTTTTAGCCTAATCCCTATTTTTAGGGGTTTCGTGTGGGTTTTCCGACGGCTCCAAACCACGCCAGGTTAGAGCAGGCGGGCCGTCGGGTTGAAGGAGTTGGAGGGGTCGCGATGTTGGCGCTCAGGTGAGTGATGGGTGCATGAGTGTAAAGGTAAGTGTGTTTGGTGTGTCTAAAGTGTGTAAAGAACTTTTACTTACCTGTACTTACCTTCACAGCCTTTCTTCCTGTAGCCGTCGGGAGCGCATCACTCAGCCGGTACTTAAAGCTGAATGGCTGCGATCTGTGAAAAGTGACAGCCTTCAGCTTTGAGTGCCGGTAAGAGTTCTAACTGAGTCTGTGCAGAATGACTCATGGTAGAACTCAGACTGTCAGTGCTTCACAGCTTCAAACAGCTGTGAAACACTGATATTTCAACTGTCAAGAACTCTTGACAGATGAAATTTCAGTCTGTGATGTCACCTGTTGCCGGGTGGCCCTTAATTGGCCTGCTGAGCCCGCTGGGCAGGCTCAACAAAGTCAATCAAGGGAAAATCGCGCGAATTGGCCGGACGTCGAAGTAGGCGGGTCAAAAACCCAAAAGGGGAAGTCCCGCCTTCTTCCCGACAGGTTCGGGAAAATCTACTCCAGAGTGTTTGTGACCCACAAGTGCTTCCACTTCCTCAGTATGCAGCTGGTCTGCAACCATCGGAAGATCATCACGCATGTGTGCGCCAAATTCCATGGCAGCTGTCATGACTCTTTCGTGCTGCGCCAGTCCACTCCCCGTCAGCTCTTTGCACTGCCAAATAGACTTACCAGCTGGCTGCTTGGAGAGAAGGGCTATCCACTAAAGACGTGGTTCATGACACCCTTGAGGAGGCCAAGAATGAGGCTGAGGAGTGTTATAATGAAAGCCACATGTCCACCAGATGTGTCATAGAGCAAGCAATAGGCATGCTCAAGATGCGCTTCAGATGCCTGGACAGATCTGGAGGAGCCCTTCAGTATGCACCAGCCAGGGTCTCCAGAATTGCCGTCGTCTGCTGCGTGCTGCACAACATAATGCAGCAGCGAGGATTGGAGCTGCAGGAGGAGCAAGGCGCAGAGCACACAGCCTCTTCAGAGGAGGAGGAGGAGGAGCATCAGCTGGAAGACGAGGAGGAGGAACCTGAGGTCCAGATGGCACCAGCAGCGGAGCACATTACTGCTTGGGAGGCCATACAGCTGTCACATGCTGTGCCAAGTTCTCCCCCAGCTCCACCCCCCACCCCCGCCCCAACAACACCATAAAGCATCCCTACAATGACCAAGCCATTCCTTTCACACTGACCCCCATTGCTGGAGGTTACGTAATGTCTCGCCATTCACTTCAACTCACAGCCACTTCCAAGGTAGCAGACAAAAATTGGCATCACCAGAAATTGGACTTTTATATGTGTGATAAAAGTAACAGAACCTTAACAATAATGCTTCTTTGTACACCCATGTGCATACCCTTGTGCATTTAGGATTGTGGCTTTTTTCTTTAACGCGTGCTTCGACGAGGTGCAACCCCTGTGGCTTCATCAGAGGTAGAGGCAGGCTGCTCACTTCTATTATGTCCGTGTATAATTGAGACACGGACTGCAGGAGTTGATTATAACAAGTCTTTACTGAATGGAGACAACCTGGAAACTGAAACTACAGAAGCCTGCTAGGGCCTTTTAGACAGGGGTGGTCACTGCCGGTACTGCAGTCTGAGACCAGTTATTCCCTTAAAAGGTACATACACAACAATTCCTCCCCTTTTAGATAAACAGTACATAACATTCATTTAATAACTAATTACAATTACGGTTGCTAGATACATTGGTTGAAGTTAAGCAATTATAAGTACAGTCTTTGAGGAGGCTTCCTGATTCTGTCTGGATAACGCCTCTTTGGGATATCAGGTTCTTCTAGCAAGGTTGAGTCGGGATCAATGTCGTTGTTTGGTTCGTCTGCTTCCAATATCACCGATTCTGCGGTAGATGCAATTGGTACTTCGGTTTCATCGCCAGGTGTATCAGATCGTGGTGTGGAGTTGGCGTTTTCCAGTGACTCTAGAATCTGGTCAGCATGGCGTCTTACAATGTTCTCTCCAACGTCCATGGTATACATTAGAGGTCCTTGCCATGTACAGATCGTTCCTGGCTGCCATTTCTCTGTGCGGTAGTCCCGGGCCAAAACTGGTTGACCTATCTTAAAACTCCTGGTCGGCCTTTCATTCATATTCTGAAACTGCCTGTTCTCCACATCTCTTCTGACGTTTGGCTTAACCAAATCCAAGCGGCATCGTAGTCTTCGATTGAAGAGCATCATGGCTGGAGTTTGGTTGGTAACCGCATGTGTCGCATTCCGGTAGGCAAACAATAAGTTATCCACCTTGTGTTGTAGGGGTATATCTTCATTACACATTGCCTTGATAGCCTTCTTGAATGTTTGAACAAACCTCTCGGCCAATCCATTAGTGGCTGGATGATATGGGGCGGATGTGTAATGCTTAACACCATTGTTCTTTAAGAACCTCCGGAACTCTTCAGACACAAACTGTGGTCCATTGTCAGAGCAAATCTGTTCAGGCAGCCCATTCCTGGCGAATATGGTTCGTAAGACTGTGATAGTTTTTTCTGTGGTGGTTGAGGACATTTTTATTACCTCTGGCCACTTTGTGCATCCACCGCAATTAAAAACATCGAGTCCATAAAGGGACCAGCAAAATCAATGTGCACCCTTTGCCATGGAGATGAGGGCCACGCCCATGGATGTAGAGGGGCTTGTGGTGGGGCGTTTTGGACCTTCTGGCATCCTGTACAGCTCTTGGTCATCTCTTCGATTTCTCTATCGATTCCTTGCCACCACACAAACGCTCTGGCTAAGTTCTTCATTTTTACCCCTCCCAGATGACCCTCATGAAGCTCATTGAGCACTCTATCCTTCAATTAGGGTGGAATTACTACTCTGGATCCACACATCAAGGTTCCTCTGCACACTGACAGCTGTTCTCTTCTCGGCGAGAATGCTGGCAGCAGTGGTTCGCCATGTGCTGGCCATCCCTTCACCGTTAAATCATAGACCCAGGAGAGTGTCGGGTCATTTCGTGTTTCCTTTTCTATGTTTGCATTCATCACAGGGAGACATTCGACTATAGTCGAGTGGAATAACTCCACTGGATCCACTGCCAGTTCTTCTTCCACCGTCGGCAACGGTAGGCGCGACAATCCATCAGCATTCCCATGCTGTTTAGTTCCTTTGTACTCTGTCATATTGGTGTGCCCCTAGGAAAAAGGACCACCTCTGTAGCCGTTGTGCCGTCATTATCGGTACGCCCTTCTGAGGGTTGAAAATGGAGACAAGAGGTTGATGATCAGTTAGTAGAGTAAATTTCTGACCGTGCAGGTAGTGATTGAACTTCTTCACCCCCCACACCAGGCTGAGGGCCTCTCTGTCAATCTGGGCGTAGTTACGCTCGGCTGAAGTTAACGAGCGTGACGCAAAAGCTATCGGCCTCTCTGAACCATCAAGGAATTTATGTGACAGTACCGCCCCAACACCGTAGGGAGACGCATCACACGCCAGTCTTATCGGTAGTGATGGGTTGTAGTGAGCCAATACTTCTCTTGAAGTGATTAGGTCCTTACTCTTCTGAAAGGCCCGCTTACATTCATCGCTCCATTTCCATGCTACTCCCGTTCGTAGTAGGGCGTTCAGTGGATGCAGAATTGTGGACAAATTCGGCAAAAACTTATGGTAGTAATTCACCAATCCGAGGAATGACCTCAGTTGCGACACATTTTCAGGCGCTGGAGCCTTAACTACCGCTTGAATTTTGTCAGGGGACTTATGCAACCCCTCTTCATCAATCACGTGGCCACAATACGATATCTGTTTCTTAAAAAACTCGCACTTAGGGCGATTGGCTCATAGCCCATGTTCACGTAGTCCAGTGAGCACCTGCTCTAGGTTGGCAAGGTGTTCACTGTCATCTTCACCTGTCACTAGGATGTCGTCCACTGAGTCCCCGGAATCCCTTGCAGGACTTGTTCCATCGCTCTTTGCCATATCGCCAGAGCTGATGCTACTCCGAATACCAGTCGATTATACTGGTAAAGACCTTTGTGAGTGTTTATCGTGAGATACTTCCTAGAGGATTCTTCAACCTCCATCTGCAAATATGCTTGTGCTAGGTCAATTTTAGTAAAACGCTTCCCTCCAGATAGTGAGGCGAAGATATCTTCTATCCTTGGAAGAGGATATTGTACTGTGTGAAGGACTGGGTTCACCGTCACCTTGAAATCCCCACAGATGCGAACCTTCTTTGGCTCCTCAGACTTATTGTTTAACGTTTTCTTCATGACAGGAACGATGGGTGTCGCCCACTCACTCCAGTCTACCTTAGATAACACACCTGCCTTCTCCAGATTCTCCAGCTCTGCCTTGACGGCTGGGCGAATTGCATATGGTACCGGTCTTGCTTTGAAAAACTTGGGAATTGCATTCTCCTCTATTTTTATCGAGGCGGTTACGCCTTTAAGAGTGCCCAGTTCTTGTTGAAATACCTCTTTGACGTCAGCTAAGATTGTTGACAATCGTCCAGGAGTGACGTCGTCATCCTTTTTTCCAGCCACTGTCAGTGCCTGAATGGAGTGCCAGTCTAAACTTATCTTTCTGATCCATTCACGTCCCAATAACGGTGGTCCACCATCTTGCAGAATGTAGAGATACAATTTCCGTATTTTCTTGCCGTTGTATTCGACAGGCACCCTTATTTTTCCTCTGGGGTATACTTTTTGCCCCGTATACGTCCTCAAGACAATGGATGTCTCTCTCAAGGGTATGTGTGAGAATAGCCGCTCGTAGTCTTGTCGATTCATGACGGTTAGAGCTGATCCTGTATCCAATTCCATTTTGACTTGGGACCCTGCTATCGTGAGGGTGACCCAAATGGTTCGGTGATCCTCTTTTGTGATTACGTTGTGAAGTTTGAGACAGCTTAGTCTCTTGTTCCCGGATTCACTATCGCTCATCTGGTCTTCGGAACTACTGTCCGTCATCTTTTGTACTTTCCTGTACGGTTCCTTAGTAGCCTTTTTGTTGTTGTTGGTCTTCTTCCCAGACCTGCAAACTCGTGCAATGTGTCCCATCTTTCCGCATTGCCTGCATATTTTGTCCTTGGACCAGCAGTCCTTCTGGTCATGGTTTGTTCTGCCGCAGCGATAACATTTTGCAAATCCCCGTGTCATTTCGTGGGTACCGTATTCCTGTGGCTTTTGTTGTATTTCCACAGCTCCCCTTGCTGCTGCTTCGTACGATACTGCCACGCTGAAAGCCTTATCTAGCGTCAGCTCTTTCTCTGAGAGTAACCTCTTCTGGGTTCCTTCACTCAGGAGTCCACAGACAAATTTGTCCCGTAAGGTATCTGCCAGTCCTGCTCCGAACTGGCAGTGCTTTGATAGCTTGCGTAGTTCCGTAAGGTAATCAGCATTGCTCTCATTTTTATGCTGATTTCTCCTGTGGAATTTAAATCTTTCTGCTATCAGCAGCGGTGTAGGATTTAGGTGTTCCTGTAGGAGCGCAACAATTTCGTTAAAACTCTTCGCCTTCGGTTTGGCTGGAGTAATCAGGTCCCGCAATAGGCCATACATTCTTGCGCCCATTAAATTTAGCAATACCGATGCCTTTTTCTCATCGGCTATTTCGTTTGCCTCGCAATATACCTCGACTCTTTCCACATACGTGGTCCAGTCTTCTATTGCATTATCGAAGGCAGTGATATCGCCAGTCTTTGGCATCTTGAAAATCTAAGATGGTGCCTCCCGCGCTTTGCCTTCGGCCCCCATGGATCAAAATGGTGCCTCCCGCGCTTTTCCTTCTTCCCCGCTGAGTTAAGATGGCGCCTCCCGCGCTTTCCCGCCGCTGCCGCTGCTGCCAACGCCGCTCTCCGCGGTATTTTTATTTTTCTATCGCGCTTCAATATTTGCTCCGTTAATTGAAGAACCGTTCCCGTCATGGAGCGGACCCTCTGGGACACTTCCCTCCCTCTTCTTAGGTCCGAACGCTGCCCGGCTGCGAAGCACCGGCCGCGCCCTGTGTGCTCCACCCTCTCTCTCTCTCTGCTTCCCGACTCACTGCCCGGCCCCGTTGCAGAGCCACCCAATCGAGCTCTAGCCCGCCGCAGCCCAGGAAGGATCAGTGCACTACCTGCCACCAGCCCGATTTAGCTGGGAAACCACAGACTGGAGACCAAGCCTGGCTCTCGACAGTCTCTCCTGCACTTTTCAATTTGATGATTTGGAGGGCGGTTGCCCACGGTCGACGCCCGTTTCTCAAGTTTCTTTGGATTATTTTATTTTATTTTTTTTCTTCTGGCTTCGACCTTCAATAACGTCGTCTGAGGTGCTGCCAAGTTGCAGGTAAGTTCGTTTCTTACTCGTCGCCAGTATTATGTCCGTGTATAATTGAGACACGGACTGCAGGAGTTGATTATAACAAGTCTTTACTGAATGGAGACAACCTGGAAACTGAAACTAAAGAAGCCTGCTAGGGCCTTTTATACAGGGGTGGTCACTGCCGGTACTGCAGTCTGAGACCAGTTATTCCCTTAAAGGTACATACACAACAACTTCCCTCCTGCGACTGTGTAGACACTTTTGGCGGACATCGTCCTCTGGGTTTTGGAGGCTCTGATGCTCCCGCCAAAGTCTGCTCCTTCTGCGACTGTGCAGTGGCAGGCTCGGCCAGCGGGATCCAAGGAAGCATGTGGGGCTCTAACTGAGGGGGAGGCAATGGTGGAGAAGGCACATCAGGATGAAGGTGAATGTGGCATTGCACTCACCTTTCCTGATCTCATCAGATCATTGAATCTCTTCCTGCACTGTCGTCCTCCTGACTACATCCCTGCTGTTGACCTCCTCAGCAATTTCAAGCCATACCCTTTTGGTCTCTTGGGGAGGTCTCTCCCACCCATCAGCAGGGAAGAGGACCTCTCTACTTGCTCTGACTCCCTCCACCAGAATATGTAGCGAGACATCCAAAAAACGGGGTTCAGCCCTCTGTCTTTGGGAACTCATGCTTAGAAGTCTGAGCAATAACCCAATCCTCTAATATACTCCCTCCACACCCCTACATCAACCTTCAAATGCGATATGGCCAAGGCTGCTTTAAGTATCCCCACTGGAAATGAGCCATCGATGATGTCATCAGACCCGCACCATTTAATAGGGCCGTCAAACACACATGACTAGTTTAATAGGGGCCATTAACTGAAAGTCGCAGCGGAGAACGCACTGCTCACATCTTCAGGCTCCTGACCCGCTAGCGGCCCGCACCCACGCAACCTGCCTTAAAAGTAAAAATTGTGGCCGATATTTCTGTGAAGCAATCCCTAAAGTTGTTCTCTATGTGAGGAACACTAGCTAAATGTAATAAATCTTTCCTTGTGGACTTAATCTTTTTTCCTCTTCCTTGGCAAGGGACAGTCGCAGGTATCTGGTCACCCTCTAGTCCCTGGTCACCCTCTGGTCCCTCACCCACTGGGACCATACTACAGATATGAGCCGTGATTCTACTGTGGGGGGCATCACACAGCTAAGCCTCATCGTGTCCACGTTTGACGTTCACACACATGCACTTCCAGCAGGAATCACCAACAGTGTGGGGACGCTGGCCGATTTTTTTCCCTCCCTAAACCACAAGCACTCAGGTAAATTTCATCACCACCTCATCCGGTCCCACCCGTGGCTGAGATCAGCTAGCACCGCACGGAGCAGGGATCAAACCTGGGACAATCCCGGTCTGTATGGCTCAGCTACTCATTGTAGAAGCTCACAGTGCCATTAAGGGACAAGAATCCAGCTTTTGGTATCAGCCTAGGCTTGGTGGTAGCAATCTCGTATTGGAGTCAGACGGTTGTGGGTTCAAGTCCCACTCCAGAGACCCGAGTACATGATCTAGGCTGACAATTCAGTGCAGTACTGAAGGAGTGCTGCACTGTCGAAGATGCTGTTTTTTTGGATGAGGTGTTAAACCGAGGCCCCGTCTGCCCTCTCAGGTGGACGTAAAAGACCCCACTTTTTGAAGAAGAGCAGGGGAGTTGTCCCCGGTGTCCTGGCCAATATTTATCCCTCAACCAATATCGGTAAAACAGATGATCTAGTCATCATTGCATTGCAGTTTGTGGGAGTTTGCTGTGTGCAAATTAGCTGCCACGTTTCCTACATTACAACTGGGTCTACACTTCAAAAAGTACTTCATTTGCTGTAAATTGCTTGGGGACATTTTGAGATTGTGAAAGGCACAATACAAATGCAAGTTCTTTCCTTCTTTGGAACAACAGCTAACTTAAATAATGCAAGTCTATGTGGGGACGATGTGTGGTACTGAAGAAATACACCACAGAGCATGGGAGGAGACCAGTTTATCCTCCCACTGAGTTCTTCCAATGCATCGTGTACCTGTATTGTCTTAAGTTAGGCAATCTCTGACGACATTGCAGTCTCGCTTGACTGCAATCAATTGTTCCTTTCCAGTTAGTGCTGGGCAGGGAAAGGTTACTTTGACAGAATGGAGGCGTGGCTAGATCAGGGACTGAATGTTAAGTTTTTTTTCCTCCTAAGTTTTTAAAGGGACGGTGTTAAGTAGAGAGCAACCAAAAGGATCTGGCCCGAGAAAGACCTGAAGCCGATTTGTCGTCTCCTCTGAATCATGGCTCTCAGAACTGTGAGCCGTTGCATTGCAGTCACTGTTCGTTTGGTCCTGCTCTGTGTAGGCTGGGCTTCTGCTCCAGCTGGTAAGCATTTAGACACTCTCAACCTGCAAGAGTTTCTAATGTCGTTTTATCTACTACTTTTAATCACCTTCCAAGGAACTGGAGAGTTGTTTTCTTCTTTTCAGAACAAGCAGTAACTTCACCCGACAGTAACTTCAGATTAACAGAGTCCAGTAGCCACATCATGGATCAGTGTGAACAGTGTGAGTATGACCAGGAGCAGAATGCAACACTTAATATACTGAGCAAAAGGATTTCTGTACACACTAACTGTAACAAAATCGTAAACTTGTTCATCACAAACAGATTTACTACTTTGTCGCGTTGAACCTGCAGAGGAAATTTCCCCACCCATTGCAGGTGAAACAAATGGGATATTCGGCATTTAAAAAAATATATTAAACAGCATCAGATAAAAAGTGTGCACAAGTATGTCAGCACTCAGATTAAGAGTGTTCTGGAATACCTTTTGCAAAGTATTAGGATTCCCTGAGGGGTCGGGTTATGTAAAGGTGTAGACTATAACTGCTAGTATTATGTCAATGCAAAGCTATTTAGGGTGCATATCGATGCAGAAGTGGTGTTATAACTTGAAAGTTAGAAAGAAAGACTTACATTTATATAGCACCTTTCACGACTTCAGGACGTCGCTTTACAGCCAAGGAGCTATTTCTGATGTGCAGTGACCTGAATCAGTCATTCATGAAAGAAAGACTTATGAAATAATACTGAGCAGCCTATGGGTGGTGCTGTCCAGGGAGAGTATAAATACTCGGGCACGGGCCCAGCTTGCGCAGGACATTCTTAACAGGAACTAGTGAAGGACACAGCTAGACCTCCATGTTGTAAAACAGTTGATTAAAGTTTTGTTTAATGCTTAGACCAAGTGCCTAGTAGTTTTCTTACGTCATGTAGTGCCTGTTGTAATGTAGGAAACGCGGCAGTCAATTTGTGCACAGCAAGCTCCCACAAACAACAACGTGATAATGACCAGGTAATCTGTTTTAGTGATGTTAGTTGAGGGATAAAATACAGGCTTGAGGGGTTGAATGGCCTACTGCTGACCCTATGAAACCATAAACGATTTTAAAAGGTGTTTACGATTTCACTGGGAGTAATTTTCACTTTTGGTGGAGGTGGAAAACTGGCAGTGGTGAACCGGCTGAAGTCAATGGTCAGGAAAATTGGGCGTGGTGTATAACTGGTGGCCAATCCAGCACCACCACTTTCATCCCCTAGCGAAATTGGAAATAAGTACCAGGTGAAGTCTCGCCTCCCCGTTAACTAAAAGCTATAACTTGGAAGTTAGAATAAAGACTTGCATTTATATAGCGCCTTTCTTGACTTCAGGACGTCCTAAAAGCGTTTTACAGCCAATTAGCAGCAATTAAAATAAAGCACGCTCCCATGTTAGATAAACCTTTAACACATGACTCCATTGGACAATAGAATGTTGTTTAATGGCCAGTTACAGCATCAAAGTACTTCTCATAGTGTGGAACCAGCGTTGGAGACAAGTGATCAATCAATACAAGTTTTTTTTTAATGAGCACAGCAACATTTAAGTATACTGATTTGAACATGGTTACTGAAAGTGTTAACACGGCCCATTTTGCAATTGCTATCGTTTGAAATAATGCAAATTGCATCATGGCAAAATAATGTTCCAGCCACTCCTGTAACACGGTGTTCTTGGCACTTTTTATATGTACTGGTACCACAAGCCTCTTGGTATCTAGAGCAGCTTATCTGGTAGAATGGTCAGCAGGGCAGTAATATACTGATTCGCCAGTCAGAATTTCTTTTCACAGCAAGCTTTCCTCCTGCAGTAACGCTACAGACACTTTTATAGCCCGGAGTTTAGCGGATTGCAGGCACTCGAGACTCTCCATTAGCTGCATTCCCAGTGTGACCAAGCTCAAGTTCCCGGAACCGACAGCATTGTAAACCCACCAAAACACCACGATTCTGCTGTTGGCGTGTGGGTGCTAGTTTTATTATGCAAAAGCAGGGAGCTGGTCCCATGCATGTGCTCCTGGGGACACTGTTTAAATTGTAGCCAAGTACGTTTAGAGAGACCAGCTCCTGCCTCAGGGTAACATTGACAGGGAAGTGCATGGGTGATGCTCTCTCTCATCTGGTTGCTGTGTGAAGCACAAACATAAAAGCACCTCGCAACTCTAAGTTGCTCCTTGCCAGGTTTTTATTTCAGGGGGTGGAATCGTTAAGTGGAGATATTGTTACCCTCAAGGATAGCTGTTGTACCCGGTTACAATATGTACACCTGTACGGGGTGATCAACTTGGCTAACTCTGGTGAGTTGTCAGACACAGCACGGAATGGAGGTTGGGTCGAAAGGGAGAAACTAAGTGGATGGGTCCTAAAATAATCCACTGCACTAGTCCTGGTGGAAGTCTATCCGTGGAGACGGAACAATGTTTCTACATTGCATGGTTATATCAAAAAGTAAGAACAACTCCATATAAGGAGAAACTAATTGGATCTGTACCATATCAATACCATCAGTTAAGAAGCTGATTTTCTCATTAATGAGCAATTTTTCCATACGGCTAATGAGATCAGTATAACTCCCCATTTTGTTACCTTATCACAAATTTCTTTCTTGATACCTATAATTGCTATTCCGCCAGGTGGTACTTTTAATTACGTCGAGTGTACAGCACAAAAACAGGCCATTCGGCCCAACTGGTCTGTGCCGGTGTTTATGCTGCACACGAGCCTCCTCCCACCCTTCTTCATCTCACCCTGTCAGAATATCCTCCTATTCCTTTCTCCCTCATGTATTTATCTAGCTTCCCCTTAAATGCATCTATACTATTCGCTTCAACCACTCCTTGTGGTAGCGAGTTCCACATTCTAACCTCTCTCTGGGTAAAGAAGTTTCTCCTGAATTCCCTACTGGATTTATTAGTGACTGTCTTATATTTACGACCAATGTTCCCTCTAATATTTTTTTTGGTGCGGGGTCCCTTTAAATTGGCTGTGCATGTGAGGTATCTTTTCCAGCGGCAGCAGCTGGTGAGCGGCCTGCGCGGGACCTCCCGACTGGTGCGCGGCCCGCGCGGGACCTCCCGACTGGTGCGCGGCCCGCGCGGGACCTCCCGACTGGTGCGCGGCCCGCGCGGGACCTCCCGACTGGTGCGCGGCCCGCGCGGGACCTCCCGACTGGTGCGCGGCCCGCGCGGGACCTCCCGACTGGTGCGCGGCCCGCGCGGGACCTCCCGACTGGTGCGCGGCCCGCGCGGGACCTCCCGACTGGTGCGCGGCCCGCGCGGGACCTCCCGACTGGTGCGCGGCCCGCGCGGGACCTCCCGACTGGTGCGCGGCCTGTGTGGGCGGCTGCGCAGCTTAGGGGGAACGTTGTTTATGACCTCTAGTTTTGGATTCCCCCACAAGTGGAAACATCTTCTGTACGTCTACCCTATCAAACTCTTTCATAATCTTAAAGGCCTCGATCAGGTCACCCCTCAGCCTTCTCCTTTGTAGAGAAAAGAGCCCCAGACTGTTCAGCCTTTCCTGATAAGTATATCCTCTCGGATCCGGTATCATCCTTGTGAATCTTTTTTGCACATTCTCCAGTGCCTCTACATCCTGTTATAATATAGGGACCCGAACTGTGCACAGTACTCCAAATGTGGTCTAGCCAAGGTTCGATACAATACAGGGTAAATAATCAGTCAGGGATAGACAGGTAAAATAACTATCTGAGAAGATCGTCATTGGGCCCTTCAAGTCAGGCATTTGTCTTCAACCTCACACAAAGGGCAGGATTTTCATTGGGCCGTGGAGGCGGGATTGGAGGCGTGGGGGGGGGGGGGGTTAAAATCCCGAAATCGGGGATCCCGACACCATCCCGCCCCCATGCCAGTTTCAAAGGAGGTGGTTACCTGCCCCGCACTAGGACCCGCCTCCCCGAGGCGGGAAGGGGATTAGTGCCAGTTAACAGGCAGTTTTTAGCCTAATCCCTATTTTTAAGGTTGAAGTGTGGGATTCCCTACGGCTCCAAACCACGCCAAGTTAGAGGAGGCGGGCCATTGGGTTGAAGGACTTGGAGGGTTCGAGGTGTTGGTGTTCAGGTGAGTGATGTGTGCATGAGTGCAAAGGTAAGTGTGTTTGGTGTGCCTAAAGTGTTTAAAGAAGTTTAAATTACTTTTTCTTACCTTTATAGCCTTCCTTCCTTTAGGTCTCGGGAGTCCCTCATCTCACTGGCACAGAAAGCAGAATGGCTGCGAACTGTCAAAAGTGACAGCCTTCAGCTTTCTGTGCAGGAAAGATTTCTAACTGAGTCTGTGGAGAAGGACTCAAAGAGCTGTGAAACACTGATATTTCATCTGTCAAAACCTCTTGACAGATGAAATTTCAGTCTGTGACATCACCTGTTGCCGGGTGGCCCTTAATTGGCCTGCTGAGCCCGCTGGGCGAGCTCAACAAGGTCAATCAAGTTAAAATTGCGTGGATTGGCCACATCTCAATGGAGGTGAGACAACAACCCCGAAAGTTGTAGTCCCGCATCCATCACGTCCCCTGAATGAAAATCCAGCCCAAAGTCTGTATTAGTCCCGCCATTAGTAGCACATATTAGGCTTGTTGGCAAAATTGAAGCCCATGGGACAAAAGGGGCAGTAGCAGCACGGATACAAAATTGGCTAAAGGATAAAACAGAGAGTTGTGGTGAATGGCTGTTTTTCGGACTGGAGGGAGGTATACAGCGGAGTTCCCCAGAGTTCAGTACTCGGACCAACGTTCCTTCTACGCTCTGCACAGCAATCGGGAAGGTACTGTGCAGACTCTGCTCTTCCCTCTCAGATACTGCCCGCGCAGTCACGCAGCAAATTTAAAGGTAACGCGCATGAAAAAATTTTTTAGAGGGAACATTGACTAGGACTTGACTATTCCAACGTGCACCTGGCTGGCCTCCCACGTTCTACCCTCCGTAAGCTTGAGGTCATCCAAAACTCTGTTGCCCGTGTCCTAACTTGCCCCAAGTCCCGTTCACCCATCACCCCTGAGCTCGCTGACCTACATTGGCTTCCGGTTAAAATTCTCATCCTTGTTTTCAAATCCCTCCATGGCCTCGCCCCTCCCCATCTCTGTAACCTCCTCCAGCCCCACAACCCCCCCCCCCCCGAGATATCTGCGCTCCTCTAATTCTGCCCTCTTGAGCATCCCCGATTATAATCGCTCAACCTTTGGTGGCTGTGCCTTCTGTTGCCTAGGCCCTAAGCTCTGGAATTCCCTGCCTAAACCTCTCCGCCTCTCTCTCCTCCTTTAACTCCCTCCTTAAAACCTATCTGCCCCAATATCTCCTCTGTGGCTCGGTGCCAAATGTTGTTTTAGAACGCTCCTGTGAAGCGCCTTGGGACATTTTACTACATTAAAGGTGCTATACAAATACAAGTTGTTGTTGTTGAACCACTGCTGTTTTTGATATACATTAATGGCTTGGACTTGGGGGGGTACAGGACATAATTTCAAAATTTGCAGATGACACGAAACTTGGAAATGGAGTAAACAGTGAGGAAGATAGTGAAAGACTTCAAGAGGACGTAGACAGGCTGGTGGAATGGGCGGACACGTGGCAGATAAAATTCAACGCAGAAAAGTGTGAGGAGATACATTTTGGTAGGAAGAATGAGGAGAGACAATACAGGCTAAATGGTACCATTTTGAAGGGGGAGCGAGAACAGAGAGACCTGGCGGTGTTTGTGCACAAATCTCTGAAGGTGGCAGGGCAGGTTAACAAAGCACAAGGGATCCTGGGCTTTATAAATAGAGGCAGAGAGTACAAAGGCCAGGAAATTACGCTAAACCTGTACAAAACATTAGTTCGACCCCAGTTGGAGTATTGCGTCCAATTCTGGGCACCGCACTTTAGGAAGGACGTGAGGGCTTTGGAGAGGGTGCGGAAGAGATTTACTAGAATGGTTCCAGGGATGAGGGATTACAGTTACGTGGATAGACTGGAGAGGCTGGGGTTGTTCTCCTTGGAGCAGAGAAGGCTAAGAGGAGATTTGCTCGAGGTGTTTAAAATCATGAAGGGTTCAGATAGAATAAATAAAGATAAACTATTTCCAATGACTGAAGGGTCGATAACCAGAGGGCACAGATTTAAGGTGATTGGCAAAAAAAAAAGAGGCAAAAGGAGGGAAAACCTTTACGCAACGAGTGGTTTGGATTTGGAATGCGCTGCCTGACAAGGTGGTGGATACAGATTCAATAGTAACCTTCAAAAGGGAATTGGATAAATACTTGAAGGAGAAAAAAATTGCAGTGATACGGGGAAAGAGCGGGAGAGTGGGACTAACTGGATCGCTCTTCGAAAGAGCTGGCACCGACTCGATGGGCTGAATGGCTTCCTTCTGTGCTATATTATTCTATGATTCTGTGATTACTTTACTTGCAGCCTGCAAGTTATTATTACTCTGTTCTAGCTCGTCAACCCTCGCTTCTAGCTGGGAATTTCTAGTTTTGTTATCGTAATTTTTAGTCCTTAATGAGACTACCTTATTATGTTCTAAAGTACAAATTAACCCTTGACAAAAGCCTGAAAATTTTCTCTTTGTTCAAGGTTTGTTTTGAAGAGAGTGGTCTGACACTGAAAACAAACCTCACACAGACACATATTTAAGAGAGACTTTCAAACAAAAGAATGCTGTAGGAAGCAGATCAGGGGCTTTTAAATTATGTCTTGTTTTCCTAACTCTTTCACAGCCTTTGATCATGGGGGGTGGGTGGGTCGAGCAGATTGTGGAAGGGGTTCGGTGATCACGGGGGGGAGGGTCGGTGTTGGACAGATCACGGGGGGATTGGTGATCACGGGAGGTCAGACAGATCGCAGGGGGTTCAAAGAAAGAAAGACTTGGATTTATATAGCGCCTTTCACGACTACCGGACGTCTCAAAGCGTTTTACAGCCAATGAAGTACTTTTGGAGTGTAGTCACTGTTGTAATGTAGGAAACGCAGCAACCAATCTGTGCAGGTTCAGACAGATCGTGGGGGTTCGGTGATCACGGGGGTGGTGGGGGGCAATTGGACAGATCCGTGGGGGGGGGGGGGGCGACCAGACAGATCCCCGGGGGGGGCGATCGGACAGATCCCCGGGGGGTGGGGGGTGCGATCGGACAGATCCCCGGGGGGGCGATCGGACAGAACCACGGGGGGTGGGGGCGATCGGACAGATCCCCGGGGGGGGGGGCGATCAGACAGACCCCGGGGGGTGGGGGGGGGGGCGATCGGACAGACCCCGGGAGGTGGGGGGTGATTGGACAGATCCCCAGGGGGTGGGGGGGGGGGCGATCGGACAGATCCGTGGGGGGGGGGGGCGATCGGACAGACCCCGGGGGGGGGGGGGGGGGGCGATTGGACAGATCCCCAGGAGGTGGGGGGGTGGCGATCGGACAGATCCCCGGGGGGGCGATCGGACAGATCCCCGGGGGGGGGGGGGCGATCGGACAGATCCCCGGGGGGTGGGGGGTGCGATCGGGCAGATCCCCAGGGGGTGGGGGGGCGATCGGACAGATCACCGGGGGGCAGTTTCCTGGATTGCTTGTGAGGCCAGGGGGAAACACTCTGCTTTTCCTGACCCACAAGCAGTGCTGTAAAGGCACTTGCCTGTTCTATCCAGCCCGTCGCCTCACCCTTTAGCTGCCAGGTTTCTCGAGGCCCAGAAACCCGGCCTGCAGGTGTTAAATATTTTAAGGACCAGACCCGCCTCCTGAGAGCGGATTGGTCGCCCGCCCCCAACCAGCCTCTGTTAAAACCGGGTTGGGGTCGGGTTGCCCATTTTGAACTTTTAAAAGGAAATTCTTTTTATGTAATGTAAAAGCTTTATCTCCCCACAGATTTTCAGGATGGTCGGGATAATTGTATGACAGCAAAGCTGTGCTGCCAGCTCGGGGTGGATGAATACGGCTGGATTGCTGCTGCTGTGGGCTGGAGTCTCTGGTTCCTCACCCTCATCCTTATTTGTGTAAATAAAGTAGCAAATCTGAGGCCCGAAGAATCAGAAAAGTACACTTCACCCTGAGGCGTGGGAAGCGAGATTGGAAAGGAGTGACAGGAGGAAGAGAGTGGCACCCAGCCCCAGTCCATTCAGGACAAATGAACAATGTTTCAAATGCCATTTGCATTCTTTTGCACTGTGGCTTTTTTGTAGGTTTATTAGACTTTCAGCAGACTACGGTGAATAAGTGTTAAGCAAGAATCTCTACCAGAAATGGAACTCGATGGCTGGCAGATTATTGTACTGGTCGACATGACATTTACCTCAAAGCTGGGAACTAACGAGCCATGCATATTCTAAAATTGTATACAGTTTCCATATCTATGAAGACTCTTTTAAACCTCTCTCATACTCCTGGGCAGGATACAAGGAAAAACTGATCATCTGATAGGCAATTCCTCTTTCTTCTCTGTCCTGCCACCTCTCTATTGTAACCGTTCTCATTTCTACTTTATTGTTACTATTCTCTGTGTTCCTCTGAACTTTCCTGTCTTGCTACTCCTAAATTCCAGGTACACTGTCCTGAATGCTTGTCCTCTTTTCTGGTATCTTCACTGCTAAAATCAAGATTCATTCCACCATCTGCTACTCAAAATCCTTGTGTTCTCTTCCTCCTGCAAGCGTGCAGGTTGTTAAGACCAAAGTTTGGCTTCAAATTCTTGACTTACCTTGTCGTCTCTTCCACCTGCATTATGGGTCTGATCCTTCACCCAGGTTTCTCTCAGAACAAGTCAGAGTCTTACAGCTCACTTCAAATCATCCAGGCAACAATCAGATTTGACCTAAGATCCAATATTTTTCATGCACCAAACAGTTTATTCACTACAGTGTTAAATAATGAAGTTAAGGTCCAATATGCCATTAAAAACTTAATACCTTCTATTAAAAAATCTAATATTTCAGGCTTGACTTTTAATACAGAAATACTCATGGTGTCATTTCCAATAACCATCATTGAAATGGTGCCTATAATAGTCCTACAGCATATCTGCTTCACTCATTTGAGGAAGCCATAAATATTAAGGTTACTATCCCGCTTTGAACCGTTACTTCCTTCACCTATTCTCGCAGTCTCCAAAGACAATCGTACCAATTGTTATAAAGTCCAGAGGACAGAGGGATGCATTTAATGGGGAGAATGGACTTTTCTCATCCTTGACATTTTCTTACCTTCCACAATCACTGCACCGGTATATTTTAAGCTTGGCAATAAAATAAGTGAACGTTTTGACTCTGTTGGTTACCTTTCGTTATCGTTCAAATGGTGCTATTGTACCTCAGATACCCAATTAAGACCCCGTACTGACTTACAGTAAGAGAGAGCCAGGAATGCAGAATTATACTGCCTGCTCTGACACACACTTCTGGCAGTCATCCAAGTTCCCTTCACCAGAATCCAAACATTGATCAAATTTTTAACATTAATGACGGCTCGGCTGCCCTGTCGGTAGAAGAACCTCAGTTTGCACGAGTGACAGTTCTAAGTACTACTGGTTGTGAGGGTGAAACAGTATGAGACTATCTCTCATAACGGCTTCACATGCCTGTCAGTGTGTTCATTTCACTATGGCAAATTCACTCCCCACTTATATTGTCTTTTCTTTCTGTCGATTCATTACATGTTTTGTAATACAAATGGGCCACAGCTCAAGTCAAATCGGTCGTTTTCAATTCTCACGTTCTTCCTTTTTCTCCTCTCCTCCCACTGAAGGCATCAACTTCTTATCAGGACTATGGGTCCACTGGCATTAGTTGCCCTCTAGCTCCTTATCTAAGTGGCCGTTCTTCACCTGTGAACATAGACAGCGAGTGCCAGCAGGATATTTCGCTGTGAATGCCCGCACCCACAAGCCCAATCCTGTCCTTACCCAACCACATATTCCAGCAATCGTGCTTGAAGCTTGGTTAATCTTAATTCAAACGTCTTGGCCAATGGTGCTGAGACCTATTATGGTACCCTGAGTGCACAATTTTAGTGGCGTTTCTCCATAATACCAACAACCTGTTGACTTCCATTCGACGGTGCTCAGTATTTACTCCAGCTCATAGACCTGGTTTCCCAGTCACTTCTACATTACTTTGTGTGATTAAAGTGTTACATTGATGTCTTGTACCTTTTCATCTCCTCACCCAATATAGTGCGAAGCCATACAGACAATAAGGTGCTGATCTCAGCAAGCAAACTACCATTGGTACAACAGTTGATCTCAGAGCTACTCGGCATGAAGAATGACGGTCGGATGAGATATTAGAGGGCTGCTGGAGAAAACTCTTTTCAAAATGGCCACAATTTGCGCCAGAATCGCCGACTGCGCTCAAAGTGGAATCTCTACCCATTTAGTTTATGTCTAAAGAGAGCAGGAATGAAAGGGAAGAAAACTAAAAAAAAACACACACACAACCAACTACCTACACTTGTAATCAGGTTATAGTTACAGTAAATGTTACCCCCTGTACCTCAATCTTTAGCAAAGCCTTGGCCTGGTGTGTCTCAGCTGGGTAGAGCAGCGGAGATAAAATCCGACAAGGAGCTTCCCGTAGGCTGATGTATTGGCCTTCCTTGCCTCCCCTTGTTGCAGCAATCTTCATGTTACTATACCTACTTAGGAACATAGGAACAGGAGTAGGCCATTGAGTCCCTTGAGCCAGTTCCACCATTCAATGAGATCATGAGATTGAGGGGAATGTACTAGCATGGATAGAGGATTGGTTAAGGGACAGAAAACAGAGAGTAGGAATAAACGAGTCATTTTCGGGTTGACAGGCTGTAACTGGCAGGGTACCGCAAGGATCAGTGCTTGGGCCTCAGCTATTCCCAATCTACATCAATGATTTGGATGAGGGGACCAAATATAATCTATCCAAGTTTGCTGATGATACAAAGCTGGGTGGGAATGTAAGTTGTGAGGAGGATGCAAGGAGGCTTCAAGGGGATATAGACAGGCTAAGTGAGTGGGCAAGAACATAGCAAATGGAATATAATGTGGAGAAATGTGAAGATATCCACTTTGGTAGGAAAAATAGAAAAGTAGAGTATTTTTTAAATGGTGAGAGATTGGGAAATGTTAGTGTTCAGAGGGACCTGGGTGTCCTTGTACACGAATCATATGCAGGTACAGCAAGCAATTAGGAAAACAAATGGCCTTTATAACAAGAGGATTTGAGTATAAAAGTAAAGATGTCTTACTGCAATTATATGGGGCCCTGTTGAGACCACACCTGGAGTATTGTGTTCAGTTTTAGTCTCCTTACCTAAGGGAGGATATACTTGCCATAGAGGGAGTGCAACGAAGGTTCACCGGGCTGGTTTCTGGGATGGGAGAATTGTCCAATGAGGAGAGATTGAGTAGACTCGGCCTATATTATGTAGAGTTTGGAAGAATGAGGGGTGATCTCATTGAAACATACAAATGTCTTACAGGGCTTGACAGGGTAGATGCAGGGAGGATGTTTCCCCTGGCTGGGGAGTCTAGAACCAGGGTCAGTGTCTCAGAATACGGGGTCGGCCATTTAGGACTGAGATGAGGAGAAATTTCTTCACTCAGAGGGTGATGAATTCTCTACCCCAGAGGGCTGTGGAGGCTCAGTCGTTGAGTATATTCAAGACAGAGATCGATAGATTTTTGGATATTAAGGGAATCAAGGGATATGGGGATAGTTCAGGAAAGTGGAGATGAGGTCAATGATCAACCATGATCTTATTGAATGGCGGAGCAGGCTCGAAGGGCCAAATGGCCTACTCCTGCTCCTATTTCTTATGTTCTTATGACTGATCTGTGACCTTACTCCATAGACTCACCTTTGCCCCGTATTCCTTAATACCCCTGGTTAACAGAAATCTATCAATCTCAGATTTAAAAATTAACAATTGACCTAGCATCAACTGCCATTTGCGGAGTTCCAAACTTCTACCACCCTTTGTCTGTAGAAGTGTTTCCTAACTTCACTCCTGAAAGGCCTGACTCTAAATTTTAGGCTACGTTCCCTATTCCTAGATTCCCCAACCAGCGGAAATAGTTTCTCTCTATCTACCCTATCAGTTCCCCTTAATATCGTGAAAACTTTGATCAAATCACTCTTTACATTTCTTCTAAATTCTAGGGAATACAACCCTACTTTGTGTAATCTCTCCTCGTACTTTAACCCTTGGAGTCCGGGTATCATTCTGGTAAACCTACGCTGCACTCCCTCCAAGGCCAATATATCCTTCCTAAGGTGTGGTGCCCAGAACTGCTCACAGTACTCCAGGTGTGGTCTAACCAGGGTTTTGTTTAGCTGCAGCATAACTTCTGCCCCTTTGTATTCTAGTCCTCTAGATATAAAGGCCAGCATTCCATTCATCTTTTTAATTATTGTTTGTACCTGTTCATGACATTTTAATGATCTGTGTACATGGACCCAAGGGCCTAGAAATTGAGTTGATGCCGCGCCAGGGCTTTAGCGCCGGAAATTTAGCGCCGGCGCTAATTCCCTTGCGCGCGCCAAAAATTCAGTAGCGCCGCGCCCAGATGGCTGCCGGCGCTACTGGCGGGCGTGAGTGCCTCCCAATGGGCGCTGAGTGCCGCATTGCGGCGCTAATCCGGCGCTGCGGCACCCGATGCGGTGCGGCAGGCTGGGGAAGTGCAGGCCTCCTCCTCCCGTTAAGGAGGCGCTGCCTTCACCCGATCGCTGGCCGTTTGATTTTTTCAAAAATGAGCCCGGCACCTCGGACAAGTGCCGGGCTTGCAGGCCAGACGCATCTGTTCCGCGGGGGGGGGTGGATGAGTCCGGGGAGGGAGGTGCGGGAAAGCGGCCGGCCGCCGCGCGACCTTAATGCGCCGGCGCTAACTTGTGTAAGACTCGGTTGCCAGAGTCTTAGTTGCGGCTGCCACGGGCGAGGCGGCCGCAACTGAATTTCGGTGTTCGGGCGCGTTGCCACGGCAACCGGGACGCTGCGCACACCGATGACGTCATCGGTGCCGGCGCAGCGCAACCGGCTAACGCCGATGGCAGCGCCGAAGTGAATTTCAGAAACGGCTATCATTGCGGCGCTAGGCCCTCTAGCGCCGCAAAATGGGCGCTAACCCTACTGAATTTTCAGCCCAAGGTCTCTTCGGACCTCCACTGTTTCTAGCTTTTCATCATTTAGAAAGTACCCTGAACTTCTATTAACTGAGGAAACAATTATGGTGTAAAGATATTTTTAACATGGTGAAAACATATGACTAGATGATTATGATTTGAAATTAAAACTTTGCAATCATTGCACCTAAGTACTCTCACCCCACCTTGCCAGGCTTATACCTTTTGAAGCATTTCCTCCTCTTTTATTCTTCATCGTCTTCAAAGTTTACCTTCATTTATAGAGCCAGAGGGCACCCATGGATAGCAGTTGTGAAATTGGGACCTTTAGCGGCAGCTGCTAAGGTTGGATTTGCTGAAGAAATGGCGGCCGCCTCGCTTCCGCCCACTTCCGGCGCGGAACGTGGCGCCCGCCATTTTGGGCAGGTCTGCAGCACTGCCATTGCCTGCGTTCGCTACCCAGATTTAAATGATGCAGATCGTGACGTCAATTGGCGGGCAACGCCTGTATTGATGCACGATCTGTGATTTTGGACGTCGCCACTCTTGATACCACCTTCTCCAAACCACGCACGGAAGAATGTGCGTGCAGCTGTACTACAGAGACGCTGCCGCGCTTCTTAAAGGGACACACACATCTTACAGGTGAGTTTAGATTTTTGCTTTTAGACTGTTTTATTCACATTTTATTGGAGTAGTGGCTTGGTTCAATACATTTAAAAAGTTGTTAAAGTGTGCAGGGAGTGCTGCTGAATGTTTGCAAGGCTTTGGCTGTTAATGGAAGGCCTCTGGGAACACCACTTATGCCTAGTTTTGGGGGCTCTAGTTGCAGTCCTCTATGGAGATGGAACAGAGGCAGCAAAGGTGACAAGCTGCTCATAGAGGGAGGAGGAAGCGGAAGAGGAGGAAGCAAAAGAGGAGGAAGCAGAAGGAAGGAGGCAACCCAGACAGCCCCTTTCTGACTGGGATATCCGGGATCAAATCATCCGTCTGTGTTGCCAGTGACCCCAACTCCCCTTTCAACATTAGTCCCACACCTTACCTTCCCTCTGTTACTGACCATCACAGTGTCCTCTTGGCCTAATGCTGAAATAAAAGCCACCACAAAGCAAACTTTCCAATCCAACTACTGTATATCCATATATGCATTCAAAATTACATAAAAAAGGTGTCATCAACAGTGTTATCAAGCAGCACTTACTCACCAATAATCTGCTCACTGATGCCCAGTTTGGGTTCCTCCAGCACCACTCGGCTCCCAACCTCATTACAGCCTTGGTCCAAACATGGACAAAGGAGCTGAATTCCAGAGGTGAGGTGAGAGTGACTGCCCCTGACATCAAGGCAGCACTTGACCGAGTGTGGCATCAAGGAGCCCTAGTAAAACTGAAGTCAATGGGAATCAGGGGGAAAACGCTCCACTGGCTGGAGCCATACCTAGCACAAAGGAAGATGGTTGTGGTGGTTGAAGGTCAATCATCACAGCCCCAGGACATCGCTGCAGGAGTTCCTCAGGTCAGTGTCCTAGGCCCAACCATCTTCAGCTGCTTCATCAATGACCTTCCCTCCAACATAAGGTCAGAAATGGGGATGTTTGCTGATGATTGCACAGTGTTCAGCGCCATTCACAACTCCTCAGATAATGAAGCAGTCCATGCCCGCATGCAACAAGACCTGGACGACGTTCAGGCCTGGGCTGATAAGTGGCAGGTAACATTTGTGCCACAGAAGTGCCAGGCAATGACTATCTCCAACAAGCAAGAGTCTAACCACGTCCCCTTGACATTCAACAGCATTACCATCACCGAATCCCCCACCGTCAACATCCTCGGGGTCACCATTGACCAGAAACTTTACTGGATCAGCCACATAAATACGGTGGCAGCAAGAGTAGGTCAAAGGCTAGGTATTCAGCAGCGAGTGTCTCACTTCCTGACTCCCCAAAGCCTTTCCACCATCTACAAGGCACAAGTAAGGAGTGTGATGGAATACTCTCCATTTGCCTGGATGAGTGCAGCTCCAACAACACTCAAGAAGCTCGACACCATCCAGGACAAAGCAGTCCACTTGATTGGCACCCCATCCACCACCTTAAACATTCACTCCCTCCACCACCGGTGTACCGTGGCTACAGTGTGTACCATCTACAAGATGCATTGCAGCAACTCACCAAGGCTTCTTCGGCAGCACCTCCCAAACCCGCGACCTCTTCCGCCTAGAAGGACAAGGGCAGCAGGTGCATGGGAACACCACCACCTCCAAGTTCCCCTCCAAATCACACACCATCCTGACTTAGAAGTATATCGCCGATCCTTCGTCGTCGCTGGGTCAAAATTCTGGAACTCCTTACCTAACAGCACTGTGGGAGTACCTTCACCACACGGACTGCAACGGTTCAAGGAGACAGTAACAGGACATTTGGATAATCATAATTTAATAGGACAAAGTCAGCATGGTTTTATGAAGGGGAAGTCATGTTTGACAAATTTGCTGGAGTTCTTTGAGGAAGTAACATATAGGGTGGATAAAGGGGAACCAGTGGACGTAGTGTATTTAGACTTCCAAAAGGCATTTGACAAGGTGCCACACAAAAGATTATTGCTTAAGATAAAAAATCACGGGATTGGGGGTAATATTCTGGCATGGATAGAGGATTGGCTATCTAACAGAAGGCAGAGAGTTGGGATAAATGGTTCATTCTCAGACTGGCAATCAGTAACCAGTAGTGTTCCACAGGGGTCAGTGCTGGGTCCCCAACTCTTTACAATCTATATTAACGATTTGGAGGAGGGGACCGAGTGTAACACATCAAAGTTTGCAGATGATACTAAGATGGGAGGGAAAGTAGTGAGTGAGGAGGACATAAAAAACCTGCAAGGGGACATAGACAGGCTAAGTAAGTGGGCAGAGATTTGGCAGATGGAATACAATACTGGAAAGTGTGAGGTTATGCACTTTGGCAGGAAAAATCGTAGAGCAAGTTATTATCTTAATGGCAAGAAACTTGAAAGTACTGAAGTACAAAGGGATCTGGGGGTCCTGGTGCACGAAACTCAAAAGGTTAGTATGCAGGTGCAGCAAGTGATTAAGAAGGCCAATGGAATGTTGGCTTTCATTGCTAGGGGGATAGAATATAAAAATAGGGAGGTATTGCTTCAGTTGTACAAGGTATTGGTGAGACCGCACCTGGAATACTGCATACAGTTTTGGTGTCCATACTTAAGAAAGGAGATACTTGCTCTCGAGTCAGTACAAAGAAGGTTCACTCGATTAATCCCGGGGATGAGGGGATGGACATATGAGGAGAGGTTGAGTAGATTGGGACTCTACTCATTGGAGTTCAGAAGAATGAGAGGCGATCTTATTGAAACATATAAGATTATGAAGGGGTTGGATCGGGTGGATGCAGGGAGGATGTTCCAGATGATGGGTGAAACTAGAACTAGGGGGCATAGTCTTAGAATAAGGGGCTGCTCTTTCAAAACTGAGATGAGGAGGAACTACTTCACTCAGAGGGTGGTAGGTCCATGGAATATGCTGCCCCAAAAAGCTGTCGAAGCTACATCATTACATAAATTTAAAACAGAAATAGACAGTTTCCTAGAAGAAAAGGGAATTAAGGGTTACGGGGAGCGGGCAGGAATTTGGACATGAGTCTAGGTTCGGATAGGTCATGGCCCTGTGGGTAGCGGAGCGGGCCCAGGGGCCGTGTAGCCTGATCCTGCTCCTGTTTCGTGTGCCTAATTCTGTTAGATTCAGGAGATAGTCCTGTCATAGTGGATTGGCGATTAGGATCAGATCAGCCATGATCTTATTGAATGGCGGAGCAGGCTCGAGGGGCCAATTGGCCTACTCCTGCTCCTATTTCTTATGTTCTTATGTAAGAAGGTGGCTCACCACCACCTTCTCAAGGGCAGCTAGGGATAGGTAATAAATGCTGGCCTTGCAGGCGACGCCCACATCCCATAAACAAATTTTTTAAAAATCAACTCATCACCCTTGTGCATTCCCTTAGTGGCTGTGTTGCATTTGCCTTTGCGTATCCTGGCTGCAGCATGGCTGGTGGAAGGCTGCTGTCTTTCAGTGGGGGAGACTGCAGATGGCTTTGCGGGATGACCTTGAGGAGCTGGTGGCTGGGAGTGTGAAATCGATTGACGGTGTTTCACTCTCCTCTCCCTCTTCTTGGTCAACCACTGGCTGCGCAGGCTGGATTTCTTTGGTGTCTAAAATGAGGAAGGCTCAAGGGTAAGGTTGTGGTGAGGGGAGGGGAGTAACGCAAGAGGTGCATGCTTACACCATGTGCAGCTTGTAAATCAGAAGAGATTGTGGGATGAGGGGGATTGGGGTGTATCCATAGGACAATTGAGTATAAGATGAGTATAACTGTCCTTGTAAAAGCCCTTAATCAGGCCTCACTTGGAATACTGTGTCCAGTTTTGGTCTCCTCACATGGTGGGTGATATTGAAGCTTTGGAAAGGGTGCAGAGGAGGGCCACTAGACTAATTCCCAGTCTAAAGCATCCTAGTTATCAAGAGAGGCTAAAAGAGTTGGGATTCTACACTTTAGAGAAGCGTAGACTTAGGAATGATCTGATAGAGGTTTACAAGATAATGAAGGGATTAGATTGTGTTCCAGTTGACAGTTTGTTCCAATTAAATAGGTTGGGAGGACCAGGAGCCACAAATGTAAGTTGTGTAAGGCCAGACCTCGATGTCAGGAAGTGGGACTTTTTCCAGAGAATAGTGGACCTCTGGAACAGACTACCACTGATTCGCTGAATTCCTTTATGCGAGAGCTGGACCCGTTTCTGGCTGGGGCGGAGATCACCTCTTATAGAAGATAGGTAATGCAGGGAATTCAGGGCCAGTGTGATCTCCTGGACTAGTTTTGATCATCTAGGTGGGTCGGAGAGAAATTTTTGCCTGGGTTTTTTATCTGTTTTTTTGCCTCTCCCCGGAGATCACATGGTTTTGGGTGGGGTGGAGAGTATATGTTGTGATACACAAGGTATCGCAATTGTGTGGGACAGGCTCGATGGACCAGAGGGTCTTTACCTGTCCATCATTGTTCGTATGCTCGTAAGTGGGATGTGAGGAGGAGGAAAACATATGAGGATACCGGCATCTTGTATTCTTTCAGTGCTGCCGTTGGCCAAGGACTCAGCCATGCCCCTGCCAAGAATGGGCAGCACTGTCTCTTCCAGGGGGGTGAGGTGAAGCTAGGAATGTGAGGTGTGTCTTGTGTTTGGTAGAGATTGTTGGTAGGTAAGTGATGGGGCGGTGTGGGTGGCGGGGGGGAATCGTGCATTGAGCAGTGTGCAAGGTGAGTGGGGCAATTGGTAGGAGATGGCTTTTGAAGATGCATTTACTGACCTTGACCATTCGTCTGAGGTCATGAAACTTCTTTGGGCACTGGAGCCAGGTCCTGGGGGCGACACTGCTGGCAGTGACTGCTGTGGCGATCTGGTCCCACATCCATCTTTCTGGAGGGCCTCCTGGTCCCCTGTGGGTAGTGACCTCTCTTCCAGTGTTGACCCCCTGCACAAAGCTCGAGTGCTGCGTCAGAGACCCTGGGTGCCCTTTCCCTGGCCTGTTGAGCCATTTGTGTTAGTGCTGAAGCACTTTTAGCAGTTTTTATGTGCGGAAGGCAGTTGAGCTTTCAGAGCTGCAGACTGCCTTGAAAAGGAACAGGTTAGCTTTAAGTAAAGCTCGCCTCGCTCCAGCGACGCAAACTTGGGCCCCTTGCTGAGTGCACAGCCTCTCAGCAGCTCGTTAGTTGCTAGGCTGTGCGCTCCTGGCATGTTAATTAGCAGACAGTACCAAAGTGACGTGCTGCCTGCGCTTTCTGAACGGGTGCGGGCATATCTCGCAACGTGGTGCCCGTTTTTTGGCGGTATTGAGTTTCACCCCATAGAGTTTCACACTTGCAATAGACCCAGGCAAGTTTATTTTATAACCTTACAAGTCAAGAAACGTTTTAATACTTTCACTCCAAAATTTGCCTTAATCGGTTGAAGCTTATTGCACTCAAAATCAAACAGGTTTTTCTCAAGATCTTGTGACGTCATTTTGGTCACTAGGAAGGGCAGTTGAGTCTAAGAATCATTTAAGAAACACCGAGATGTTGCAAGGGAGAGATGGTAGTGCCCGTAGTCTGGAAGGATGAGATCAGACAGGAAAAGAGGCCACCTTCATCCAAACTGATCTTGTGATACCGAATAAACATTTCAGAATGAAAGGGAACATTAGAGTAAACTCACCAATCCCACCCTCCCAACGGGGAGTCGCGACTCAGAGGGAGAGAACGCTTCAAATAGAACTTAAAACACTACAGCACAGAGAGTCCAGCCTGCGCTGCCTTCCTGCATAGCTCTCCTCCGAGAGCGTGGGAATGGCAAACTTACCCTACAGCCTTACCAATCTGTTAAAATACAACTTTTGGCAAATGTTATTTTTAAAAATCCAACTGCAGATGCAAGTAACTCATTAACTGCAGAGTTACTAAGTTTGAAAAATGAGCTTCATTGACTTCATTGCAGAAAACTAACTCCTCATCCTCCGGATTTAAATTTTGACAAACATTTATCAAGTTTTATTCTGAATGATGTCAGTAGTACGAATGGGACCCTTTTCCTGACCAAGTATTAGCACTAAGCATTGGTTGAAAAAAGGTATTAAATAGGTCAATGTACAAAGTAAAGCCCTTTCCATAATGCTCCAGCAATGTCCTTTAACCCAAACGGAGATTAAACTCCCCTCCCACTTCACTGGTGTTATGCTCCCAATTCACATAAAATTCAACCCTTTGGGGCTCAGTTCTAAAGCTGATAAATCAGACCCCACTACGACCTAATTACAGGCAGTTGCTGCTGTGTCCTGCATCCACAGGAAGCCCAACTTTGGTTTAATGAACATTCCTTCAATATAAGTCATCCAATTTAAACACATTTGCTGCCATACCCGTACTATCCAGAATATCTGCCAGAATTTTCATGGATAACTCTCTGCCCAAGACATCAAAATCATATAATGTTCCTTTTGTTATTTGTCATTCATCTCACTTTTAGTGAATAAAGCTGCGTAATGGCATTGTGGGTCAAAGGACTTGGCAGGGTGGCTCGGCGAAGTGTAGGAATGCAGTGGTAATAGGGGATTCAATAGTCAGGGGGAGAGGCATCGTTTCTGCAACGTGAGTCCCGCATCGCGTGTCGCCTCCTTGGTGCCAGGGAAAAGGACATCTCTTAGAGGGTGCAGAACATTTTGAGGGTGGAAGGGGAACAGCCAGGAGTCATGGTCCATATAGGAACCAATGACACTGGAAGGCAAAGGGTCAAGCTCCTGCAGTCAGAGTTTCAGGAGCTAGGGAGAAAGTTAAAAAGCAGGACCTCAAAGGTAATAATCTGGATTACTCCCAGTGCCACGCGCTAGTGAGTATAGGAATAGTAGGATAAAACAGGTTAACGTGTGGCTGCAGAAATGGTGCAGGAGGGAGGGCTTCAGATTCCTGGGCATTGGGATCAGTTCTGGGACAGGAGGTACCTGTTCAAAATGGACGGATTGCACCTCAACAGAGCTCAGACCAAAGTCCTCATGAGGAGGTTAATTAGTGCCATGGGGAGGGTTCAAACTAATTTGGCAGGGGGTGGGCACCAGGATGAAACATTTGAGTGGAGGAGCAAAGTGTATAAACTGGGAGAGACAAGTAGCACTAAAGTAAAGAATAGTTCAGAAATAGGAGGAATCAGACAGCGGGCAGTCTAAGATAGGTTTACAGTGCATGTGCATAAATGCACGTAGCGTGGTAAATAAGGTTGGTGAGCTGCAGGCACAAGTTGTCACATGGGAATATGATGTTGTGGCAATAACAGAGACATGGCTCAAAGAAGGGGAAGATTGGGAACTCAGTATTCCTGGCTATAAGGTATTCCGGAAAGATAGGGAAGGAAAAAAGGGGGTGGGATGGGGTGGGGTGGTGGCAGTATTAATCAAATAAACTATTATAGCATTGTAAAGGGATGATATAGCTGAGGGGGTCAAAGACCGAATCTAATTGGTTTGCATTAAGGAACATGAGGAGCTATTATATTACTGGATGTATGCTATCGGCCACCAAATACTGGGAAGGAGATAATGGAGCAAATTACAGAATGTTGCAAGAACTACAGAGTAGTGATAATGGGGGACTTCAATTACTTCAATTACCCTAATATAGACTGGGATAGTAGCAGCGTAAAGGGAAAAGAGGGGAAGGAATTCTTTAAATGTGTACAAGAGAACTTTCTTGATCAGTGTGTTTCCTGCCCAATGAGGAAGGAAGCAGTGCTGGATCTAGTTCTGGGGCATGAAGTGGGGCAGGTGGAGCACGTTTCAGTGGGACAGCATTTGGGGAACAGTGATCATAATATCATCAGGTTTAGAATACTTATGGAAAAGGACAATGAACATTCAAGAGTAAAAATACTTAACTGGAGGAGGGCTAATTTCAGTGAATTGGAATCAAAAATTGGTAGGCAAAACAATGGCAGGCCTTCAAAGAGGAGATAGTTCAGGTAATTAAATAAACCTGGAATAATAAAAAAGCTAGCATCAGTGATGGTGACCATGAAACTACCGGATTGTTATAAAAACCCATCTGGTTCACTAATGTCCTTTAGGGAAGAAAACCTGTCATCCTTACCTAGTCTGGCCTATATGTGACTCCAGACCCACAGCAATGTGATTGACTCTTAATTGACCCCTGAAATGGCCTAGCAAACCATTCAGTTGTATCAGACTGCTATGACAAGCTATAATAAGAATAAAACCGGACGGACCGCCCGGCATCGACCTAGGCATCAGATTCAGACATGCCAACGGCACACCCAGCCCAGTTGACCCTGCAAAGTCCTCCTCACTAACATCTGGGTTTGTCAGAGGCTCATTACTTGGAGTATGTAGTTGGGGGTGGATTAGTTAAGCCCCAACTTGACAAAGTAGAAGCTATTAGGAAATGGCCCAAGCCCGTGATTAAAAAACATGAGTAAGAACTTTTCTGGGCCTCCTCGGATATTATCGACGACTTATCCCAGAATTTGCCACTGGGGTGGCCCCTTTGACAGACCTAATCAAATCTTGGGATCTGAATACGGTCCGATGGAAACAAGGAGCGAAACAGCATCTTGTGTTCAGACCCTGTATTGACCATTGTGTATTTCTCCCGAGAATTCATCCTCCAGATGGATGCGTTGCATGTTGGGCTAGGGGCAGTACTATCCCAGGTTATTGAAGGGGCATGCATTCCATAATGTACCCAAATAGAAAGTTGCTACTTCATGAATGGAACTATGCTGTAGTCGAGAATGAATGTCTAGTGATCAAATGGGCGGTGGAGATACTAAAATACTATTTATTAGGGAGAACAGTCTGGCTGGTTGTGGATCATGCCCCCCCCCCCCCCCGTTAAGTAGTTAATAAGGAAAAGAATGATCAGGTTACACATTGGTTTTTGACCTCCAACCATATGCTTTTACATGAGCATGAAGCCAGGTCAGCACATAGGAATGCAAATGCCCTTTCCCGAATGTCATGCCTTATGACAGAAATCGCTCGAGCCCCTGGCTCTTTGTTGATGGGAGGAACTGTAACTGAGTGAGGGAGGGACAATATGTAAGTCTTTTGAGAGCTGTGTATCCACTAGGCTAAATATAGAAAGTTCAGAGGAGAAGTGAAAAAGAAAATAAGAGGGGCAAAGAGAGGGTATGTGAATAGAATGGCAGCCAACATAAAAGGTAATCCAAAAGTGTTCTATAGGCATATAAATAGTAAAAGGCTAGTGTAATGATATGCAGTAACATGTCATTCTAGAATGGTACACTAGGTGTAGCTGTATGTTTTAGTAGTGGGCTACATCTATATGGGTGGTCCTGTTTAACACAAGGCACTGGTCGAGAGAGTCAACATGGCTACTGTATACAAGTCAACATGGCTGAATAAATGACTAGCACATGCTAGCTGTTCATAATAAAAATGTCTATTTATTTATGAACATAACATGGTACCAAGAGTGGTAATATCTGCTGAATATTGCGAAATGCGACATGGAGAATTTGAAGCCACCGGAGGGTTTGAAATTCACGGGGAATGTCGACTGCAATTGGCGGACTTTCAAACAACAATTCGAACTCTACATTGCCGCCATCGGGTTCGGTACGAAGCCAGACACAAGGAAAATAGCGTTGCTGCTCACGGTTGCAGGCCCACAGGTGATAGAGGTATTTAATATGTTTGTATTTGATCAAGAGGAGGACAGAGAAAAAATGGACGACGTGCTAAAGAAGTTTGATACACATTGTTCTCCCAAAAAGAACAAGACCTATGAGAGGTATGTGTTCCGTTCACAGACACAGCAGCAAAATGAGACTTTTGATAGCTTTGTGACCGATCTGAAACTGAAAGCACAGGCATGTAATTTCTCTGAACTGAAATCATCCATGATTCGTGACCAGATTGTGTTTGGTATTCATGATAAAAAGGTCAGGGAACGCCTGTTGAGAGAAACCGAACTAACATTGGAGGATGCTGTGAAAATATGCCATGCCAGTGAGCTAGCTCAGCAGCATGCAAAGACTTTCAGTGAAATTAATAATGGTGCGACTGTAGTGAGTGACAGTGCAGCTGTCGGTGCTGTGTCCTGCAAGGGGAAGAAACATGGGCAGAACAGGAATGCAAAGCAGTTGAAGGATGGAACTTTCAATTGTAAACGCTGTGGTTACCAGCACCAGTCAAGACAATGCCCAGCGTTTGGGAAAATGTGCACAAAATGTAATGGAAAGAATCACTTTGACAAACAATGCTTTTCAAAAGTAAAAACAAAGAAAGAACATAAAGTTAATGCAGTAAAAGAGGACACTGATTTAAGTGAGACATTTTTTGTAGGAATGGTGTCATGTGACAATATAGAAAAGAATACAGAAAATGTGCAGCCCTCAGGAATGGACAATGCTGAACATAAAGTTAATGCAGTAAAAGAGGACAAATGGATGATGCCACTGCAGGTAAATGGAGCATTAGTTACATTGAAACTAGACACTGGGGCAAAAGCAAACTTAATCAGTATGAGTGACATTAAAAATGTGACAGAAAAGCCCAAAATACAGAAAAGTCAGTACTACTGAAGAACTATAATGGACAGAAAATAAATAGCTTAGCTGTATGCAGGCTTAAAGTGACAGTCAAAGACAAAGTGCATCATCTCATGTTTTCTGTTGTGGCTGAAGGACTTGATTCACTGCTAGGTGACAAAGCTTGTGAGGACTTAGAACTGGTCAAGAGAGTCTACCGTATAAACTGTGCCTTAAGCAGACCAGATGACTCAGTGGATTCTGTAGTGAGTAATTTCCAGGATGTGTTCAAAAGATTTGGAGTTTTACCATTCACTTACAAGATCCAGCTAAAGGAGAATGCTCAGCCAGTGGTACATGCTCCACGGAGAGTTCCAGCACCCCTGCGTGACCGGCTCAAGAAAGAACTGACAGAATGACCACACTAGGAGTCATCAGGAAAGTCAAAGAGCCAACAGACTGGGTTAACTCCATGGTATGTGTAAAGAAAAAGAACAATGATCTAAGAGTATGCATGGATCCAAAGGACTTAAATGCAAACATAAAACGTGAACACTACCAGATTCCCAAGCGAGAAGAAATCACCAGTGAAATGTCAGGTGCCAGATACTTCACAATGCTCGATGCCTCGCAAGGATTTTGGCAACTAAAACTGGATGAAGAGAGCACCAAATACTGTACCTTCAGCATATCATTTGGCAGGTATTGTTTCCTCAGAATGCCTTTCGGGATAATATCTGCATCTGAAATCTTTCATAGAGCAATGGAACACATAATTGAAGGTCTGGAAGGAGTTCGGGTCTATGTTGATGACATCATCATCTGGGGCTCCACACTGAAAGGACACAATGAGAGACTGACTAAAGTGCGACAGAGCATACGCCGGAATGGACTGAAGTTCAACAAAGCCAAGTGTCAGTTTGGCGTCCAGGAAGTCACTTTCCTAGGAGATAATCTATCTAAGGAATAGAGCCAGATATGGAAAAAGTAAATGCCATACTCAACATGCCCTGACCCACTGACAAAAAAGGAGTGCTACGCATCATGGGAATGATAAACTTCATTGGAAAGTTCATTCCTAACTTGTTAGCCAAGACAGCCTGTCTGCGAGACCTGCTACATAAAACAAATGAGTTCGCATGGACAGAAAGACATGAACAAGAGTGGATGAACCTTAAAACAGTGCTGACAACCACACCTGTACTCACCTTCTTTGACCCAATAAAGAGAATCAAAGTGTCAATGGATGCATCAAAAGATGGCCTAGGCGTGGTCTTGCTACAAGCAGAGGGTAAAGATTGGAAGCCTGTTCAAATCAAATCAACTTTTATTGTCATTGTTAGTGCACAAGTGCAGTACAACGAAATGTAGGCTTGCGGCTCCCGAGAGTGTACAATTTGGATTAGGACACTTAAACATTCAACATACATTTATACATTTGGCTTGCAGTATATTAGCATAAATATGACCATAATAAAGTGCATTGGCAGATGTGCAGGCTTTAGTGTTTATTTGTGGAGTTCAGTAGGATGACAGCCCTGGGAAAGAAGCTGTTCCTAAATCTGGTCGTACGGGTGCGAATGCATCTGTAGCGTCTTCCAGATGGTAGGAGGGCGAACAGACTGTGGCTGGGGTGGGTAGGGTCTTTGATGATGGACCGTGCCCTCCGTAGGCAGCGTTTCTGATATATATGCTCTATGGTCGGTAGCCGGGTGCCGGTAATGCGTTGGGCAGTTTTGACTACCCGCTGCAGGGCTTTCCGGTCATGGGAGCTACAGCTGCCATACCATACCATGATACAGTTTGTCAGGATGCTCTCTATAGTGCAGCGGTAGAAGTTAGAGAGGATCAGGGGTGACAGATTACATCCCTTCAGCCTCCTTAGGAAATATAGGCGCTGCTGGGCCTTCTTCACCAGAGAGGAGGTGTTGAGGGACCAGGAGAGGTCTTCCGTGATGTGGACTCCGAGGAACTTAAAGCTGGCCACCCTTTCCACCTCCACCCCATTGATGTGGATGGGGGTGTGACTTCCGCCTTTGGACTTCCTGAAGTCCACGATTATTTCCTTTGTTTTCTTGGTGTTAAGGGCCAGGTTGTTGTCGGCGCACCACTTCACGAGATGCTGGACCTCCTCCCTGTAGGCTGACTCATCGTTGTTGGTGATCTGGCCTACTACTGTGGTGTCATCTGCAAACTTGATGATGGTGTTGGAACCATTAACAGCCACACAGTCGTGGGTGAAGAGGGAGTAGAGGAGGGGGCTCAGCACACATCCTTGTGGGGCCCCCATGTTCAGGGTCGGGGGGGGGGAGGTGTGGTTACCTAATTTGACAGACTGGGGTCTGTTTGTTAGGAAGTCCAGTGTCCAGTTGCAGAGGGAAGTGTTCAGGCCAAGAGTTTGGAGTTTGGTGGCCAGCTTGTTGGGGACGATAGTGTTGAATGCTGAGCTGTAGTCTATAAACAACATTCTGATGTAGGTCTCCTTACCATCTAGGTGATTCAGTGCCGAGTGTAGAGTTGTGATTGCATCCTCCGTTGATCTGTTTGCACGATAGGCAAACTGGTGTTGGTCAAGGGAGGCAGGAACACTGGCTTTGATGTGGGCTAAGACCAGTCTCTCGAAACACTTCATTATGATGGGTGTGAGTGTGACAGGTCGATAGTCGTTCAGACACGTCACAGCCGCTTGTTTAGGCACAGGAATGATGGTGGCGGTCTTGAAGCATGTAGGGACTACTGCCTGGGCCAATGACAGATTGAAGATGGCGGTGAAGACATCAGCCAGCTGATCAGCACATTCCTTGAGTACCCGTCCAGGGATGCTATCCGGTCCAGCAGCCTTTCATGTGTTCACTCTGCGTAGAGCGCCCCTTACGTCGGAGGTCGACAGAGTGAGCACCTGGTCTTCTGGGGGTGGCAAGGCTTTGGTAGCCGGCTCCTTGTTGTCCCTGTCGAAGCAAGCGTAGAAGTTGTTAAGCTCCTCCGGAAGGGAGGCGTCGCTGACCGGGGGACTGGTGTTTTTGCCCTTGTAGTCAGTGATGGACTGGATGCCTTGCCACATGCGCCGGGGGTCCAAGTTGACTGATTCTGAGTGTCGATACGCCCAGATTGAAAAGGAATGTCTAGGCTTGGTAGTTGGACTAGAAAAGTTCCATGGCTACATATATGGACTTCCCACCTTCACAGTTGAGACAGACCACTGCCCACTGGTTGCCATCGTAAAAAAAACCTGAATGAGATGTCTCGAAGGATTCAACGACTCATGATGAAGCTGCAAAGATATGACTTTGAACTGATCTACACACCAGGCAAACACATAGGCCTAGAAATTGAGTTTTGGCGCAGCCAGGGCTTTAGCGCCGGAAGTTAGTGCCGGAGCTAAGTCGCGCTGGTCGGGCCCAAAATTCACCAATTCTGCGCCCAAACGGCTGCCGGCGCTGCTGAGAGCTGTTTGCGCCTGAAAACTGGCGCTACGCGCTGAATATCGGCGCTATTCCGGCGCTGCGGCGCCCGCTGTGGTGCGGCAGGTTCGGGAAGTGCAGGCCTCCTCCTTCCCTTAAGGAGGAGCTGCCTGCACCCGGCCGCGGCCCGCGAAAATCTTTTTAAAAATGAGCCCGGCACCTCGGACAAGTGCCGGGCTTGCTTCTGTTCCGGGGGGGGGGGGGAAGTCCGGGGAGGGAGCTGCGGCCAGGCGGCCGGCGGGAAAGCGGCCGGCCGCCGCGGTGCCTTTAATGCGCCGGCGCAAAGTCATGTAAGACTCTGTTGCCAGAGTCTTAGTTGCGGCTGCCACGGGCGAGGCGGCCGCAACTGAATTTCGGCGCTGGGGCCCGTCGGCATGGCAACCGGGACGCTGCGCACACCGATGACGTCATCGGTGCCGGCGCAGCGCTACCGGTCTACCGCGGCGGAAGGGCCCCAGGCAATTTCGGCGCCGGCGCCAATTGCAGCGCTAGGCCCTCTAGCGCCGCAAAATCGGCGCTAAGGGCACTGAATTTCTAGGCCATAGTGTTAGCAGATGCACTATCCCGAGCACCCATAATGAGACATGTGAGCTCTACTGAGGAAGACGTGGATGTTCATGTGAGTATGGTCACTGCTGCACTGCCCGTGTCAGACACAAAATCAAAGCAAATAGCAGAAGAAACAGTAAAAGATACAGTGTTACAAACAGTAATAGAGAACATTCATCATGGTTGGCCAAAAGGTTTCTGTCGAAAGTACTATCACATCAGGTCTGAGTTGAGTGTCGCAAGTGGACTATTACTAAGACAGAACAGAATAGTCATTCCACAGGCTCTATATCGAGACATGCTCAAAAGGATTCATGAGGAACACCTCGGAATTGAAAAATGCAAAAGGAGAGCAAGAGACACTGTTTATTGGCCTGGCATAAATAAGGACATTGAGAACATGATAGGCAAATGTGAGACATGTCAGAAACACCAAAACAAGCAAAGGAACCAATGATAGTAGCTGACTTACCAACAGCACCAAGGCAAAAGGTTGGTATGGACCTTTTTCATTTGAATGGTAAAGACTATCTATTAGTGATTGACTACTATTCTAACTATCCTGAGATGGCACTGCTCTCAAGCACATCAGCAAGCAGTGTCATAATGCATGTTAAATCCATCTTCGCCAGACATGGGATTCCCAGGATTGCCGTTAGCAACAATGGTCCGTGCTTCAACTGTAAGGAGTGGCAACAGTTTGCAGCACATTATGACTTTCAGCACATCACATCCAGTCCTCTGTATGCTCAGTCGAATGGTAAGGCAGAGAAAGGTGTTCAAGTTCTCAAACAGCTACTGAAGTCCAAAGATGTGCGGGCTAGGTTGATTGGCTATGATAAATTGACCCTTAGTGTTAGGGGGATTAAATATGTGGGGTTACGGGGATAGGGTGGGATGTGTGTTGATGTAGGGGTTACGGGGATCGGGTGGGATATGTGTCGGTGCAGGCTCGATGGGCCGAAATGGCCTCTATCTGCACTGTGGGGTTTCTGTGATTCTGTGAAGAAAGCAACAGAAAGCAAGACTGATCCTTATCTCACCCTGCTGAGCTACCGAGCCTCCCCTTTAGACTGTGGTTCTTCACCTGCTGAGCTCCTAATGGGTCACAAGTTGCGCACCACGCTACCCTGCTGTGCAAAGAAAAGCAGAGTAAGGAACTGAGACAGAGACTTCAACTGTTAAAGCTGAAACAGAAATCACACTATGACAAGTCATCCAAAACTATGAAACCATTGACAAGGGATGATGTTGTCAGGATTGAGGATCCAAATGTATGGAACAGGAAAGCTACAGTTCTTGAGGAAGTAGGACCAAGGTCATACACTGTTAGAACTGAGGAAGGACAGATTATCAGGAGGAACCGCCGTTCCCTCCTGAAAACACAAGAAACTATCCAAGAGCAAATCGATGACAATGCCGCAACTGAATCTTGTCACTCACCACCAGAACAATCTAACACAAACACACATACAGGCTCTCATGCAAACACATCAGACTTACTTGTGCTGAGAAGATCCACACGTGAAGTAAAAAAGCCTCATAGACTTAATCTTTGAGTACAAAGAAAACTATAATAAAAGAATGAAAAGCTTAGAGTTCATAAAGTAAAGCTTTGAAGATGTGTTGACTGTTGTGAAGATTTTTAAAAAAATGTTTGTGTCGTTATGTAAAAAAAATACAAGTTCATTCGAAGGTTTATAGAGCACTAACAAAAGTGTTACTGATTTCATCTTTATTGTTTTTCTTGAAAGTTGATTGATATTGATTTTGTTTAACCTCAAAGGAAGGGGGATGTAATGATATACAGTAACATGTCATTCTAGAATGGTACACTAGGTGTAGCTGTATGTTTTAGTAGTGGGCTACATCTACATGGGTGATCCTGTTTAACACGAGGCACTGGTCGAGAGAGTCAACATGGCTACTGTATACAAGTCAACATGGCTGAATAAATGACTAGCACAAGCTAGCTGTTCATAATAAAAACGTCTATTTATTTATGAACATAACAGCTAGTAAGAGGATGGGTGGGGCCGATTAGGGACCAAAAAGGAGACCTATGCATGGAGGCAGAGGGCATGGCTGAGGTGATAAATGAGTACTTTGCACCTGTTTTTACCAAGGAAGAAGATGCTGCCATAGAAGTAGGGAAGGAGGTAGAGGAGATACTGGATGGGATAAAAATTGATAAAGAGGAGGTACTAGAAAGGCTGGCTGTACTTAAAGTAGATTAGTCACTGGAACCAGATGGGATGCATCCTAGGACGCTGAGGGAAGTGAAGGAAGAAATCACGGAAGTACTGGCCATAATCCTCCAATCCTCCTCAGAAACAGGGGTGGTGCCATTAGACTGGAGAATTGCAAATGTTACACCCTTGTTCAAAAAGGGTGTAAAGATAAACCCAGCAACTACAGACCAGTTAGTTTAACCTCGGTAGTGGGGAAACTTTTAGAAACAATAATCAGGGACAAAATTAACAGTCACTTGGACAAGTGTGGAATAATTAAGGAAAGCCAGCACGGATTTGTCAACGGTAAATCGTGTTTAACCAACTTGATCGAGTTTCTTGATGAGGTAACACAGAGGGTTGCTGAAGGCAATGCGGTTGATGTCGAGTACATGGAATTCCAAAAGGCCTTTGCCATAGTGCCACGTAATAGGCTTGCCAGCAAAGTTGAAGCCCATGGAATAAAAGGGACAGCGGCAGCATGGATGCGGAGTTGGCTAAGTGACAGGAAACAGAGAGTCGTGGTGAACGGTTGTTTTTCGGACCGGAGTAAGGTGTTGTTCCCCAGGGATTGGTTCTAGGACCCCTGCTTTTCTTGATATATATTAATGACTTGGATGTGGGTGTACAGGGCACAATTTCAAAATTTGCAGATGACACAAAACTTGGAAGTATAGTGAGACCACACCTGGAGTACTGTGTACAATGTTGGTCTCCTTACCTAAGGAAGGATATACTTGCCATAGAGGGAGTGCAACAAAGGTTCACGAGATTGATTCCTGGGATGGCGGGACTGTCGTATGAGAAGAGATTGAGTAAACTAGGCCTGTATTCTCTTGAATTCAGAAGAATGAGAGGGGATCTCATTGAAGCATACAAAATTATTACAGGGCTTGATAGGATGGATGCTGGGAGAATGTTTCCCTTAGCTGGGGAGTCTAGGACCAGGGGCCACAGCCTCAAGATAAAGGGTAGGCCATTCATGACTGAGATGAGAAGAAATTTCTTCACACAGAGGGTGGTGAATCTTTGAAATTCTCTACCTCAGAGGGCTGTGGAGGCTCAGTCATTGGGTATATTCAAAACAGAAATCGATAGATTTCTGACTAGTAAGGGCATCAAGGGATATGGCGATAGGGCCGGTGAATGGAATTGAAGCTGAAGATGAGCCATGGTCTCATTGAATGGTGGAGCAGGCTCGAAGCTCCTATTTCTTATGTTCTTATGTTAACAGTGAGGAGGATAGTGATAGACTTCAAGAGGACATAGACAGGCTGGTGGAATGGGCGGCCACGTGGCAGATGAAATTTAACGTAGAAAAGTGCAAGGTGATACATTTTGGTAGAAAGAATGAAGAGAGGAAATATAAACTAAAGGGTACAATCCTAAAGTGGGTGCATGAACAGAGAGACCTAGGGGTATGTGTGCATAAATCGTTGAAGGTGGCAGGGCAGGTTGAGAAAGCAGTTAGAAAAGCTGGTTCCTGGGCTTCATAAATAGAGGTATAGAGTACAAAAGCATGGAAATTATGATGAACCTGTATAAAACACTGGTTCGGCCTCAATTCTGGGCACCGCACTTTAGGAAGGATGTGAAGGCCTTAGAGAGAGTGCAGAAAAGATTTACGAGAATGATTCCAGGGATGAGGGACTTCAGTTACGTGGATAGACTGGAGAAGCTGGGGTTGTTCTTCTTAGAACAGAGAATATTGAGAGGGGATTTGATAGAGGTATTCAAAATCATGAGGGGTCTGGACAGAGTAGATAGAGAGAAACTGTTCCCATTTGTAGAGGGGTCGAGAACCAGAGGACGCAGATTTAAGGTGAGTGGCAGAAGAACCAAAGGCGACATGAGGAAAAACTTTTTTACTTAGGATCTGGAATGCACTGCCTGAAAGGGTGGTGGAGGCAGACTCAATCACGGCTTTCAAAATTTGCAGGGCTACGGGGAAAGGGTGGGGGAGTGGGACTAGCTGAAGTGCTCTTGCTCAAAGTGCTCAACGGGCTGAATGGCCTTCTTCCGTGCTGCAACCATTCGATGATTCTATTCTATGGCTTTAAGAAATCTTTAAAGACAATTAAGGTCAATCTCAGGAACGACTCCCAGCCTGGAGGAGGCTGGAGAGGAAGGAGTTAAGTGTTAGAATCAGTATACTGGAAGTTCTAGCTTGGTGTCTATTTGACCATTGGGTCCTGAGCCTGCTTCAGCTAGGTACAAAAGATTAACTGGCCATATTTGAGAGATTGCTAGTGCAAAATAGTTGCCACATTTGTCTTCATAACAACTTCAAAATAAATAATTTTAACTTGATAAATGTGTTTACATACATGCAAGTATTAATAGTTGTTGTCATCACTTCTGTTGGCATCAATCAGCAAGTTCAACTGTCTTAAGTGTGAGTAACAATCGGAAGGAGTCAATGGGGAAAAGTATAATGGGCCTGAAAGATTATTGCCAAAAAAAGTTTGCACTGGCCTGCCGGGAATAATCCCTGTGCTACAACAGCTAGGCCCATATAACACACCCGATAGTGGGCCTCATTCACATGAGGCTGGCGAGCTGCAGCTGTGTGCTGGGCATCCCTAGGCAGCTCGCTGGTGAAGAGGATTTCAATTCTGAACCGTTGCATCATCTGCTCCTCTCGGCTCCACATTCAGGCAAGTATTTTTTTAAATTTTTTTTAAACGCACCTTTTTGATGGCAGCCTCCAGCGTTTCCTTTAGGACGACTGGTTGGACCACATGTAGACCCGGTCTGCCCGAACACAGCCGGCCCAGGTGTCAGAGCTGTTGCCCTCCAGCTCTTGCAATGAGGTTCCCGCTCCCTACATTTCTCCCTTTCCTTTCCTGAAGATGCTGACTCTTACCAGGACGCGGTACCTTGCCCAGGTCTTCATGCATGAGCATAGGCAGAGTTTCAATTGCCTATTCAATTACTGAGGCCATTACAGTCTCGACTCCTGGACATAATCAGGTTTGAGAAACCAGCTCATTTTTAACACCTCCCTAGCCCAGCCAATTGTAGCAACCCATCCCACCCCGCTCTGGCTATTAGTGAACTCAGCATAGACTGGGAATTGAACTTAAGACCTGCAGGTCTTTATGGCTTGAGCTGCAGTGATTTGAACAGAATTGTGAATTGAACTTCTGCCAATACGAAAAAAGGAAACCCAACCATGGAACCAACACTGTACAATTCAGACCAATTGAATTCAACCCCTCGGGACTACCCATTGTCCCGACAGCACGTGAAGCATTCTGGTGCACAAAGCTCTATGCCTACCGTTATCAATACTGTTCCAAAGCAGATATGGATATATTTCTTATTTTTAAAAGGAGTTCAATGAGGATGAAATTACTGGCTAGTTTAATTTTATGTTCAATAATCAAACCTGCTGGAGTGATAAATTAAGTCTTTTCTAACATGGTCATAGAGTACAATTTCTTCAGAAAATGTGGAAACAATGGCAACTTCACAGCAAGATATTCATTCACTGATTACTTGCAATTGTTTATTTTTCTTGCTAATTTTCATTCCTCCATTCTTAAAATTCGTGACTCTTTGTCAGTTCCACGAGTACATTGCCCAAGAGGCGATTATCCTACAGCAAGTGCCAGCAACTGATGGGCATCAGAGGTAAATCAGATCTTGTCAATTGTCCCTTCCCCAACAGAGCACTGCTGGGACCATCCTCTGAGCCCCCACCATTCTCTGGCTGTGATCAAATAGCAGAGACCAGGATCAAACCAGGGGCGTTCCTGGTCTATGTGACTCTGCTGCTCATTGGTTAAACCCATTGTGCCACTGGGAGTCAGAACGGTACAGAAGGAGGCCATTCGGCCCATCGAGCCCATGCCAAATCTCTGTAGAGCAATCCAGTCAGTCCCATTCCCCCGCTCTATCCCCGTAGCCCTGCTAGTTTATTTCCCTCAAGTGCCTATTCAGTCTCCCATTGAAAACACTGAGGCCTAGAAATTGGGTTGGGGCGCCAAAGTGGCGCAAAAGTCGCCTGAGCGCAGGATTTAGCGCAGCGATCGGAGTGATACCGATCGCCAGAAATTCAGCTTCAGTGCCCCTCGAGGGAGACGGGGCGAGGCTCGAGGTGCTCCGCGTCCCTCTTAAGGCGCTGGAACTGATTATCGCAGCGCAACGTTCCGCAGCGCCACATGCTGCGGCACGGCACGCTGCGGTACTGCAGGTCTTCCTCCCACTGTTAAGGGGGAGGTGCCTGCAACAGCGCGATCCCCGCTCGCGAGTGCCGGCAAATGAGCCCGGCACCAAGGAGAAGTGCCGGGCTCTCGGGAAACAGCCGGCAATGCCGCGGGGGGGTGGGGTTAGGAGGCCGGGGACGGAGGTGCTGGCAGGCGGCCGCCCCGCACCTCCACCTTAACTTGCGCCGCTGCCGGCACAGTAAGGCCCCATGAACCGGGCGCGGGTAGCGAGCGGCGCAACTGCGGTGTTCGCTACCAAATATCGTGAACGGGGCACGAATGGGGCGCTGCGCACACCGATGACGTCATCGGTGGCGGCGCAGCGCAAATGCCTAACGCCTAACGAGTGTCTCTGCTTCCACCACTTCCGTCAGCAATGAGTGCCAGGTCCTCACCACTCGCTGCATAAAAAAGTTTTTCCTCACATCCCCCCTGTATCTGATTACAATTCATATAATTTAATGCATATAATAAACACGACTGATGCACCTCCACCTCAGATGGGTTACCTTTCATCCCAGGGCACAACAACAACTTGCATTTATATAGCATCTTTAACGGAATAAAACGTTCCAAGGTGCTTAACAAGAGCGTTAATATGACACCCAGCATGAAAATGAAGGGAGCACCGCAGTAATCCTGAATGGTACTGTAAGTACACGTCCTCAAGTTAAAATAACTAAATAAATAAGACTTGCATTTATATAGCGCCCTTCACAACCTCAGGATGTCCCAAAGCGTTTTACAGCCAATGAAGTACTTTTGAAGTGTCGTCAATGTAGTAATGTAGTAAATGCGGCAGCCAATTCTGGACGCGATTCCTGGGATGAGAGGGCTGTCCTATGAGGAATGATCGAGTAGAATGGACCTATATTCTCTGAAGTTTAGAAGAATGAGAGGTGATCTCATAGAAACTTATAAAATTCTTAGAGGGCTTGACAGGGTAGATGCTGAGAGGCTGTTTCCCCTGGCTGGAGAGTCTAGATCTAGGAGATCACAGTTCCAGGATAAGGGGTCGGCCATTTAGGACTGAGATGAGGAATTTCTTCACTCAGAGGGTGTGAAGCTTGAAATGCTCTACGCCCAGAGGGCTGTGGATGCTCAGCTGATGAATATATTCAAGACTGAGAATATGGGATATGGCTGGAAAGTGGAGTGATGTAAAAGTTAAGCCACGATCTTATTGAATGGGGGAGCAGGCTCGATGGGCCATACAGCATACTCCTGCTCCTATTTCTTATTTTCTATTTTCACACATCAAGGTCCCACAAAAATGACCAGGTAGTTTGTTTTATTGATGTTGGTTGAGGAATAAAGGTTGGCCAGGACACTGGGGAGAATTCCCCTGCTCTTCTTCGAAATAGTGCCGTGGGATCTTTTACGTCCACCTGAGAGGGAAGACAAAGCCTCGGTTTAATGTCTCATGCGAGACGTCATCTCTGACAGTACAGCACTGGAGTGTCAGCCTGGATTACATGCTCAAGCCTCTGGAGTGAGATTTGAACCCACAACCTTCTGACTCAGAATTCTCATGATATATTCCAGTTCTCTACGATACCTTACAAAATAATCAATAAAATTCATGAATAAAGCTTTGCAACTGTTTTTTAACATTCGTCTGAATCACATTGATTTCTACCTTGTCACATCCTTGGCTTGATTAACATTGCAAGTAGTTACAACAAGGAATTTGGTGCAGTGCGACATCCTGCAAGTTTCTGCACGTAAGGTGCGTGTAGATCTGAGAAATACATCCTTTATCCACATGTCGGTAATGCTCCTACCAGCTAACAGGAGCACATTACTCACTTTCAGGTGCAGTGTACCTCATTCTTACAATAAATTTACCATTCACCTAACGTGCCTAGATCGGGCAAATTAATCAGAATTGCTTGGTCTTTAAAGGCTTTTATTCAGCAGCAGGTAGAATCTCTTTGCTTTCTCTATACAGGTCTGCCTGCTGTTTTATTTTTCCCTCACTGTGACAGTGACACAGAATGCAAAAAATATAAAAACAGATAGCAAAAGTTTCTATAGCTATATAAAAAGAAAAAGGGTGGCTAAAGTAAATGTTGGTCCCTTAGAGGATGAGACCGGGAAATTAATGGTGGGAAACATGGAGATGGCAAAAACGCTGAACAAATATTTTGTATCAGTCTTTACGGTAGAGGACACTAACACTGGACAAACAGGGGGCTCCAGGAGGTGAGGAGCTAAATACGATTAAAATCACTAAGGAAGTGGTACTTGGTAAAATAATGGGACTCAAGGTGGATAAATCTCCTGGACCTGATGGCTTACATCCTAGGGTCTTGAGGGGAGTGGTGGTAGGGATTGTGGATGCATTGGTAATAATTTTCCAAAACTCCCTGGATTCAGCAAAGGTCCCGGACGATTGGAAAACTGCTAATGTAACACCCTTATTTGTAAAGGGTAGTAGGCAGAAGGTTGGAAACTATAGACCTGTTAGCCTAACATCTGTGGTTGGTAAAATTTTAGAGTCCATTATTAAGGAGACAGTAACGGGACATTTGGATAAACATAATTTAATAGGACAAAGTCAGCATGGTTTTATGAAGGGGAAGTCATGTTTGACAAATTTGCTTGAGTTCATTGAGGAAGTAACATACAGGGTGGATAAAGGGGAACCAGTGGACGTAGTGTATTTAGACTTCCAAAAGGCATTTGACAAGGTGCCACACAAAAGATTATTGCTCAAGATAAAAAATCACAGGATTGGGGGTAACATTCTGGCATGGGTGGAGGATTGGCTATCTAACAGAAAGCAGCAAGTTGGGATAAATGGTTCGTTCTCAGACTGGCAATCAGTAACTAGTGGTGTTCCGCAGGGGTCAGTGCTGGGTCCCCAACTCTTTACAAACTATATTAACGATTTGGAGGAGGGGACCGAGTGTAACATATCCAAGTTTGCAGATGATACAAAGATGGGACGGAAAGTAGTGAGTGAGGAGGACATAAAAAACCTGCAAAGGGACATAGACAGGCTAAGTAAGTGGGCAGAGATTTGGCAGATGGAATACAATACTGGAAAGTGTGAGGTTATGCACTTTGACAGGAAAAATCATAGAGCAAGTTATTATCTTAATGGCAAGAAACTGGAAAGTACTGTAGTACAAAGGGATCTGGGGGTCCTGGTGCACGAAACTCAAAAAGTTAGTATGCAGGTGCAGCAAGTGATCAAGAAGGCCAATGGAATGTTGGCTTTTATTGCTAGGGGAATAGAATATAAAAACAGGGAGGTATTGTTGCAGTTGTGCAAGGTATTGGTGAGACTGCACCTGGAATACGGCATACAGTTTTGGTGTCCATACTTAAGAAAAGACATACTTGCTCTCGAGTCAGTACAAAGAAGGTTCACTCGGTTAATCCCAGGGATGAGGGGGTGGACATATGAGGAGAGGTTGAGTAGATTGGGACGCTACTCATTGGAGTTCAGAAGAATGAGAGGCGATCTTATTGAAACATATAAGATTGTGAAGGGGCTTGATCGGGTGGATGCGGTGAGGATGTTCCCAATGATGGGTGAAACTAGAACTAGGGGGCATAATCTTAGAATAAGGGGCTGCTCTTTCAAAACTGAGATGAGGAGAAACTTCTTCACTCAGAGGGTGGTAGGTCTGTGGAATTTGCTGCCCCAGAAAGCTGTGGAAGCTACATCATTAAATAAATTTAAAACAGAAATAGACAGTTTCCTAGAAGTAAAGGGAATTAGGGGTTACGGGGAGCGGGCAGGAAATTGGACATGAGTCTAGGTTCGGAACGGTCATGGCCCTGTGGGTAGCGGAGCGGGCCCAGGGGCCGTGTAGCCTGGTTCTGCTCCGTGTTCTAATTCTGTGTTAGATTTCAGGAGTTGGTTCTATTCCTGTTTCTGGCTGGGGTGGAGATCACCTTTTACAGAAGGTAAGTACTGTAGGAAATATAGGGACAGAGTGATCTCCTGGATGAGTTTCGATCGCCTAGATGGGTCGGAGGGGAATTTCCCAGATTTTTTCTCCCGAATTGTCCATTGGGTTTTTTATCTGGTTTTTCGCCTCTCCCAGGAGATCACATGGGTTCAGGTGGGTTGTAGAGTGATAGTAGATTTGAGGTTAGGATCAGATCAACCATGATATTGAATGGTGGAGCGGGGCCGATTGGCCTACTCCTGCTCCTATTTCTTATGTTCTCTTATGTTCAATATTGTGGGCTGTCTGAATCAACAGGCCTTCAATTGAAGGCTGCACTGAAAAGTGCCAAAGTTTCACATTTTTGGGGGAACAGACCGTTGCATAGACTGAAGATACAAGACTCTAGGGAAGAATGCAGATGCAGGTCAATAAACAGTGAATTATAAGGCAGTATAGAGTAACTAGATTTATCTCGACTCCCTCTTCAGCTCTGTGACTACTCTGGAAGACTAGAAGGTTTGAGACGCACTCAGTATGTTCCTCTTTCAGATAGCAGAAGCCCATCGAATTACAATACTGACTCTTCAAACAGTTTGTTTGTAGTTGTTGCAAAGAGTCTATCTGTAGCTGTGGGAGAGACATGTCATTGAGTTCTGACTGCGTCTGGTATATTATTCTGCACTCTGCACTGCTCCCCAGACTCCAGAAGACCAAGAATTTCATCACTCCCGGATGTTTTGATGCACTTTGACCACTTGTGTGGACTATCTTTAAATTATTTCTGCCAAAAGACCAAACAAGTCAGCCTGAACTCCAAATGTGTCTCTTGGTACTATCATATGCTCTGTGGCCAACTTATTCCAAGAATGAGCTTTCCACCCAACTGAGACAGGCACCGATCTTGATTGTCAAAATTGGTGTTTGTTGGCATACAATGCCTGTTGTAATACAGGCTCTCAATTATGGAGAATTTTCTGTTCAAGTAAAATTCACCAATACTGGTGAGATACTGTTTGGCAGCCACTCAGATGTACTCACAATGGTCTGTTAACACTGGCATGTGGAATGATGAATATGGCTGCTACCATCAATTTTAAGGTGCTGAGGGGAAACAACCTAAAAGACGACAGCTGCTTCCTGTTACCCAGAGAACATTCTTCAGATACTGACATTTGACTTGCAGTGGCCCAAGTGAGGCTTCCATTCATAATGAGGCCTAATTTGTTGATCAGTGGGCCAGGCTGCTGGACAGCTGACCTAGCTTTCACTCAGGGGTGTACAAGTCTATAAAAAGACTCAAAGATTCATAAATTGCACCAGATAAGTACAAGTAATGCAAAGATACAGGTATAAGGCAAAACCCAAAGGAAGTGCCTGTTCAATCAGTACAAGCCACATGTCCATTTAACCTAATCACCTGAGATTTACAGTGGCACTCAGCAGCAATGTCAAAATAGGTGTATTTTTGGTCTGCAGTTAATTTGGGCCAGTCTCCAGTGAATATGGGCTCAATGAAACGATGGTCCTTACATGCTTTTGTGGAATTTGAATTTAAGATCACAATTTTCTTGAAATGCCCACATCTTCCTTAGGACTTAAAATTAGCAGCAACAGAACTCATTCTATTTTGGACTTGGTAACCACATCTATTTCTTGGGAGAATATCTTTCCCCCCTCTTTTTCATCTAATGCTTTGTGAAGAGGAAGTATGAGTGTTGCAGGTACAAATCGAACAACTATTATTTCTGAAATCTGGGAAAGGCGTGCTGAAAGGGTGTGTGCACACCCTTTGAAAAGTCTCCCATGCATCTGTAGTTTTTATTTCTTATTTTTCACATAAAATTTGGGTCTTACCTTTTGACTTGTTCCACACTGCAGGATCCTTGGCATGGCTATTCCCCATATCTCCCCCACTGTCTGCCACAATCAATTTGATCATCACTCGGAGTGTGGTTTTAAGCTATTCAACACAAACCTTTCCTAGTTTTGGATAAACAATGCATCATTTTACTTTGGCTCCTCAGACGACCAATATTCCTATTTCCCACCTTCTCGGAATCTGTTCAAAAAATATCAAAGACAGGACCGCCACCTAACTACCTCTACCCTGCTCCCAGCCAAAGATGCACTGGAAGATTAAGGATCAAGTATAGACTGGGACTGAGGAACAGAAAGGATTCCACAGGCAATCCTCAAGTCCCAGAGCCAATCGCTTTGATGGTAATGGCTGTGCTAAGCTGGCCTGCATAAAAGTAAAGCTCATGGAATTGAAGGCAAATTATTGATCTGGTTAGAAGATTGGTTCGGCGGTACAAAACTTAAATTGGAAGAAGTGACTAGTGCATCCCACAAGGATCTGTGCTGGGGCCTCAACAACTCACGATATTTATTAGTGACTTAGAGAACACTATAGAGTGCCATATATCCAAGTTTGCCGATGCCACAAGGCTTGGTGGTATAGTAAGTAGTATAGACAGGGGCATAAAATTACAGAGAGTGAGTGGGCAATACTGTGAAAGATGGATTGCAACACAGGTTAGTGTGAGGTCATCCATTTTGGACCAAAAAAGGATAGATCCAAGTATTGCTTAAATGGTGAAAAGCTAGGAACAGTAGAGGTCCAAAGAGATTTAGGGTTCATGTACACAGATCACTAAAATGTAGTAGCCAGGTACAAAAAAAAATCAAAAAGGCTAATGAAATGTTGGTCTTTATAACTAGAGGGCTAGAATAGAAAGGGGAGGAAGTTTTGCTGCAGCTATACAAAGCCTTGGTTAGACCACATCTAGAGTACTGTGTACAGTTTTGGGCACTGCGCCGTAAAAAGGATATATTGGCCTTGGAAGGAGTGCAGTGCAGATTCACTAGACTGTCACCAGGGTTCCAAGAGTTAGATTATGAGGAGATTACACATAAACTAGTCTGGTAATCCCTGGAATATAGGTTAAGATTTTAAGGGGACTTAACGTTAAAAATCAGAGCCAAGCCAGTCAGAAGTTAGGAAACAACTCCACTGCTCCACACCCCCACCCCCCCTCACAATATCTCTGTAACCTCCACTAGCCCTACAACCCGCCAGGAAGTCTGCGTTCCTCCAACTCTAGCCCTGTGCAGTCCCCACTTTCTTCACCCCACTATTGGCGGTGTACCTTCAGCTGTATAGGCCCCAAGCTCCAGAATTCCCTCCCTAAATATTTGTGCCACTCTCCTCCTTTAACACACCCTAAAACTTACCTCTTTGACAAAGTTTTTAGTTACATGCCCTAATATGTGCCCTTTAGTTTGGAGTCAATTTTTGTCTGATTATGCTCCTGTGAAGCACCTTGGGACGTTTGCATACATTAAAGGTGCTATATAAATGCAAGTTGTTGATACTGGCTCTTTTAATTCAGTCTTGCTACACAAGAGATTAAACAGCTTCACAAATCACGTCACACCTATTTCGATACACTATTGTGATGATTAGTCAGTTGGTCACTGGACAGTTGCTTGAGGGAGGAGCAAAACCACTTAATTCAACTACAAGCTGGTTATGTGATTTGTTCAAATGTGTGTCTGATTGGCAGCTTTTTCACCTGGTATCTGTTCCAAATGCTACCACCCGCCCCCTCGATTTCTAGTTTTCAAAGAGAAGAGTCCATCTGTAGTCTCGGAAGTGAATCTGTAACTTACAAAGCCACGCCAGATATTTCTGTACTGATACTTTGATGAAAAAAGTTTAAAAAAATGCAAGTTTGTAATAAGGTTACTTATACTGTAATTAAGCATAGAAGTTGCAAACCATTTATTATTTTCTATTATGCAGAACTAGCTGAGCTTATCAACTGCTGCAAAAATGTATTGTTACTATTAAGATTCACTTGTTCTATTATTGTTTAATAGTTTTTTTTGGCAGGCACAGTTCTGCCACCTTTGAAGGATGTAGAGGATTCGTGAGGGTAAATGGCCATTTTTTAAATTATGAAGGGTTTTGATTAGAGTGAATAAGGAAAGACTATTTCCTTTCATCAGTTATTCTGTATTGAGGGGTCATCAATTTAAAGACGTCATTAAGAGAATGAGAGGGGTCTGAAGAAATTTATTTACATAGAGTTGTTGGAACTTGATATTTTTGCACAGGGGAGTGATTAAAGCAGGGGCCATTGCATCTTTTAAGGGGAAAAATTGATAAATATTTGAAGCAGAGGATGGTTCAGGGATATGGAATAACTGTGGGAGTTTTTGGATTACTTTAGCAAATACTCAGTACAGGCACAATGGACCAGATGGCCTTCTCCTGTGCAGGAAGTAGGGATCAAATCTTCACCTACAAGAGTTGTTTGAAATAAGGAAGGAAAAAATGAGAGTAAAAAGAAACCCAAAGACACAACAGTGGCCTCTACGGCATGCTCACACTGAACAACTATCCAAACAGTGATTGCCTAATACAGGCATATGGAACACTCTGCTTTAATCCACTGGGCTGGATATGCAAAATATTTTCAATGCATAGCCTGAGATACAATAAAGAAAGAAAAAAAATTCACATTTATAATAGTGCTTTTCACATCCCAAAGTGCTTCACAGCCAATCAATTCTTTTGATACGTTGTCATCTTTGTTTTTGAGATTAAATCTGTAGGAGTCAACTTTGGCTCAGTGGTTGCATTCTCATTCGAGTCAAAAGATCTTGGGTTCAAGCCCTGCTCCAGAGACTTGATCACATAATCTAGACTGACACTTTAGAGCAGTACTGAGGGAGTGCTGCATTGAAGGAGGTGCTATATTTCAGATCAAATGTTAAAATGAGGCCCTATCTGCCATCTCAGGTGGAAGTAAAAGATCCCATGACACTATTCAAAGGAGAAGAGAGTTTTCCTCGTGTCCTGGCCAACACTTATGTCTCAATCAACACTGAACAGACGATCTGATCATTTATCTCATTGCCGTTTGTGGGGCCTTGCTGTGCACAAATTGACTGTCGAGTTTCTCTACATTACAACAGTGATTACACTTCAAAAGTAATTCTGCTTTGGGATGTCCTGAGGTCATGAAAGGTGCTATATAAACGTAAGTCTTTCTTTCAAATGCAGAAGCCAATTCACACACAGCACGATCCCACAAATAGTGAATGAGATGATTGGTTAGTCTTGTTTTTTATGGTGCGATTTGAGGAGGAGCGTTAGCCAGCACACTGGGTGAACTCCGTGCTCTTCTTCAAATAGCGTTGGGGGACTTTTAACATCCACCTTAGCCCTTGGAACAAGCAGAGAGAACCTTAATTTAACCGCTCATCCAAAGGATGGGGCCTGAGACAATGCAGCACTCCCCCAGGAATGCACTGAAACATCTGCCTGAATTGTGCACGCATGTCCTGGAGTTGGGCTTGGTCACAAAACCTTCTGATTAGTAGCTGAGACTGAGACTTGAGAGGCTGAATGGCCTACTCCTGTTCCTGGGACACCAGCTGAGCCAAGCAATTTGTTTCATTAAGTACAAAAGCCAGAAAGTCTGTACTTTTGTCCAGGAACCATTATGCAAAACTGGTTCACTAGGTTTGGAAAAGTACACCTCACCTAGGTTGAAAAAGGTTGAGCAGAAAGTTAAACAATGATTTGAATGCCTGAGGAAACAGTTAAAAGTGTACTTGAAAATACAAACCCAATTTAGAAAACCATTGTGCTTCAGAGTCCTAAAAAATCATTTTAGAATAACAATACTTGCAATTATATAGTGTCTCTTGCACATTGAAACAAGGGTGTGGGGAAAGATCGGGGAGTGAGTCTAATTGGATAGCTCTTTCACAGAGCCGACACAAGAACGATGGGCCGAATGGGCTCCTTCTGTACTGCAAAATCCTATGAAATGTCTCACACATTGAAACAAAATGGCTCATCCCTAGAAATTTGGGCCAACTGCCCAGCAATTTCAGCTGGGAAATAATGGCCAACCATTCAAGTGTTAAATGGAGAGCAGTAACACTGGCAACTAAAACGGTGTGTAATTTCATTTGCTATTTTCTTGGAAATGTGGTATGTGTGTCTGGGTCAGAAAGGTTCAGTGCAGTTAAATCCACAGGAAAAGTGGTTAACCATTATTAGAATTGTGTTTCACAAATTACAAGTCAAAGCCTTCACACATTATAAAATGTCAGTGTGCTCTGATGTGCTTGAAACTTAAACTGGAATGTTTACTGGGAAACATTTACTTTTCCAATTATGAAGCCTGCCAAAGGAAGAGTCGGGTAAATTCATTGACCCTGTGCTTCCACTGGGGAGCTATGCTCAAAGGGAGCACGAGGTGGAGATAGGGCTTCCTGCGGAGGGTGTAGAATTAGTGATTCTAGGTTTCTTTGTCTCCTCCCTTCATCTCAGGAATATGCTGACTCTAGCTTGGGTAGTTCCATAGGCATTAGGAGCCCTCACTTTTCTCCAAGTGACCTTACTGGTGGGAGTCTCAAAAATGTCAACAGGCTATTTGGTTTTAGAAGGCATCACAGCAGAGCTCGATGCTCTCCCCAACCCATGATCACTTTCCAGCTGGAGTCACTGGATAGTGGCTTAGCTCAGGTGCACGGAGGCCAATTTATGGTGTCCTAACAACCATCTTGGATGAGATCAGCACGGAACATAAATTGATCCATCCTTTCATTACAACAATTTAGATTATGTCCAAAAAATACACAGTAATGGGAATTAGACCAAACATCTTGCCTTTGTGAAGCCAGAGTTGTGCAGTGCATTGTCCTGGTTTGGGTTGTCTATAGAAATTGTTTGCATTTCATATCATTCCACCATGTGTAGAATAAACCAGCAGGATTAAACTGAAACTCAGCTGCTGTCCATTGACACGGTCGACAAAACACACTCCATATTCAAAAGACCCTTTTTATTTTGAAGGAAATGACTGCATCTTTGGACCAAAGAACAAAGTTATTTTGGATTCCAGTACCCATCAAATCATATACTAAATTATAACTAATATAAAACACTGTAGAAGGTTACAGTAGAAATCACACCTGAGTGTCCTCACATCTGAAACCAACTGGAATGGCAGGGGTCCTGCAAGCAACATTTGCTCTGAGCCAACTTTGTTTCTTCCTCCAATTTTATCCCTTTCCTCCTCTCCTGAGCATGCTGACTCATTGCTGGGGTGCAGTCCCAGAGGTACCCTATTGTACCTCACCCAAGTGACATTCTGCATGTACGAGTCTAGATAGTGAGTGGCAATGGGCTATTCAACCACAGAAGGCGTCGCAGCGGAGTCCAATTCTGTTCTTACTCCATGTCCTGATGTGTATTGCCAGCAGGAATCGGAGTGTTTTTCTCTTCAATCTAGCTCAGGAGCAGAGGCCACCTGCAGCATTTCCACTGCTGCCATCAGCTAACTCAGTATAGATGGAAGGATCAAACTTGGAACCCGTGTGGTCTGCTTGGCTCAGCTACCCCGCTGCCTTAACTGGCTGAACCATCTGTTGGAAGCTCCGTTTTGAATGCGCAGAAGTGTTTTCAGTATAAGATACAGGCTTACAGTTCTTCCCCTTACCTCATTGGACAGATGGATTTATTTGCAAAACTGAGGCAAGCGATCTAATTGCGTTACGATTGGAATTATGTTCAAACTCCTGGTGGTTGTAGAAAACATCACTGAACATTGGTTCTAGATCTCTAATTCATCAGCAGGAGCCCAAAGGCCACATGTACAGCGTAACTTAATCTATTACTCAGTGGAAGTCATGTCAAAGCTACTGGTATCTTTTTCATTCAGAATTTTCTCACCAGAAGGAATGGTATTTTCAACAAGGGACAAAGCTTCTTCATCGCTGCTACTGTGAATCGATTAGTGATTTACAATAGACATCCTGATTGACCAATGCCTCTTCTGGCCTCTCCTTGGGATGCTCTGTGATTCTGAGACCCACCAGGAACTGGGATAACTCAACGGAGGCTTGAACACCACAAAGCCCTGGAATCCCCCTAACTAGGGGCTATCTCAACGATTATAATACAAAACACTTTGGTGGATGGGGCAATGGACACTGTAAAATGTAGTCTATAAATTACATTTGTGTATGAAACAAATTGCCGTTTTAATACACACTTAAATGGTGACAATTTACACTGAAATACAAGTTGCCTGTTGAAGGTGCGGACTTAAAAAATTAAATATGAGCCAAATTTTTTGACAATTCTCTTTCCTCCTTTCTTGAAGGTATGGTTCCATGTGCACTGGAGCCCTTGGGTATCTTCCCTAACCATCATTCTTCATGAGAGCGGCTCAGTAGGCTATTTGACTGTGGAGTGCGTCACAGATGATCCTGATGCTTTCCCCAGCTGGTGTCCACAAATGTGGGTTTATCATCAAACAGCGAACAGGAGTTAGAACCCTTGCTAATTTTTTCACTGCCATAGTTCAGAAACACAGGTCAATTGTAGCACCCCCAAATGCTGTCCCTGGCCAAGATCTGTTAACTCAACAGAGACCAGAGAATCAAATCTAGGGCTTTCTGGTCTGTCTTAATATCACATTGACTAGCACCTTTACCTACTAGACCATCAGGGGGTTAATTTTACTGTATGTGACCTCCAATGGCCAAACATGCAGTTGCATAAAATGTGAACCTTGACCAATATGAACACCTTCAAATGCATTGGATTGTGCAAGGACACAGTAACATTGCTTGGTAAAATATAAACCAGGCAAAACATTGCCAGTGAATTAACACCAGTATGTAACATGCAGACTAAAAAATACACTGTAAACTACATTATATTTCATTTCAGGAGAGCGGTCAGTAGAAAGACATGCAAAATAAATACAACAAGAAAACCTCAACTCAACACATACAAAACAATGTTGGGCCTGCCAACATTTCTGACAAAAAACCCAAACATGTACAAACAACCCCCCTAAAAAAACAGAAGTGAAAACAGGTGTATGAACAGGATTCCGAGTGTGAGCAAACACACAGATATGTTCCTGGGTTTTCTGATTCAGTTGCTACATGTATTATCTAAGTAACCCCCAAAGGTTGAGTAGTTATGCGAGTACTGTTAAGGTTGTTTGCGTAGGCAGAAAGGAGTCTGCTGGTTGTGAAAGGCTCGTCTCATCACCCAATAAAAGCAATGGAGATGAGGATAACACTGACGTTAGTTCAAAAAGCCTCGCTGATAATTAACATTCAGATTGGATCCAGTTGTTTTGGACTAAGCCCATTTACTCTGCTGTTTATATTTAAGTTGTTGAAAGGCAATAACTGAACCATACCATGCAGAGAGGAGTCATGATCAAGGCCACTAACAAACACGACCCACCCAAACACTGGTTAAAAAAATAAAAACCACAGAAATAAAAAGACAGAATACAACTTATTCTGTTACCATAATAGTGGCCTTGCGTATCGGGAATAGTGGTGCCTTTGCATGTTAAAAACAAGGCCACGTAAAAATGGACAGAATCACAGAATTCGATCCCCAAAGCACTGGTCAAAATCCCAGAATCCCATGTAGAAAAAACAGAATTTGATCTATTCAGTTATAGCAAACCAGTGGCCCTGGTCATGGTCATCGCAACGAGTCAATTACATTTCAAAGAATGTGAGGGAGCACCATAAGACTGTTGGAGTCCACTCAGCACAGCCTTTTGCTCCATCCAATTCACTGAGCGAGTAAATTTCAGCTTACACTGCCATGGGGAAGTGGTCATTGACAAAAAGGTCAAAAGAACAGGCAAGAATTGATCAGTGTCCAATGATACTGCGAGCTTACATGGTGACTGTTCACTGAACTCTGCTGTGATTCTGCGTTTAGCCTTTGTTTTTTTGTGGTGATGTAAAAATGGAGTCAAGTGCTGATTCAGTGAAGACTGCAAATATTGTGCACAAATACAATGCTTTTGTGTCACTGCTGAAGAGCTGCACAATGGAACTCAACTAAACAAGTACGACTGTCACCTCCAATTCTTCTCTCCTCCAGACAGGACAAAAAGCTCAAAGCTATTCTCTGCTCCCTCTTCCCCCACCAAAGCCAGTATACAATATAATTACCACCTTACTCTATCAAGAATGCACTCTAACCAAAAACTTTTACATCAAGTATCACATCATAATCTTTCTCAGCACTTAAAAACCGTGTAACTCTTTACCTGCCCTGCACTTTCCACTTCTCCTTCAGGCTTTTAAAATCCAAGTTCAGCATCAGCTAATCATTGTCATGATTCTGATCATCTCTTTCACTCTGTCCAAACTGCAGTGTGGGCTTTGTCCCTTCAACTTGGTTTCTCAATTCAAAAAATAATTCTCAATAGCATGATCATGACTATCAAATGCTCATTGACATATTTAATCAGAGCAAATTTCTATTTCTATTTGCATTTAATACACCAAAAAAAAGTTCACCTATCCAGGGCTAACTGCCCACAATTTCATGTCCCCGTATTCTTTCTTTGAAACTCATTGCTTCATGTTCTGCCATCTTTTTTTCTTCTTCCCATTGTTCAATGTTTCCCTCTCTAAAATTACATGATGCCTTTCCCTCCTCCCACTTCTTTTTCCCATCCTGTTCCTTATGCTCTCTTATTTTCAAAGTTCAGAGGGTCTAGAATTCAGCAGGCTGTAGGAAGTGGGGTGGGGGCGACTGGGGTGTGACCAAGGTCAGCGAAGTCGGTGTCCAAGGTAGAAAGACATTCTCACCTTTTGCTTGCTGGTGATGTTTGCTAGTGCTTCTGCTTAATTAAATTGAAGAAGTTTTTGCAACAACTAGCTGGCTATGGGGCAAGTTCCGCCCCCTGTCTTTTTCCCCACAAGAGAAGATAATGTGCAATTTCCACTGACTGGACAGATTCAGCTCACAGGCTGGAAGAACATCACCAATGTAAACTGAAGAAAAGAAGGCGGCGGCTTTGTTTGGAAGCACATCGATAAAAAAAAACTGTGGTTGTGCTGGACATTTTTACATGTCAATAGTACAGTACCCCTTCTTCAATGTCAATAGTACTATTCATCATACAGTACCCCTTCTTCAGGACTATATCCCCGATTTCTCGGTTTGGCTTCCACGGGAAGCAAATAGCTCAGAGCTCCTCCTTGCCAAAATCAGCTGTGGAGGTTCTGAAACGCTGACTGTTTTTGCGAGAGTCTGAGCAGCTCTTCACGGATGGCTTTGATGAGCGATGTGGAGGTCTGGCCAGGTGCTTGGTCTTCTATGCAGGTGGAGCCAAAGCTTGCTCCGGGATGTTGAGCATTGCTATGCTGCAGGTGCAAAGATGGCGCTGAAGGGTCATGGAGGGATGTCCTCTGCATTGGAAAGAGCGGTGAGATATATTCCAGGTGCCCCCGAGTACCTGGCTAAAAAAAAAGACAACACAAGATGCTGAAAAGTGGTACTGGCAAGGCATTACATCCTTGAAACAAACTAGGTATCAGGTTGCCATTTCATCTTCATTGAAGATTAACTCAAGCGTCAGTCCGTAAACTTTCAAAACTCAGATTCCACAAGTCATCCAAAAGTGACGGTTTGTGACTGCCAAATATTTAAAATGCTGTTAAAACTCTCCCCCCCGCCCCCAGAAGGCACTAGCTTTTGCTTGGGCTCGATTCTCTGGGCACCGGCAAGCTTCCGGTACATCAACCGAATGGCCATCCTGCATGTTTGAGCATCTAGTTGAATGCGAGGGGCATCACAGCTGGGTGCGATTGTTGCCCCAATTCTGTACATTGGATCAGTAGTCACAGGATAGTGATCGACAGCAGGAGCCCTGGCTGATTTTTCACCTCCTTAGACTGGGTGTGCGGAGGCCAATAGTAGTATCCCTTCACTGCCAACCTCCCCAAGATCAGACCGAGAATCCGATCTGGGATCTTCTGCTCTATATTGCTTTATCAACTTAACTAATTAGGGGAACACAATTTCATCAGTAAGTTAATTCAAGCCTGCTGTCCCATAGACATTAGACAGTAAAGAACAAGACAATGTCCATACATGCACAATTCACTTGAGTTCATGGAACTTTCAGCTCCTCGCAGGTACCCTGGCTTCTGTGGTACTAAAACCAAACCTTCAGGTGTTGCAACACACTAGTGGAGTTAGAAGTGGGTGAGGTGCGCTGTTGGTTAGATGCAAGCACACTGTGCTTACAGGATGTGATTGATGGGCACCTTCTTAGTGAAAGAAACCCTCATGGCTTTGATAGGTACACCTTACATTTGGGAGGACATGTAAAAATACCACAAGCTCCTTACATTCCTAAAGAATGCTCACATGGCATGCAAGCAATAGATTGCAGTGCCCAGTGCAATGACAACTCAAATTCTGCATCGTCAGGGCTGCTCAGCAAGTGTCCATTTGAACTACATTATTTTTCCAACAACACTAAATTTCCAACAGCAGTTTGTACGGTTTCTTGCCCCTTTCGTCCCTCATCCCCTCCTCATTGCACTGCTTATCTGCTGACATTTTCCAGTTGGACGAGGAGCCGAATGATGGAACAATTTGACATCTGCACTGATTGTGATAACAGAGAAATTCTTGTCAAAACTATTTTCGGGATTTAACCCATCATCTGTCCTCCTAAGCCACGTGCCTTGCCACTGCGAGTACCCATACCATTGCATTTGTCACCCGACTGGCACCCAGAAGGGAATGAAGTCAGTTTCTTAAGCACTCCTTGGCCAGTTCCCACAACCTAAACCTGCAGATACTATTCGTGCTCTGCATTTTACTACACAACACAAGAGTGAGCAGAAATTCAGCGCACCCTCCATTTATCCACCTCTGTGGTGTTCCCTCCGTCCTCCCCTCTGCAGCGCTCTCTCCCTCCGTCCTCCTGCTCTGCAGCGCTCCCTCCCTCCGTCCTCCCCCTCTGCAGCGCTCTCTCCCTCCGTCCTCCCCCTCTGCAGCGCTCCCTCCCTCCGTCCTCCCCTCTGCGGTGCTCTCTCCCCCCGTCCTCCCCTTTGCGGCGCTCTCTCCCCCCCCGTCCTCCCCCTCTGCAGCGCTCTCTCCCTCCATCCTCCCCCTCTGCAGCGCTCCCTCCCTCCGTCCTCTCACTCTGCAGCGCTCTCTGCCTCCGTCCTCTCACTCTGCAGCGCTCTCTCCCTCCGTCCTCCCCCTCTGCAGCACTCCCTCCCTCCATCCTCTCGGGGAGTGTTTGCTAGTGCTGTTGGGGAGGGTTTAAATTAAAATGGCAGGGGGTTGGGAACCTATGCAGGGAGACAGAGGAAAGGGAAGCAAGGATAGAAACAAAAGACAGGAAGGAGAAAAGCAAAAGTGGAAGGCAGAGAAATCAAGGGTGTAAATCTAACAGGGCTACAGTAAATAATAATTCTAAAAGGACTAAGAGTGTTAAAAAAACAAGCCTGAAGGCTTTGTGTCTTAATGCGAGGAGCATTCGTAATAAGGTGGACGAATTAGCTGCGCAAATAGATGTTAACGGATATGATATAATTGGGATTACAGAGACATGGCTCCAGGGTGACCAAGGCTGGGAATTCAACATCCAGGGGTATTCAATATTCAGGAAGGACAGGCAAAAAGGAAAAGGAGGTGGGGTAGCATTGCTGGTTAAAGAGGAGATTAACACAATAGTAAGGAAGGATATTAGCTCTGATGATGTGGAATCTGTATGGGTAGAGCTGAAAAATAGCATGGGGCAGAAAACGTTAGTGGGAGTTGTATACAGACCCCCAAAACAGTAATGCTGAGGTTGGGATTGGCATTAAACGGGAAATTAGAGATGCGTGCAATAAGGGCACAGCAGTTATCATGGGTGACTTTAGTCTACAATAAGATTGGGCTAACCAAATTAGTAACAATACTGTGGAGGAGGAATTCCGGGAGTGTATACGGGATGGTTTCCTGGACCAATATGTCGAGGAACCAACTAGAGATCAGGCCATCTTAGACTGGGTATTATGTAATGAGAAAGGATTCATTAGCAATCTTGTTGGGCGAGGCCCCTTGGGGAGGAGCGATCATAATATGATAGAATTCTTCATTAAGATGGAGAGTGAAGTAGTTGACTCAGAGACTAGGGTCCTGAATTTAAATAAAGGAAACTATGATGGTATGAGGCGTGAGTTGTCTGGGATGGATTGGGGAGCGTTACTTAAAGGTTGACGGTGGATAGGCAATGGCAAACATTTAAAGATCGCATGGATGAACTACAGAATTTGTTCATCCCTGTTTGGCATAAAAATAAAACAAAAAAGGTGACTCAACCGTGGCTAACAAGGGAAATTAGGGATAGCATAAGAACCAAGGAGAGGACACATAAATTGGCCAGAAAAAGCAGCAAATCTGAGGATTGGGAGCAGTTTAGGATTCAGCAAAGGAGGACAAAGGGATTAATTAAGAGAGCGAAAATAGAATATGAGAGTAAGCTTGCCGGGAACATAAAAACTGACTGTAAAAGCTTCTATAGATATGTGAAGAGAAAAAGATTGGTGAAGTCAAGCGTAGGTCCCTTGCAGTCAGAATCAGGGGAATTTATAATGGGGAACAAAGAAATGGCAGACCAATTAAATACATACTTTGGTTCTGTCTTCACAAAGGAGGACACAGATAACCTCCCAGAGATGTCAGGGAACATAGGGTCTAATGAGAGGTAGGAATTGAATGAAATCAGTAATTGTAGGGAAATGGTGTTAGGGAAATTGACAGGATTGAAGGCCGATAAATCCCCAGGGCCTGATAATCTACATCCTAGGGTACTTAAGGAAGTGGCCCTGGAAATGGTAGATGTATTGCTGGTCAACTTCCAAAATTCTATAGACTCTGGAACAGTTCCCATGGATTGGAGGGTAGCTAATGTAACCCCACTATTTAAAAAAGGTGGTAGAGAGAAAACGGGGAATTATAGACTGGTAAGCCTGGCATCGGTAATGGGGAAAATGCTAGAGTCCATTATAAAAGATGTAATAGCAGAGCACTTGGAAAACAGCGACATGATCGGACAAAGTCAACATGGATTTACAAAAGGTAAATCGTGCTTGACTAATGTACTGGAATTTTTTGAGGATGTAACTGGTAGAATAGATAAGGGAGAACCAGTGGATGTGGTGTATTTGGATTTTCAGAAGGCTTTCGATAAGGTCCTGCATAAGAGATTAGCGTGCAAAGTTAAAGCACATGGGATTGGGGGGTAAGGTACTGACTTGGATAGAGAACTGGTTGGCAGACAGGAAGCAAAGAGTTGGAATAAACGGGTCTTTTTCCGAGTGGCAGGAAGTGACTAGTGGGGTACCGCAGGGATCGGTGCTAGGACCCCAGCTATTCACAATATATATTAATGATCTAGACAAGGGAACTAGATGTAATATCTCCAAGTTTGCAGATGACACAAAGCTGGGTGGGCATGTGTGCTGTGAGGAGGATGCAGAGAAACTCCAGTATGATTTGGACAGGTTGGGTGATTGGGCAGATGCAGTATAATGTGGATAAATGCGAGGTTATCCACTTTGGTGGCAAAAACAGGAAGGCAGATTATTATCTGAACGGCAATAGGTTGAGAAAAGGGGAAGTGCAACGACACCTGGGTGTCCTTGTGCACCAGTCGCTGAAGGTAAGCTTGCAGGTGCAGCAGGAGGTTAAAAAGGCAAATGGTATGTTGGGCTACATAGCGAGAGGATTCGAGTACAGGAGCAAGGATGTCTTGCTGCAGTTGTACAGGGCCTTGGTGAGACCACACCTTGAGTATTGTGTGCAGTTTTGGTTGCCTTATCTGAGGAAGGATGTTCTTGCCATGGAGGGAGTTCAGCGAAGATTCACCAAACTGATACCTGGGATGGCAGGAATGATGTATGAAGAGAGATTGGGTCGATTAGGCTTATATTTGCTAGAGTTTAGAAGAATGAGAGGGGATCTCATTGAAACTTATAAAATTCTAACAGGACTAGACAGACTAGATGCAGGAAGGATGTTCCCGATGGCGGGGGAGTCCAGAACCAGAGGTCACAGTCTAAGGATAAGGGGTAAGCCATTTAAGACTGAGATGAGGAGGAATTTCTTCACCGAGAGAGTGGTGAGCCTGTGGAATTCTCTACCACAGAAGACAGTTGAGGCCAATTCATTAAATATATTCAAGAAGGAGTTAGATATATTTCTTAAGGCTAAAGGGGATCAAGGGATATGGGGAGAAAGCAGGGACGGGGTACTGAATTTGGATGATCAGCCATGATCTCATTAAATGGCGGAACAGGCTCGAGGGGCCGAATGGCCTACTCCTGCTCCGATCTTCTATGTTTCTATGTCTCCCTCTGCAGCGCTCCCTCCCTCCGTCCTCCCCTCTGCAGCGCTCCCCCCCTCCGTCCTCCCCTCTGCAGCGCTCCCTCCCTCCGTCCTCCCCTTTGCAGCGCTCCCTCCCTCCGTCCTCCCCTCTGCAGCGCAACCCCCTCCGTCCTCTCCCTCTGCAGCGCTCCCTCCCTCCGTCCGCCCCTTTGCAGCGCTCCCTCCCTCCGTCCTCCCCTCTGCAGCGCTCCCTCCCTCCGTCCTCTCACTCTGCAGCGCTCCCTCCCTCCGTCCTCCCCTTTGCAGCGCTCCCTCCCTCCGTCCTCCCCTTTGCAGCGCTCCCCCCCTCCGTCCTCCCCTCTGCAGCGCTCCCTCCTTCCGTCCTCCCCTCTGCAGCGCTCTCTCCCTCCGTCCTCCCCTCTGCAGCGCTCTCTCCCTCCGTCCTCTCACTCTGCAGCGCTCTCTCCCTCCGTCCTCTCACTCTGCAGCGCTCTCTCCCTCCGTCCTCCCCTCTGCAGCGCTCCCCCCTCCGTCCTCCCCTCTGCAGCGCTCCCTCCCTCCGTCCTCCCCCTCTGCAGCGCTCTCTCCCTCCGTCCTCTCACTCTGCAGCGCTCTCTCCCTCCAGCGCGCCCTCCCTCCATCCTCCCCTTTGCAGCGCTCCCTCCCTCCATCCTCCCCTTTGCAGCGCTCTCTCCCTCCGTCCTCCCCTCTGCAGCGCTCCCTCCCTCCGTCCTCCCCTCTGCAGCGCTCCCTCCCTCCGTCCTCCCCTCTGCAGCGCTCCCTCCCTCCGTCCTCTCACTCTGCAGCGCTCCCTCCCTCTGTCCTCCCCTCTGCAGCGCTCTCTCCCTCCGTCCTCCCCTCTGCAGCGCTCTCTCCCTCCGTCCTCCCCCTCTGCAGCGCTCCCTCCCTCCGTCCTCTCACTCTGCAGCGTGCCCTCCCTCCGTCCTCCCGCTCTGTAGCACTCCCTCCCTCCGTCCGCCCCTCTGCAGCGCTCCCTCCCTCCGTCCTCTCACTCTGCAGCGTGCCCTCCCTCCGTCCTCCCGCTCTGTAGCACTCCCTCCCTCCGTCCTTCCCCTCTGCAGCACTCCCTCCCTCCGTCCTCTCGCTCTGCAGCACTCCCTTCCTGTCCTCCCCCTCTGCAGCACTCCCTCCCTCTGTCCTCGCTCTGCAGCGCGCCCTCCCTCCATCCTCCCCTCTGCAGCGCTCTCTCCTTCCGTCCTCTCGCTCTGCAGCACTCGCTCCCTCTGTCCTCTCGCTCTGCATCGTGCCCTCCCTCTGTCCTCCCGCTCTGTAGCACTCCCTCCCTCTGTCCTCCCGCTCTGCAACGTTCTCTCCCTCTGTCCTCTCGCTCTACAGCGCTCGCTCCCTCTGTCCTCCCGCTCTACAGCGCTCGCTCCCTCCGTCCTCCCGCTCTGTAGCACTCCCTCCCTCCGTCCTCCTCTACAGCGCTCCCTCTGTCCTCCCGCTCTACAGCGCTCCCTCTCTCTGTCCTCCCCCTCTGCAGCGCTCCCTCCCTCTGTCCTCCCGCTCTACAGCGCTCGCTCCCTCCGTCCTCTCGCTCTACAGCGCTCGCCCCCTCCATCGTCCCGCTCTGCAGCGCTTGCTCCCTCTGTCCTCCCGCTCGGCACCCTCCCCCCCACTATGTAGTGCACTCTATACCACACCACTTTCAGCCGGTACTTTCTTTTCTAAAAAATAATCAAGGAATTTCATCACAGAGTTTGTATAGGGGATCTACCAAACGAGTCCAACAATACGTCTGACTTACAGGTTCTCTGTTTGGAGCAGTCCGCATCAGTCCATCTTCAAGACCATAAGGAGACCAGCTGGCAACTCCTGCTGGCCCAGGTCTTCCAACACGCATCTGTCCTGGCTGCAGCCCCATTCTACCATCCACGCGACTCTGTGACACTGGATAGGCTTGTATTCCTGTGGACAAATGGAACCAAAACAGGTTATATTTATTACACTGAAATTACATCACAAAAACAGTCCATTCGGCCCAACCAGTCAATGTTGATGTTTATCCTCCACATGAGAACGAGTCCTAGTCTCATCTACATGTCCTGTTCACATATCACTTTATTCCCCTTTCTTTCCACCACCAATTTATTCTTAAACAATAGCAAAACACTGTGGATGCTGGAAATCTGAAATAACAATAGAAAATGCTGGAAACACAGCAGGCCAGGCAGCATCCGTGGAGAGAGAAACAGATTTAACGTTTCAGGTCTGTGACCCTTCGTCAGAACTGGAAAAAGTTACAGATTTTAAGCAGTGCAGAGGCAGGGAAAGGGGGGAAGGGGAGGAAGTTACAGAAGGGACTGTCTGTGCTAGGATTGAAGGCAGGAGAGATTAAATGTTGCAAATGGGGATGGCAGAATCATCAACAGCTGCCGTCTGAAAAAATGGGGGCAGGGATTATAGTCTGAAACTGTTGAACTTAATGTTGAGTCCAGAAGGTTATAAAGTGCCTAATCGAAAGATGAGGTGCTGTTCCTCGAGCTTACGCTGAGCTTCATTGGAACAGTGTAAGAGGCTGAGGACAGAGAGGTCAGAGTGGGAGTGAAGCGGAGAATTAAAGTGACAAGCGACCGGAAGCTCGGGGTCACCCTTATGGACTGAACGGAGGTGTTCCGCAAAGCGGTCACCCAATCTGCGTTTGGTCTCCCCAATGTAGAGGAGACTGCATCTTGAGCAGCGAATACAGTATACTAAATTGCAAGAAGTGCAAGTAAATCGCTGTTTCACCTGGAAGGGGTGTTTTGGGGCCCTGGACAGTGGGAAGGGAGGTGGTAAAAGGGCAGGTGCTGCATCTCCTGCGCTTGCACGGGAAGGTACTGTGTGGAGGGGAGGGGCTGTTGGGGGTGATTGAGGAGTGGATCAGGGTGTTGCGGAGGGAGCGGTCCCTTCGGAATGCTGAAAGGGGAGGGGACATATCGGAAGCACTGGTATGGAAGGTGGCATCATCAGAACAGATGCGGCGGAGGAAGTGAGTGGAGTCAATCCCACGATTAAAGGTGTTACTATGGGAACTCGCATGGGTCCTTGCTATGCCTGCCTTTTCGTGGGATATGTGGAACATTCTTTGTTCCAGTCCTACTCAGGTCCCCTCCCTTACCTCTTTTTCCGGTACATCGATGACTGTATCTGTGCCGTTTCCTGCTCTCGCCCTGAACTAGAAAATTTCATTCACTTTGCTTCCAATTTCCACCCTTCCCTCACCTTCACATGGTCCATCTCCGACTCTTCCCTTCCCTTCCTTGACTTTTCTGTCTCCATTTCTGGCGCTAGGCTATCGACAAACATCCACTACAAACCCACTGACTCCCACAGCTACCTGGACTACACTTCCTCCCACCCCGCTTCATGTAAGGACTCTATTCCATTCTCCAGTTTCTCTGTCTCCGCCGCATCTGCTCTGACAATGCCACCTTCCATACCAGTGCTTCCGACATGTCTTCCATTTTCCTCAACCGAGGATTCCCCTCTACCGTGGTTGACATGGCCCTCAACTGTGTCCGTTCCATTTCCCGCACTTCTGCTCTCACCCCTTCCCCTCCCAGAACCATGATAGGGTTCCCCTTGTCCTCACCTTTCACCCCACCAGCCTCCACATTCAATGGATCAGCCTCTGCCATTTCCGCCACCTCCAACGTGACCCCACCACCAAACGCATCTTCCCCTCCCCTCCCCTTTAAGCATTCCGAAGGGACCGCTCCCTCCGCAACACCCTGGTCCACTCCTCAATCACCCCTAACACCCCCTCCCCTCCCCTCCCCACGGCACCTTCCCGTGCAAGCTCAGGAGATGCAACACCTGCCCTTTTACCACCTCCCTTCCCACTGTCCAGGGCCCCAAACACCCCTTCCAGGTGAAACAGTGATTTACTTGTACTTCTTGCAATTTAGTATACTGTATTCACTGCTCACGATGCAGTCTCTACATTGGGGAAACCAAACGCAGATTGGGTGACCGCTTTGCGGAACACCTCCGTTCAGTCCGTAAGGGGGACCTCGAGCTTCCAGTCACTTGTCACTAATTCTGTGCTCCACTCCCACTCTGTCCTCGGCCTCTTACACTGTTCTAATGAAGCTGAAGGAACAGCACCTCATCTTTCGATTAGGCACTTTACAGCCTTCTGGACTCAACAATTTCAGACTATAACCCTGCCCCCATTTTTTCAGGCGGCAGCTGTTGATGATTCTGCCATCCCCATTTGCAGCATTTAATCTCTCCGGCCTTCAATCCTAGCACAGACTGTCCCTCCTGTAACTTCCCCCCCTTTCCCTGCCTCTGCACCTGCTTAAAACCGGTTACATCCCTAACTTTTTCCAGCTCTGACGAAGGGTCACAGACCTGAAACGTTAACTGTTTCTCTCTCCATGGATGCTGCCTGGCCTGCTTAGTGTTTCCAGCAATTTATTCTTAAATATTGACATGGTCTCTGCTTCAATCACTAACTCCACAGGCTCACAACCCTTTATGTAAAAAAGGTTTCACCTGCTCTGTGTCCTAAACCTTACATTTAATCTGATAACTATGCCCCCTCATTCTGGGCTCCTCACTCACTGGAAACAGTCCATTTCTACCTACTCTGTCTCAATCTGCAGGCTTCTTAAACCTAAATGTGGTATTACCTATTTCCTGATGTGTCTCATCTTCTCCCTTACTCTTTTCAACTTTGATGGTGTCCTGCACAACGAGTTTTGGCTTTTTTTAAAATACATTTACGGGGTATGGGCGTCGCTGGCAAGGCCAGCATTTATTGCCCATTCCTAATTGCCCTCGAGAAGGTGGTGGTGAGCCGCCTTCTTGAACCGCTGCAGTTCGTGTGAAGGTACTCCCAGTGCTGTTAGGTAGGGAGTTCCAGGATTTTAACCCAGCGACTATGAAGGAACGGCGATATATTCCAAGTTAGGATGGTGTGTGACTTGGAGGGGAAGTTGCAGGTGGTGGTGTTCCCATGCGCTTGCTGCCCTTGTCCTTCTAGGTGGTAGAGGTCGCGGGTTTGGGAGGTGCTGTCAAAGAAGGCTTGGCGAGTTTCTGCAGTGCATCTTGTAGATGATACACACTGCAGCCACGGTACGCCGGTGGTGGAGGGAGTGAATGTTTAAGGTGGTGGATGGGGCGCCAATCAAGTGGGCTACTTTGTCCTGGAAGGTGTTGAGCTTCTTGTGTGTTGTTGTAGCTGCACTCATCCAGGCAATTGGAGAGTATTCTATCACACTCCTGATTTGTGCCTTGTAGATGGTGGAAAGGCTCTGGAGAGTTAGGAGGTGAGACTCTCGTCGCAGAATACCCAGCCTCAAACCTGCTTTTATAACCACATTATTTATATGGCTGGACCAGTTAATTTTCTGGTCAACGGTGACCCTCAGGATGTTGATGGTGGGGGATTGTCATGGGGCAGTGGTTAGACTCTCTCTTGTTGGAGATTGTCATTGCCTGGCACTTGTTTGGTGCGAATGTACTTGCCACTTATCAGTCTGAATGTCGTTCATGTGGGCACGGACTGCTTCATTATCTGAGGAGTTGCGAATGGAACTGAACACTGCAATCATCAGTGAACATCATAACTTCTGATCCAGTGATGGAGGGAAGGTCATTGATGAAGTAGCTGCAGATGGTTGGGCCTAGGACACTGCCCTGAGGAACTCCTGCAGCGATGTCCTGGGGCTGAGATGATTGGCCTCCAAGTTTCCCCCCTGATTCCCATCGACTTCAGTTTTATTAGGGCGCCTTGATGCCACACTCCGTCAAATGCTGCCTTGATGTCAACAACAGTCACTCTCACCTCACCTCTGGAATTCAGCTCTTGTCCATATTTGGACCAAGGCTATAATGAGGTCTGGAGCCGGGCGGTCCTGGCGGAACCCAAACTGAGCATCGGTGAGCAGGTTATTGGTGAGGAAATGCCGCTTGATAGCATTGTCGCCAACACCATCCATCACTTTGCTGATGATTGAGAGTAGACTGATGGGGCGGTAATTGGCCGGATTGGATTTGTTCTGCTTTTTGTGGCCAAGACATACCTGGGCAATTGTTCACATTGTCAGGTAGATGCCTGTGTAAAGTTCAATGTTAATTCTATGTAGAATCAGGTACAGAAAGCAAAATAAAGAGAGGGAAAGAAAGATGGGATTAAGAGAGAGAGAGATAAGAGACAAAGAAAAGGTAAAAAAACATTTTTAATTTTAATTTATAGTTTAAAAAAAAATCTCTAACAACAATTAAAATCTGAAGGAATGACACTCTGCACTTGTAAAAGTTAATTTTCAGTGCCAGAGAGGTTGTCTGACAGTAATTGAGACTTATCACGCCATTAAAAAATACACTTACACTTGAATCGACAAGCCCCAATATTTTCTGGTGTGTTTAGTGGGCAAGTACCACAAATATGCGACCTTACAGGCATTTCAAAGCTGAGTCTATCAGCGACATACCAGTATAGCGAAGTTTGTGGAGGAGCAGGGCAAATCGGACAGCAATTTCCAGATTTCTGGATTTTACTGCGCACGTGCGGACGCCAGAAGTTGCTGTCCTATTTACACCAAACTAACGGTGAGCGCCAATAGCCTCACTGTTATTCTCACCGTAAAATCCGGGCCATTTAGAATGGTCACGAATGAGATACCAGAGGGGTGTTGGAACTCATGGAGCCGTACCCCAACAAGCGTCATTGTCTTCAGGACAGGAGAGGGGAAGTGGAAGGAGAAGAAAATGACTAAAGTGAAAACATGTGCGAGATGGTATTGTACACTGCAAGTTTTTTTGCACAAGTTTACCTGTTTTCACAGCAGTTACAGAAGTGAGTCCCTCAACTGACATATAAGATGCAGCTGCAGATTTCAGCACTTCAGTAGAATCTGAAAAAATTCAATTTACAAAGTTCAGTTGCTCACCTTCACTTCCGTAGGGAAAAGCAGAAGAGGACTGGGAAATTCACCAAGTGGAACGAGGTTGAAGAACAAAGTAAGTCACCACACCTGCAAGTAACATCTGTGTTAACCCCTCTCTTCCCAGTCACTCGTGATTTCTTTGCCTCTTTTCTTTTTTATGGTGTTCTGATTCATTGCAGCTTGCACAATAGCTGCAATTTAAACCTGTACTTTGTCTAAATCAAGGCAATTGAATTTAGAGCCTTAAAACATCAGTCCTCATTATTGTGCAAATTACACCTTAATGACTAAGGAACTGTAAAGCAATGGTTTGAAGTAACAGGAGAGGGTGTTATTAACACTAACCAATATTCTGATAATGTATGTTTGGACAGAACAATGAAGCACATGATCCAAGAGAAGGAATCAGCCAGGGCATACTGTATGGAGAGCTACTGCAATGTAAGAAAGGCTGCACATGTGAAAGTGCTGCAGGGGAAACTACAACGCAGAGGGGCTGAAACAGCAAGAGGCAAGAGAAAGACACAACGAAGAAACAAACATAAAGGAATGACGAAAGGTGAGAAAGTGAGGGAGCGAGGGGCGCGACAGAGGGAGCGAGGGGCGCGACAGAGGGAGCGAGGGGCGCGACAGAGGGAGCGAGGGGCGCGACAGAGGGAGCGAGGGGCGCGACAGAGGGAGCGAGGGGCGCGACAGAGGGAGCGAGGGGCGCGACAGAGGGAGCGAGGGGCGCGACAGAGGGAGCGAGGGGCGCGACAGAGGGAGCGAGGGGCGCGACAGAGGGAGCGAGGGGCGCGACAGAGGGAGCGAGGGGCGCGACAGAGGGAGCGAGGGGCGCGACAGAGGGAGCGAGGGGCGCGACAGAGGGAGCGAGGGGCGCGACAGAGGGAGCGAGGGGCGCGACAGAGGGAGCGAGGGGCGCGACAGAGGGAGCGAGAGTAAATACGCTTATGAGGTTTGGATAATCATAAGCTTTCTTTCGATATAACACATGTGTAGGTACGCTCTGTAACTTTTGATTGTATAGCCGGACAGACAAAAATGCAATGTACCGTTTTATATATACTAGCTAAAGTGCCCGGCGGTGCCAAGGGTTTTTTTGAGGGCATGTTGTTGTTGGAAGAGAGAGAGAGAGCGAGCGACTGGGGGGGAAGAGAGCGAGCGACTGGGGGGAAAGAGAGCGAGCGACTGGGGGGAAGAGAGCGAGCGACTGGGGGGAAGAGAGCGAGCGACTGGGGGGAAGAGAGCGAGCGACTGGGGGGAAGAGAGCGAGCGACTGGGGGGAAGAGAGCGAGCGACTGGGGGGAAGAGAGGAAGGGGGGAGGGGAAGGGGGGAGGGAGAGGGGGTGGGGGGAGGGAGAGGGGGTGGGGGGAGGGGGGGTGGGAAGGGTGTGGGGGAAGGAGGGGGGAGGGGGTAAGGGAGAAAGGGAGGGGGGGAGAAAGGGAGGGGGGGAGAAAGGGAGGGGGGGAGGGAGGGAGGGAGGAAGGGAGCCAGCAGACCCTCCCCCCTCTGCCGGCGATGGCTCCGCGGAGCTCTGTGCCGCCCCACGCACTGACATGGCCCCGCCGAGCGCAGCGCCCTGGTCAGTCCGAGCCCCGCACCCCTGAGCCCCGGCTTCAAGACCGCCAATTGCAGCTGGGCCTGTGCTGGAGCCAAGCCCCGGGAACAGGCGTGAGCCGGCTTGAGGCTGTGAGAGGGGCCCGGTTGCCGGGGTAACCCTTCCCCCCCATCCCGCTCTCCCGAGCACCGGCCTCCCGAGCCCCGCCCTCCCGAGCCGCGGGGCGGGGGGGGGGGGGGGGGGGAAGGAGAGAGACAGAGAGCCGCCGCTCCTCCGGTCGATGTGTTGCGGGCCGATCCCTTTTGAGCGCCCGATCAGCTGAGCCCGAGCCCCGCGGTGACCGCAACTCACCTCCCACTAGGCTCCCTCCCGCCCCGCCAGCCTTTACCAAAATGGCGACGATGGCGATGCTCGGCCCAGTCCCGCGCCGCCAGCCTTTACAAAGATGGCGGCGATTGTGGGGCGGGCCCAGCGGGAAGGGGCGGTGCCTAGCTCAGGCCTGGCTGGGCAACAGAGGCCCAGACTTCCAGACCTGCAAAAACGGTGTAAGGTAGAAAAATTATAGAGGTTAGAGAAAAGATTTACAAATTAATTAACTTTTTAAAAAAACAATGTGTGTTTTAAAAGCAACTTTTTTTTTGCTGGAAATCTGGATTTGAAAAGAAACACGCAGAAAGTGGGGGAAAAAAAATAAACTTACGAATCAAGATGGCTGACACTCACCTCAGTTCAGAATGATAAGGCCCGCCCACACACGCACCGATTGGTCAACCGTCAGGTCACTGAACTGTAGGATTGGTCAATCGTCACGTCACTCAACTCTAGGATGGCCCGCCCGCACACGCAATGAACCCGCCCCCACTCGATACTAATGAGCAGAATTTTGAACGTTTTTTGGATACCGTTGGCAGAATTTTTGTCCGACCAAAAAGTAAATATGACTATGAGAGTCCCCTAATGATAAGCTATCTTTTGATATAACATATGTGTAGGTACGCTCTATAACTTTTGATTGTATAGCCGGACAGACAGACAGACAGAGAGACATGCTGTTTTATATTATATAGATAGAAGATGATGATGTGCTGGATTGAACAGCAACATAAAAAAAGTGCCCAAGTGTTGGAGTTGCAGCTTATGAACGAAGAATGAGGAGCAACAGGCTAAAGATTTACTTTGGCAGCAGAGTAATGTCTGAAGGGGATTCTGGGCTGAACTGGAAAAGCTGCCAACTGCATGAAGAAATGTGAATTGAGATGATGAAGGGAATATCACAAGGCCACCAATATGCTCCACTGAAATGATGGTAACACTATGTTCCAAGTGCAGTAAATGCTTTGCCCATCATCTTTGGTGGGAGAATGTAGAACTCGCTCCCACAGAGCGGTTGAGATGAATAGCATAGATATTTAAGGGAAAGATGGCTAATTACATGAGGGAGAAAGGAATAGAAGGGTATGTTGATAGGGTGAGATGAAGTAGGTTGAGAAGAGGCTCGTGTGGAGCATGATGGGCCAAGTACGATTTGGACAGGTTGGGTGATTGGGCAGAAACATGGCAAATGCACTATAATGTGGATAAATGTGAGGTTATCCACTTTGGTGGCAAAAACAGGAAGGCAGATTATTTGAATGGCAATAGATTGGGAGAAGGGGAAGTGTAAAGAGACCTGGGTGTTCTTGTGCACCAGTCGCTGAAGGTAAGCATGCAGGTGCAGCAGGCGGTTAAGAAGGCAAATGGTATGTTGGCCTTCGTAGCAAGAGGGTTCGAGTACAGGAACAAGGATGTCTTGCTACAGTTGTACAGGGCCTTGGTGAGACCACACCTTGAGTATTGTGTGCAGTTTTGGTCACCTTACCTGAGGAAGGACGTTCTTGCCATGGAAGGAGTGCAGCGAAGATTCACCAGGCTGATACCTGGGATGGCAGGAATGACGTATGAGGAGAGATTGTGTCGATTGGGCTTATCTCGCTGGAGTTTAGAAGATTGAGAGGGGATCTCATCGAAACCTATAAAATTCTGTCAGGCCTGGACAGACTAGATGCAGGAAGGATGTTTCTGATGGCCGGGGAGTCCAGAACCAGGGGTCATAGTCTAAGGATAAGGGGTAAGCCATTTAGGACTGAAATGAGGAGGAATTTCTTCACCCAGAGAGTGGTGAACCTGTGGAATTCTCTGCCACAGAGGGCGGTGCAGGCCATTTCATTAAATATATTCAAGAATCAGTTGGATATATTTCTTAAGGCTAAAGGGATCAAGGGATATGGGGAGAAGGCAGGGACAGGGTACTGAATTTGGATGATCAGCCATGATCTCATTGAATGGCGGAGCAGGCTCGAGTGGCCGAATGGCCTACTCCTGCTCCTATCTTCTATGTTTCTATGGCCTGTTTCCGTGGTATAAATTTGTATGTAATAAAAGGGTTCAGTGTCACTGGTTAACGGCAAACATAAGTAGTTAAATGATTAACAAAACTAGGGAATGCAAATAAAACGATCAAATGCAGAAAAGGTTGAGAGTTCAAGAATGTGGTACAGACCTTGCTGTACCTCCCATGAAACCCTCACATTCACTGAAAATCAAGTAAAAGCGCTCCAAGCAAAGCCGTTATTGCTGATTCAAGGACTGATAGTATCGACTGCCTGTCTTATAAATACTTATCCTAACTTAGGTTGCTCAGACTCAATCCATTAAACACAGGTCCATGTAAGGTCACCTCCACAAAGTCAAGTCTTCAGAAGCTATTTTTCGCATACTCTTGATGACGTACCTATGGTGGCTTCATCCAATCTTTTAATTGTGAATTTTGCGCTAACTTTTCAGAAATTAAGTCTTTGATTTGTTGTGTAGCACCTTGTTATGTCTCTCAGATGTCTCAAAACACTTCTCTCATGCTGAATTACTTTCAAGGACAAAGTAGGTAAGCATAAGATTTTGTACGCAAGGGGTGTTCGTGGTGGGGATTGGAGCACACGTCATCAGCATCATGGATTTCCAGATCAGGTAGAACACAGCAAATCTTCCTTGATTCTACACAGGCAATGTATTGCAGCTCCAACCTCAAATGAAACATCCCTTATTTTACCACTGTGGCGGAACCACCAGAGGATTACGGACAATTATATATAATTCCTTTTACAGCAATGTAGTACAGCTGGGGGCTGCACCTTTAATGTATCTGTTAACTGTACTAGGGCTTCTTTCCTGTACTCCGCGTGATGACGTCATGCCGTCCATCACGTGATCTCTCAACGGCGGGAAGAACGTGATGACATCATGACGTCAGAGCTCGGAACCTGCTAGCAGTTAAGCTCGGAACCTGCTAGCAGTTAAGCTCGGAACCTGCTAGCAGTTGAGCTCGGAACCTGCTAGCAGTTAAGCTCGGAACCTGCTAGCAGTTGAGCTCGGAACCTGCTAGCAGTTGAGCTCGGAACCTGCTAGCAGTTGAGCTCGGAACCTGCTAGCAGTTGAGCTCGGAACCTGCTAGCAGTTGAGCTCGGAACCTGCTAGCAGTTTCCAGAGAGGCTTTCAAGCAGACCAGACCTATTTAATTGTATCCTACAGTTTCCTGTACAGCTTCATTTGTTCATTAAATTTTATTGTTTTTGATTTTCTGAGTCGATCTCAATTCTTCGGCTAGGAACCCAGTTCCTACATTGGTGACCCCGATTTCTTCGAACAACTTTTGTTGAAGTTACATCATGGACACGAACGCCGTCACCCTCAAACTGCCGCAATTTTGGGAGCAACAACCGGCCGCATGGTTTTTCCAGGCGGAAGCCCAATTTGCAATCCGGGGAGTAGCAGCGGATTCGACCCGTTATTATTACGTGGTCTCTGCCCTCGACAGCGCCACAGCCTCGCGGGTCATCAGCCTCCTCGAGAGTCCACTGAATGATGGCAAGTACGAAGCTTTAAAAGCACGTTTACTGCAGATTTTCGGTCTGTCCAAGTCAGAGCGTGTTCGCAGACTTATCTCCATGCCCGGCCTCGGGGACTCAAATCCCTCAGAGCTCATGAGCCAAATGCTCACGCTTTTGGGCTCGGAATCACAATGTTTTCTGTTCCACGAGCTGTTTCTCTGTCAACTACCAGAGGCAGTACAGACGGCCTTGGCCAATTCCGCAATCACGGGTTGTGCTGAACTCGCCGCGGAAGCGGATAAAATATTCACCGTCTCACAACAATCTTGTGCAGCCATGAGGCGCCCATCCCCCACAAGAGCGAATTCGACGACTCCTCCTGCAGGCTGGTGTGCATACCATGCTCGTTTCGGCGCGAAGGCCAGAAATTGCCGTCCGCCCTGCAGTTTCTCACCAAAAAAAAAACCTACCTCAAACCAGCGGTTTCTGAGAAGATCAATAAGGTCTAAGGGACGCACCGGAGTTGCGATGGCCGTCGGGTCCGCAGGGAAACTCCTATACATTACAGACTCCCTGTCAGGGCGACGTTTTCTCTGTGATACTGGCTCCCAGTGCAGTATCCCACCAGCGTTGAAGCTAGATCTTCAATCCGGCGGTCAAGGTCTCCCCCTCGAGGCAGCCAATGGTGCGGCCATTCGCACGTTCGGAAAGCGTAGGGTCCAGTTGAGTTTTGGCGGCCAACGTTTTGTTTGGGAGTTCATCATGGCGAAAGTCTCACAGGCCATCCTGGGGGCAGATTTCTTCTGCGCAAACGGGTTTCTCGTCGACGTCCGACACTGCCGGCTAATCAGTGCCTCCACTTTTCACTCGGTCCCCTGCCACCGAAGCACCGCGATGTCTTGGTCAGTTGCCTGTGCAGTCCCATCTCCAAATGAGTTCTCTCGTCTTCTCAGTGAGTTCCTTGAGCTCACCAGGTCCACATTTTCTTCTTCAGTCGCGAGGCACGGTGTGGCGCACCAAATTACCACGACAGGATCCCCCGTTTATGCGAGAGCTCGAAGGCTGGAATCTGGTAAACTCGCGGCCAAGGCGGAGTTCCATACAATGGAACGCCTGGGTATTATTAGACGTTCGAATAGTCCTTGGTCCTCGCCATTACACATTGTTCCTAAGCCGGGCGGCGGATGGCGACCATGCGGCGACTACAGACGCCTGAATGAGGCTACCACACCGGATCGGTACCCAATTCCTCACATTCGGGATTTTTCGGCCCATCTGGCAGGGAATTCCATCTTTTCCAAAGTAGACCTCGTCCGAGGCTATCAAGTGCCCACGCATCCTCAGGACGTCCCCAAAACTGCCGTCATCACACCTTTCGGGCTCTTCGAGTTCCTTCGTATGCCGTTTGGGCTGAAGAATGCAGCACAAGCCTTCCAACGTCTCATGGATTCCGTGTTGCGCGATCTGCCGTTCATCTTCGTCTACCTAGACGACATCCTTATTGCCAGTAACAGCGCGAAAGAACACATTACGCACTTGCGTACCCTTTTTTCTCGTCTCAGCCAACATGGCCTTATTATCAACCCGGCCAAGTGCCAGTTTGGGTTGCACAGCATTGATATCCTGGGACACAGAATCACCTCAGAAGGCACCGTCCCACTGGCCACGAAGGTGGAAGCAGTCACCTCGTTCCCTCTTCCTCAGACCGTCAGGGCCCTCCAGGAATTTCTGGGAATGGTCAATTTTTATCATCGGTTCGTCCCCAAGGTGGCATTGTTGATGCAACCTTTGTACGAGGCCCTGAGAGGTAAATCGGGCAAAGACCCGATCGATTGGACACCCCAGATGGACCAGGCTTTCCTCGACACTAAGAACGCTTTGGCTGCTGCGACCATGTTGGCACGTCCCCTTCCGGGCGCAACCATTGCCCTTACCACCGACGCATCTGATTATGCCATCGGGGCAGTACAGGAGCAGTGGCTCGACGGCACATGGCAACCACTGGCTTTCTTCAGCCGCCAATTGCGGAAGAACGAACGTTAGTACTTTTGATAGGGAGTTGTTGGCATTGTTTCTGGCCATCCGCCATTTTCGCTTCCTACTGGAAGGGCGCCCATTCACGGCTTTTGTAGACCACAAGCCACTTACTTTTGCGATGGCCAAGACAGCGGAAACATGGTCGGCACGGCAACGACGTCATCTTACGTACATATCTGAATTTACAACCGACATACAACATGTCTCGGGCAAAGACCACCTGGTGGCGGATTGTCTCTCCCACGCCCAGCTCCACGCAGTACACCTGGGAGTCGACTATGTTGCTTTGGCAAAAGAACAGAAGGCAGACCCTGAAGTGCAGGCATACCGGACCGCACCTTCCAGCTTACAAGTGGCTGATGTCAGTTTCCAGGCCGCAGGGACCACACTCCTGTGTGACATCTCAATGGGCGTCCCACGTCCAATCGTTCCAGTCGAATGGCGCAGGAGAATTTTCAACACTATCCACAGGTTGTCACACCCTGGCATGTAGGGTTGCAAAGGGGTGGAAAGTTTCCGGTAAATTTCCGGAAATTTTCCACGGGAAGTTTAGCTTGGGAATTTTGCCCAAAAAAGCACATGCTAGCATAATATTGTTTTTTTTGTATTTCTTTCTTTTTTTTTCCCCCCACAGGTCCTCTCTTAAAATTACTAACAGAGATGGAATCTTAATTATTAAGGAATTTCTTAATCAATATATGTTTATCTTCTTACTTGGCTTGTTTTAATAATTACAAGTTTTGTGTGTGACAGTGAACAAATGTGTCCTGATTGGTTGGATGAGTGGATGAGCGATTAGCTCCCTCTATTTGTAATATTTGCATATCGAATTGTGATTGGCCTGCAGGCATCTGTAAGACTGCTATAGTTTTTTTAAGATCCAGGTTAGGGGTCCTGAGGGAAGTCATTTTGTTTTCTGCTGATGTTGTGATGATGCAGTAAGTAAATCAGACTTTATACCAAATAAACCAGTTACTTGTTGAACTCTGTTGTCCTTCAATTTAAAATATACAAAATAATACACTATTGGTGATGTAGCGTCATGTGTGTACAGGTCATGCTTCCATCACATGGAGCATCAGCAAAAATGTACTCACCCTGTTGCAATCATGCTGATCGACCGCAGTTCGACAGAGATGAATGCCCTTTACTTCTCTGCATAGAACAATGCCACGTTTACCGTCGGATGTGTGGAAGCATTTTACCCCAGGCATTAAAGATGGAAAGACTGTGTACATGTGCAAACACTGTAGAAAGCCATATGTAAAGAATGCCACAAAGATGCAGCAGCATTTATCCAAATGCAACAACTTCACTCAAAGCTCACAGCAGTCAGCCCAGAGTTCCTCTGCTTCCATTCAAGAAGATGATGGTTCTCATTCAGCATCAGGCTCCTTATCATCAGCAACTCCTGGCCCATTTGGAAGTTCTTTGATACAATGGATAACCATAGCCAGAAGAATGCCGATGAGTGCCTTGCTCGAGCTGTATATGCAACAGGCTCACCCCTCATGCTCACAGCCAATGTGTACTGGAAGAGATTTTTCAATGTTATTCGCCCTGCATACTGTCCTCCCACCAGACATGCTTTGTCTACTTATTTGCTGGAGGCTGAGTATAACAGAGTCCAAGGAAAGCTCAAAGAAACGATAGCGATGGCAGACTGTGGTGCAGTTATCTCAGATGGGTGGTCAAATGTACCAGGGGAGGGCATCATAAACTACATCATCTCCACTCCTCTCCCAGTGTTCTTCAAGAGCACAGACACGAAGGACAACACACAGGCACATACATTGCTGATGAGCTGAAAGCGGTCATCAACGATCTTGGATCACAAAAGGTCTTTGCAGTAGTTACTGACAATGCTGCGAATATGAAGGCTGCTTGGGCTCAAGTGGAGGAGGCCTACCCTCATATTACGTCTGTTGGGTGCGCAGCTCATGGGCTTAACCTGCTCCTCAAGGACATCATGGGTTTGAGAACCATGGAAGCACTGTACAAGAGAGCCAAGCAAGTTGTTAAGTATGTCAGGGGAAAACAGGTAGTTGCAGCAACCTACAACTCTAAGCAAATGACAAAGAACAAGAACACCACACTGAAGCTGCCCAACAACACTAGATGGGGTGGTGTTGTCATAATGTACAACAGCCTTCTGGAGGGTAAGGAGTCGCTGCAAGAAATGGCAATATCCCAGTCTGGGGATATGGAAACCACCATCAAGAAAATACTGCTGGATGATGTGTTTTGGGAGAGAGTGGTTAGCAGCCTTAAACTACTCTCACCAGTAGCATCTGCAATTGCTCAGATTGAAGGAGATGACGCTGTCTTGTCAGATGTTCTCAGGCTTTTTACTGATTTAAAAGAACAAATCAGCATTGCCCTACCCACATCCCTGCTGCTCAAAGCAGAGGAGAAGGCAATTGTTCAATTCATACAGACGCGTCAAGAATTTTGTGTCAAGCCGATTCATGCTGCAGCATACATGCTGGACCCAAAGCATGTTGGGAGACCAATACTTTCTGGAGAACAGATCAACAGCGCTTACAGTGTGATTTCTACCCTCTCACACCATCTCAATCTGGATGTGGGCAAAGTTCTGGGAAGTCTGGCAAAGTTCTCTACCAAGCAAGGTCTTTGGAATGGGGATGGGATATGGTAATCATGCAAGCATATCAGTGCACATACCTGGTGGAAGGGACTTTGTGCATCTGAGGCCGTCACCTATTGCATCGGTGATACTCCAAATCCCACCTTCATCAGCGGCCTCTGAACGAAACTGGTCACTTTTTGGGAATATGCATACAAAGGCTGACTAACAAGAGAGTGGAGAAACTGGTGGCTATCCGGGCGAACCTACAACTTATTGAGCCAGATACAGAAGTGTCCACCACACAGCTAGACACTGACACAGAGGAGGAAATGGACATGTCAGAGCCAGAGTCAGAGAATCAGGAGGAGCAATGAGGAGTAGAAGACTCATGAGTAGAAGACTCAAGGGACAAAATAAGGACAAATTACAGGCTAAATAAACTGACGCTCTTTTTATTTTATTTTAGATGGGTCTTTTTTGTGGGGGTTCAATAAAGTTCAAAATTATAACCTAAATAAAGTTTTGAAAGCCTGTTTTTATTTGTATGGAACAGTATGTCTATTTTGACGACAAAGATAATATAAGGGTCAGAGACAAAAACCATCAGTGTGCAAAAAAACTCAAAATTCCCATGGAAAGTTTCCTCTTTTAAAAATTCCCAGAATTTTGCAACCCTACAGGGTACCACAGGGATCTGTCCTGGGCCCCCAGCTGTTCACAATTTACATTAATGACCTGGATCAGGGAGTCGGATGCAGCATTTCCAAATTTGCAGACGACACTAAACTAGGAGGGGGGGTGGGCTCAGAGGAAGAGACCAGGAAGCTCCAGAGCGATTTGGACAGACTGGGCGATTGGGCGGATAAATGGCAGATGCACTATAATGTGGACAAGTGCGAAGTTATCCACCTTGGGTGCAGGAACGGGAGGGCAAATTATTATTTAAATGGCAATAGATTGGGAGAGGGGGAAGTACAGAGAGACCTGGGTGTTCTTGTACACCAGTCACTGAAGGCGAGCATGCAGGTGCAACAGGCGGTCAAGAAGGCAAACGGTATGCTGGCCTTCATAGCAAAAGGGTTAGAATACAGGAACAGGGATACCTTGCTGCAGCTGTACAGGGCACTGGTGAGACCACACCTCGAGTACTGTGTACAGTTTTGGTCGCCTCATCTGAGGAAGGATGTTCTTGCCATGGAGGGGGTGCAGCGGCGATTCACCAGGCTGATACCAGGAATGGCGGGAATGACCTATGAGGAGAGACTATGTAGTTTAGGGATGTACACACTGGAGTTTAGAAGATTGAGAGGGGACCTCATAGAAGTGTATAAAATTCTGACAGGTCTAGACAGACTGGATGCAGAAGGAATGTTTCCCTTGGCGGGTGAGAACAGAACTAGAGGACATAATTTAAGGATAAGGGCTAAACCATTTAGGACAGAGATGAGGGGGAATTTCTTCACTCAGAGAGTGGTGAACCTGTGGAACTCATTGCCACAGAGGGCAGTGTACGCCAGCTCATTAAATATATTTAAGAGGGAATTAGATATATTTCTACGGGCAAAAGGGGTTAAGGGTTACGGAGAGAAGGCGGGGACGGGATACTGAATTAAAGGATCAGCCATGATCTCATCGAATGGCGGAGCAGGCACGAAGGGCCGAATGGCCTACTCCTGCTCCTATCTTCTATGTATCTATGTATCTATGCACTGGCATGAGAGCGTCACAACGACTCATGGCAAAGAAATTCGTCTGGAAGGGCATGCATCTCGACGTCCGTGACTGGACCAATACCTGCGTGAGTTGCCAGAAGTCCAAGATACAACGCCATGTTAAGGCCCCAGTCGCCACTTTTCCGGTTCCGGAGCATCGATTTGACCATGTTCACGTGGACCTGGTTGGTCCTCTCCCTTCCTCTCGCGGGTACACTCACCTCCTCACCGTGGTAGACCGCACCACCAGGTGGCCAGAGGCAATTCCTTTGGTTGCCACCACAGCGGCAGACGTCTCTAGAGCCTTCATCTCATCGTGGGTAGCTCGGTTCGGGGTACCGGCTGACATCTCCTCCGACCGGGGGCCTCAATTTACCTCTGAGCTTTGGAACGCCGTAGCTCAAGGTTTGGGCACCAAGCTTCATCGTACCACCGCCTACCATCCACAGGCGAACAGTCTGTGTGAAAGATTCCACAGGTCCCTTAAAGCCGCACTGCGTGCTAGTCTCCGTGTGCCTAGTTGGGTGGACAGGCTCCCTTGGGTGCTGCTAGGTCTTCGCATGGCGCCTAAGGACGACCTGCATTCTTCTTAAGCAGAGCTGGCTTACGGCCAACCACTCAGAATGCCTGGCAATTTTCTTCCTCCTCACACGGAACCCTGGTCCCCAGCTCAGCAGCTCGTCAGCCACCAGGAAGCGGCTAGGAATTTCATCCCAGTGCCTACGTCGCATCATGACCTGCAGCGCTCCCATGTCCCGGTGGGTCTTAAGAGCGCAGAATACGTGCTCATTCGGCAGGATGCTCGCAAAAACCCGCTCAAACCGCCTTACACAGGTCCGTTCTGCGTCATCTCGTCAGGTGACAAGTCCTTCACAGTCGACGTCGGCGGTAAGCCTGACCACATCTCCATCGACCGGTTGAAACCGGCGCATCTGGATCTGAGCGAACCAGTCGTCACCGCTCAGCTGCCTCGTCGTGGTCGTCCACCGTCGACTGCCGGTCCAGTACAGCCACAGTCATCCGCCGGGTCGGCCACAGCCGGCCTCTTCTCCGCCTGCGGTGTCATCCCAACCACAGCCAACGGCCAGTTCGTCTTCTAGCGCTCCGTTCCAGCTGCCGGGGTATCGCAGTCGGTCGGACAGACTCGTCAGACCCCCTTCTTGCCTTACCTTCTCTGTTAAAAGCAATTCTGGGGGGGCGCATGTGGCGGAACCACCAGAGGATTATGGACAATTGTATATAATTCCTTTTACAGCAATGTAGTACAGCTGGGGGCTGCACCTTTAATGTATCTGTTAACTGTACTAGGGCTTCTTTCCTGTACTCCGCGTGATGACGTCATGCCGTCCGTCACGTGATCTCTCAGCGGCGGGAAGAACGTGATGACATCATGAAGTCAGAGCTCGGAACCTTCTAGCAGTAGAGCTCGGAACCTGCTAGCAGTTGAACTCGGAACCTGCTAGCAGTTGAGCTCGGAACCTTCTAGCTGTTTTCCAGAGCGGCTGTCAAGCAGACCAGACCTATTTGCATTGTATCCTACAGTTTCCTGTACAGCTTTGTTTGTTCATTAAATTTTATTGTTTTTGATTTTCTGAGTCGATCTCAATTCTTCGGCTAGGAACCCAGTTCCTACACCACCAACACTTCTCTACCATGCATACCAGCTACAAGATTGACAACTGATGCCAATTTGGGCCCATGCTCACAAGGAACTGGGTCAAGACTAAAAGAATTTGTCTTGCATACAAACTCTTAAAAGTCAACAGAACTAACTCTGGGCTGGACATGAATCCAGGTCTCAGAAGTCAATGGATACTGTCTAACCCACTGCACCAGCCAGCCCTCTGTAATTTTATTTAAAATACATTTTCATTTGTTGTCAGCAGTCAATTAAAACTGAACCAAAACATCAGTCAATATTGATACTTAAAATTACATTTTCCAACAATAAAAATACTAATTTCTTAAAAGCTACCGGCAAGGATTAAGTGACAAAAGACACTTCAGTCAGAAGTTGTTCAGATTGCACAATTTGGTGCAAAAACAAATCAACTCGTTACATTAATTTTTTTGCAGTTCCTTAAGAGGACCTCATGGATCCAAATGTAGATAGTGCCATTACCAAAAATTTATTTTTGAGCATCATTGGGTCGATTTTAATGCTTGTTGAAAAAACTAAAGCAGCCATCTTTGCCAAGCTGTCTGTTATTTACAACTGGTGTACGTAGATCAAACTTCACATTTGGACGAGCACTACTATTCCTGCTGCTGTTCTGTGTAACACCTAGGAGTTGTTTTGGTTGGGGAAGAAAGGTTCCAAGTTTCTCCACTCATGAGGTTTCTGACTTTTGCGTGGGTACAAATGCTCATGTGCTGGCAGTCCACTGGTACCTCACCCGACTAGCCATTCTTCATGTGCATTTCTAGACAGAAAGCGGCGACAAGCTATTTGTTTGTTGGGGAGAGGGCATCGCAGCTGAGCCCAATGCTGTACTGAAGCTGACATCCAAATACATGCACTTCCAAGCAGGAGTCACTGGATAGCAATCAGAAGGTGCTTTTATATTTCTTGACTTACTGGCATATTGTTTTTGTTGCTGTGTACTAAAGCATTTTCTGCAATCATAATGCTGTTATTCTGTAGGTAGCATGACACTGTCTGGTGAAGTTAGGGCAATGGGATCGCCAGAAGTATCTCAATATTTGTAGAGGAAGTCCTTAGGAGTGTGTCAGTATTTAGAAGACCACCTTGGGAGTGTTAATATTTACAGGGTGTCCTCGGGAGTGTGTCAGTATTTAGAAGAACACCTCGGGAGTGCACTAATATTTACAGGGAGTCCTCGGGAGTGCATTAATATTTACAGGGAGACCTCAGGAATGTATCAGTATTTACAGAGTGTCCTCGGGAGTGTGTTAATATTTACAGACAGTCTTCGGGAGTGTGTTAATATTTACAGGGTGTCCTCGGGAGTGCAGTAATATTTACAGGGAGTCCTCGGGAGTGTTAATATTTACAGGGAGACCTCGGGAGTGCAGTAATATTTACAGGGAGACCTCAGGAGTGTATCAGTATTTACAGGGCATCCTTGGGAGTGTGTTAATATTTACAGGGAGTCCTCGGGAGTGTGTCAGTATTTACAGGGCGTCCTTGGGAGTGTGTTGATATTTGAATGGCAATAGATTGGGAGAAGGGGAAGTGCAGAGAGACCTGGGTGTTCTTGTGCACCAGTCGCTGAAAGTAAGCATGCAGGTGCAGCAGGTGGTTAAGAAGGCAAATGGTATGTTGGCCTTCGTAGCAAGAGGGTTCGAGTACAGGAACAAGGATGTCTTGCTGCAGTTGTACAGGACCTTGGTGAGACCACGTCTTGAGTATTGTGTGCCGTTTTGGTCGCCTTATCTGAGGAAGGATGTTCTTGCCATGGAAGGAGTGCAGCGAAGATTCACCAGGCTGATACCTGGGATGGCAGGAATGACGTATGAGGAGAGATTGTGTCGATTGGGCTTATACTCACTGGAGTTTAGAAGATTGAGAGGGGATCTCATCGAAACCTATAAAATTCTGTCAGGCCTGGACAGACTAGATGCAGGAAGGATGTTTCTGATGGCTGGGGAGTCCAGAACCAGGGGTCATAGTCTAAGGATAAGGGGTAAGCCATTTAGGACTGAAATGAGGAGGAATTTCTTCACCCAGAGAGTGGTGAACCTGTGGAATTCTCTGCCACAGAGGGCGGTGGAGGCCAGTTCATTAAATATATTCAAGAAAGAGTTGGATATATTTCTTAAGGCTAAAGGGATCAAGGGATATGGGGAGAAGGCAGGGACAGGGTACTGAATTTGAATGACCAGCCATGATCTCATTGAATGGCGGAGCAGGCTCGAGGGGCCGAATGGCCTACTCCTGCTCCTAGCTTCTATGTTTCTGTTTACAGGGAGTCCTCAGGAGTGTGTCAGTAGTTACAGGGAGTCCTCGGAAGTGTGTTAATATTTACAGGGAGACCTTGGGAGTGCACTAATATTTACAGGGAGTCCTCGGGAGTGTGTTAATATTTACAGGGAGACCTCGGGATTGCACTAATATTTACAGGGAGTCCTCGGGAGTGTGTTAATATTTACAGGGAGACCTCAGGAGTGTATCAGTATTTACAGGGAGTCCTCGGGAGCGTGTTAATATTTACAGGGAGACCTCGGGAGCGTGTTAATATTTACAGGGAGACCTCGGGAGTGCGCTAATATTTACAGGCCATCTTCGGGAGTGTGTTAATATTTACAGGGAATCCTCGGGAGCGTGTTAATATTTACAGGGAGTCCTCAGGAGTGTGTTAATATTTGTCAGCAGACAAGTCTGAAAACCACTGAAGAAGTGAAGACTAAAACTCATTCAAGAGGCAATTAGGTGCTATGACCGGTGGGGATAGGACACCGTAGATTTCTATGGACGGATGGCCTCAGTGGGCTAAATGGTTGTGCACAGAGCTGGGAGAATTTGATGAGCGGAGTGGCAACGGGCATTTGGTGAGCGCGGGAATTTAAGCAATTTAAATCAAGGGACAACAGTAAATAATCGCACTGGAGGAAACAGTAAAAGTGACGTCATAACCAACACACAGAGAGGAGTGGCAAAACCGGAGGAAATTAAGAAAAGTATACAGGTAAGTATCTAGATATCTTTTTGTGTGTTTAGTATCTTTAGTGGTTGTGTTAAACTTGAGTTAGTAAGGATTTAATATTATTGCAAGTAAGTGTAAGCGTAAGGAAAACGAGCTATCTTATTAAATTCTAGCTGCATTTAAAGACACTAATAACTGATAAATAGATAAGTAATTAATCACAGTAACTAATAACTAATGTATTTAACATCCAGCTAAATCCATCTACAGTATTTAATAAATCTAGATCTCAAGTGACCAATTAGTTTAAGAAATAAAGAACAGATAACTGATAAATAAATGAATTAATAAAGTCATGGCAGTGCAGACAGTGTGTTGAGATTGTAGTATGTGGGAGTTCATGGACAGCAAGACTGACCCAGGCTGCCAATTCTGCAAGAAATATCTCTGCCTCGAGACACTCCGGCTCAGAGTCATGGAGCCGGAGTCCAAGCTAGAGACACTTCAACACACAAGGGAGGAGTAGGAATCACTGGATGGATTACTCCAGGGTACAGTCACACACCAGAGGAAGACACAGGTGCAGGAAGAGGGAGAGTGTTACTGTCAGTCAGCCAGTAGAAAAAGGGCAGTAGACAGAAGGCTGGAAACTATAGACCGGTTAGCCTAACATCTGTGGTAGGTAAAATATTGGAGTGCATTATTAAGGAGACAGTAACAGGACATTTGGATAATCATAATTTAATAGGACAAAGTCAGCATGGTTTTATGAAGGGGAAGTCATGTTTGACAAATTTGCTGCAGTTCTTTGAGGAAGTAACATATAGGGTGGATAAAGGGGAACCAGTGGACGTAGTGTATTTAGACTTCCAAAAGGCATTTGACAAGGTGCCACACAGATTATTGCTTAAGATAAAAAATCACGGGATTGGGGGTAATATTCTGGCATGGATAGAGGATTGGCTATCTAACAGAAGGCAGAGAGTTGGGATAAATGGTTCATTCTCAGACTGGCAATCAGTAACTAGTGGTGTTCCGCAGGGGTAATATTCTGGCATGGATAGAGGATTGGCTATCTAACAGAAGGCAGAGAGTTGGGATAAATGGTTCATTCTCAGACTGGCAATCAGTAACTAGTGGTGTTCCGCAGGGGTCAGTGCTGGGTCCCCAACTCTTTACAATCTATATTAACGATTTGGAGGAGGGGACCGAGTGTAACATATCAAAGTTTGCAGATGATACTAAGATGGGAGGGAAAGTAGTGAGTGAGGAGGACATAAAAAACCTGCAAGGGGACATAGACAGGCTAAGTAAGTGGGCAGAGATTTGGCAGATGGAATACAATACTGGAAAGTGTGAGGTTATGCACTTTGGCAGGAAAAATCGTAGAGCAAGTTATTATCTTAATGGCAAGAAACTGGAAAGTACTGAAGTACAAAGGGATCTTGGGGTCCTGGTGCACGAAACTCAAAAGGTTAGTATGCAGGTGCAGCAAGTGATTAAGAAGGCCAATGGAATGTTGGCTTTCATTGCTAGGGGGATAGAATATAAAAATAGGGAGGTATTGCTTCAGTTGTACAAGGTATTGGTGAGACCGCACCTGGAATACTGCGTACAGTTTTGGTGTCCATACTTAAGAAAGGAGATACTTGCTCTCGAGTCAGTACAAAGAAGGTTCACTCGGTTAATCCCGGGGATGAGGGGATGGACATATGAGGAGAGGTTGAGTAGATTGGGACTCTACTCATTGGAGTTCAGAAGAATGAGAGGCGATCTTATTGAAACATATAAGATTGTGAAAGGGTTGGATCGGGTGGATGCGGGGAGGATGTTCCCGATGATGGGTGAAACTAGAACTAGGGGGCATAGTCTTAGAATAAGGGGCTGCTCTTTCAAAACTGAGATGAGGAGGAACTACTTCACTCAGAGGGTGGTAGGTCCATGGAATATGCTGCCCCAAAAAGCTGTAGAAGCTACATCATTACATAAATTTAAAACAGAAATAGACAGTTTCCTAGAAGTAAAGGGAATAAAGGGTTATGGGGAGCGGGCAGGAATTTGGACATGAGTCTAGGTTCGGATCGGTCATGGCCCTGTGGGTAGCGGAGCGGGCCCAGGGGCCATGCAGCCTGATCCTGCGCCTATTTCGTGTGTCTAATTCTGTTAGATTCAGGAGATGGTTCTGTGATAGTGGATTGGCGGTTAGGATCAGATCAGCCATGATCTTATTGAATGGCGGAGCAGGCTCGAGGGGCCGATTGGCCTACTCCTGCTCCTATTTCTTATGTTCTTATAAGCAAGGGGAACGAATTTGAGGTAGGAGGTCCAGCAGACACGGCTCCTGTCCAACAGGTAAAAAGTACTCGATACCTGTGAGGATAAGGAGAAAGACTGTGCGAAGGACAGCCATTATGCCGGCCAAGGCACCATGGAGCAGGAGGCTGTCCAAGGGGAAGAGATGCAGAGTAGAAAGGTTGTAGTTATAGAGGATTCTATAATTAGGGGGAAGGATATTATTCTTTGCAGTCAGGATCAAGAGTTCCTGAGGGTGTCTACTCGGTGCCAAGGTAAGGGACTTCTTGAAACGAATGGATAAGAATCTGGAAAGGTAGGGGGAAGGATCTAGTTGTTGTGTTCCATGTCGGAACCAACAACATAGGAAAGATTATGGAAGGGTCCTGCTAAGGGAGTATCAGGAATTAGGAGTTAAATTGAAAAGCAGGACCTCATGGGTAATAATCCCGAGATCGGGATTATTACGCGAGCCACGTGTAAACTGGCATAGGGACAGATCTGGAAAGTCAACACGTGGCTAAAGGAGTGGTGTGGGAAAGTAGGGTTCCATTTAATGGGACACTGGCTCTAGTATTGGGACAAGAACATAAGAAATAGGAGCAGGAGTAGGCCATATGTCCCATCGAGCCTGCTCTGCCATTTAATAAGATCATGGCTGAACTTCTACATCAACTCCACTTTCCTGCACTATTCCCATATCCCTTAATGCCCAAGAATCTATCAATCTCAGTCTTGAATATCTCAACGACTGAGCATTCACAGCCCTCTGGAGTAGAGATTGGCAACAAAATATTGCAGGATACAAAAACATTTAGGAAGGAAAGGGAAGGAAGGAGGGGAGGTGGAGTAGCTGTACCAGTTAATTATAACAAATGGCAGTGGGAAAAAAAGGATGTAACTAGCAGTAAGATAGATACAGACTATGACTGTGTTAAAACATGAGAAGGGATCCATCATCCTAACAGAAGTATACTATAGACCACCAAATAGTAGAAGGGAACTGGAAGAAGAAATATGCAGATAAATATACAAGGTGAGTAGCAGGCACAGAGTAACAACCATGGGAGATTTCAACTACCGTCAAATAAACTGGCAGGAAGAAGTAGCAAAAAGAGAAAGGGGAATCAAGTTTTATAGTGTATACAGGACTCTTTTCTCACTCAGTACGCAAGACGTTTAACAAGAAAAGATTCACTGCTGGATCTTGTAATGGGTGATGAACCAGAATAGATAGAGGTAAGAGTAGGAGAGCATCTCAGCAGTAGTGATCACAATATAGTAAGGTTCCAGATTAGGATCAAGAGTGACATAAGTAGGACAAAGACGAAGGTAACAGATTGGAAAAAAGAGCAAATTATGAGGAAATAGGGTGGAACTAAAATAGGTAAATTGGGAGAAAATCTTGAAAAACAGTGGGAAATCTTTAAAAGAGTAATCAAATCAAGAGTTGTAGAGAAATGTATTCCACTGTTTAGCCAAAAACAAACAAGCTAATTATGGGACACCATGGATGAATAAAGAACTAAAAGGAAAATTGAATCTAAAGAAAAAGACATGTAAGAAGTACTTCGATACTAAAGGAGAGGAGGACCAAAGGGAATACGAAGAATTTAGGAGAGAAGTTATAAAAACCATCAGGAAGGCAAAGAGAAAGTACAAAATCAAATTATCAAGGAATATAACAAGAAATAATAGTGTTCTCTCTGCACATAAATAACAAAAAGGAAAATTAAAGTAGGGGTAGGGCCACTAAAGGATGAGCAAGATAAACTCACAGGTAATGACAAGAGAAATGGCAGAAGTGTTGAATAACCAGTTCGCCTCAGTATTTATTAAAGAAGATAACAAAATAGACACGTCACCAGAGGATGAGCTTAAAAAGAATATTAATACAGTTGGGATAGAAAGGGAGAAAATAATTGACAAACTAGCAAAACTAAGAGGATAAAACCCCAGGGGAGAGAAATTGGGTGAGTAGCCCCACCTGTTAGCGCCTAAAGAGGCAGTCAGTGGTTGTAGCGCCACTGACTGCGTCTCCCGTGATATTCAGTAGGGGCGCTAATGGCGGCATTAGGCATTTGCGCTGCGCCGCCACCGATGACGTCATCGGTGTGCGCAGCGCCCCATTCGTGCCCCGTTCGCAATATTTGGTAGCGAACGGCGCAGTTGCGCCGTTCGCTACCCGCGCCCGGTTCACGGGGCCTTACTGTGCCGGCAGCGGCGCAAGTTAAGGTGGAGGTGCGGGGCGGCCGCTTTTTCGGTGGCCGCCTGCCAGCACCTCCGTCCCCAGCCTCCTAACCCCCACCCCCACCTCCCCCCCGCGGCATTGCCGGCTGTTTCCCGAGAGCCCGGCACTTCTCCTTGATGCCGGGCTCATTTGCCGGCACTCGCGAGCGGGGATCGCGCTGTTGCAGGCACCTCCCCCTTAACAGTGGGAGGAAGACCTGCAGTACTGCAGCGTGTCGTGCCGCAGCATGTGGCGCTGCGGCACGTTGCGCTGCGATAATCAGTTTCAGCGCCCTAAGAGGGACGCGGAGCGCCTCGAGCCTCGCCCCGTGTCCCTCGAGGGGCACTGAAACTGAATTTCTGGCGATCGGTATCACTCCGATCGCTGCGCTAAATCCTGCGCTCAGGCGACTTTTGCGCCACTTTGGCACCCCAACCCAATTTCTAGGCCCAGGTCCTGATGGTATACGCCCACACATACTCAAGGAGACATGTTCCCGTAAAGGTCAAGGGTGGGACCAACAAGTCCAGGGAACCCTGGGTGTCAAGGGATATACAGGAATGGATTAGGAAAAAAAGGGAGGCTTTTGGCCGAATCAAAGGACTAAAAACAGTGGAAGCCCTAGAGGAGTATGGAAAATGCAGGGGGGTACATAAAAAATAAATTAGGAGATAAAAAAAGGGGCATGAAAAAACACTGGCGGGCAAAATAAAGGAAAATCCCAAGGTGTTTTATAAGTATATTGAGGGCAAGAGGATAACCAGAGAACAAGTAGGGTCCATTAGGGACCAAAGTGGCAAGCTGTGTGTAGAGTTGGAAGATGTAAGTGAGGTTTTAAATGAATATTTTGCATCTGTGTTCACTATGGAGAAGGACAATGTAAGCATAGAAGTCAGGCAGGGGGATTGTGATATACTTGAACAAATTAGCATTGAGAGGGAGGAGGTACTAGCGGTTTTAGTGGGCTTAAAAGTGGATAAATCCCCAGGCCCAGACGAGATGTATCCCAGGCTGCTGTGTGAGGCAAGGGAGGAGATTGCAGGGGCTCTGACACAAATTTTCAGAACCTCTCTGGCCACAGGGGAGGTGCCAGAGGACAGCTAACGTAGTACCATTATTCAAGAAGGGTAGTAGGGATAAACCAGGGAATTACAGGCCAATGAGCCTAACATCAGTGGTAGGGAAATTATTGGAAAAAATTCTGAGGGACAGAATTAGTCTCCACTTGGAGAGGCAAGGATTAAAATTATAAGGGGCAGATAGAAAGGAACTTTTCCCCTTAGTAGAGGGGTCAATAACCAGGGGGCATAGTTTCAAGGTAAGGGGCAGGAGGTTTAGAGGTGATTTAAGGAAAAACTTTTTCACCCAGAGGGTGGTTGGAATCTGGTACTCACTGCCTGAAAGGGTGGTAGAGGCAGGAACCCTCACAACATTCAAGAAGCATTTAGATGAATACTTGAAACGCCATAGCATACAAGGCTACGGACCAAGTGCTGGAAAATGGGACTGGAATAGATAGGGCTTGATGGCTGGCGCGGACACGATGGGCTGAGGGGCCTCTTTCTGTGCTGTATAACTCTATGGGGGAGAAATTGGGTGAGTAGCGCCACCTGTTAGCGCCTAAAGAGGCAGTCAGTGGCTGTAGCACCACTGGCTGCGTCTCCGGCGATATTCAGTAGGGGCGCTAATGGTGGCGTTAAGCATTTGCGCTGCGCCGCCACCGATGACGTCATCGGTGTGCGCAGCGCCCCATTCGTGCCCCGTTCACGATATTTGGTAGCGAACGCCGCAGTTGCGCCGCTCGCTACCCGCACCCGGTTCACGGGGCCTTACTGTGCCGGCAGCGGCGCAAGTTAAGGTGGAGGTGCGGGGCGGCCGCTTTTTCGGCAGCCGCCTGCCAGCACCTCCGTCCCCGGCCTCCTAACCCCCCCCCCCCGCAGCATTGCCGGCTGTTTCCCGAGAGCCCGGCACTTCTCCTTGGTGCCGGGCTCATTTGCCGGCACTCGCGAGCGGGGATCGCGCTGTTGCAGGCACCTCCCCCTTAACAGTGGGAGGAAGGCCTGCAGTACCGCAGCGTGCCGTGCCGCAGCGTGTGGCGCTGTGGCACGTTGCGCTGCGATAATCAGTTTCAGCGCCCTAAGAGGGACGCGGAGCGCCTCGAGCCTCGCCCCGTCTCCCTCGAGGGGCACTGAAACTGAATTTCTGGCGATCGGTATCACTCCGATCGCTGCGCTAAAACCTGCGCTCAGGCGACTTTTGCGCCCCAACCCAATTTCTAGGCCTATGACTCTATGAGATAATGTTGTTCCTATATATGAAAAGGGAGATAGAACAAAACTGGGGAATTATAGACCAGTCAGCTATAATATGGATCAGTGATAGAAAAGATACTGGAGTCTATACTAAAAGAAGTGATAGAAGAGCATCTAGAAAATATAATAAAAATAGTCAGCATGGATTCTGAAAGGCTAAGTCATAATTAACTAACCTGATAGAATTCTTAGCTGATATAATGGAAAGAGTAGACAAGGGTAATGCAATCGATGTCATATACTTGGATTTTCAAAAGACCTTCAATTGGCTCATGACAAAGGTTAGGCCATGTGGGGTCAGGGGAGAAATAGCTGAATGGATAGCAAATTGACGAAAAAATAGAAAGCAGAGAGCAGGGGTAAAGGGTAGTTATTCAGATTGGAGGAAGGTAGAAAGTGGTGTTCCACAAGCATCAGTGCTGGGACCACTGTTATTCATAACTTGCATTAATGATTTGGACTTGGGAACAAGTTACAGATGATAGCAAACTGGGGGGTGTAACAAACACTGAAGAAGAATGTAACATAATACAAGACGACATTAGAAAACTTGCAGACTGGACAGTTAAGTGGCAAATCGACTTCAACATAGATAAATGTGAGGTGATGCACTTTGGTAGGAAAAATAGAAACATAGAATCATAGAATGGTTACAGCACAGAAGGCGGCCATTCGGCCCGTTGAGCCCATGCCGGCTCTCTGCAAGAGCACTTCAGCTAGTCCCACTCCCCCGCCCTTTCCCCATAGCCCTGCATAGAATCATAGAATGGTTACATCACCTACAGCTTAGAAAATAAGAAACTGCATGGGGTAGAAGAGCAAAGGGATCCAGGGATACAGGTGAACAAATCATTAAAAGTAGCATCACAGGTCTGCAAAGCAATTAAAAATGCTAACAAAGCACTGGGATTTATTTTTGGGGTATAGAATTCTAAAGTTGTTAAATTATGTTAACCTTGTATAGGATGGAAGAGAGCTCCCCAGAACACCAACTTACCTTGCACCTCCACCAACCCTCTCTATCTACTTTATCACTTCCCCATCTCACTAGCCACCCTTCACACTCACCCTCATCCTACTGCAAGCATACCAACTAACAACACACAAGGGTAGGCACTTGAGAGGTTTAGCCAATGTCCATGTGAAGTTTCTGGTAATGTGTTGTCATACAGTGAAATCTCTTTTTCAAAAAGTGCCCCTTATTGTACAGATCTGAGCGCACCTTGAGAAGTGTCTTACTAAGTTCCAGTGATTGTTCAGTCTTAACTCTCCCCGCCGCCCCCCCCCCCCCGCTATAGTGATGGGTGTGCATGGAATGGCTTGGACATTAAAGGGATGCTTCATGGTGCTGGCGCGGGATGGTGTCAACCTGGCGCATCATGTGGCAGCCAGGGTTTACAGCGTCAAGTGAAGTAAATCTGGCCATGGTGATGCCATCGCTGGCCTCCCGGGCGGCAATGTTGTCAGGGGCTGATGCCCTGTGTCCAGTGCAGCATCAGGTGATGGCGGAGAAGGTTGGTGATGTTGATGTTGGTAGGATTCGGAGGACCAAGGTCTGATTGTTTCATTGGCTCCGATGTTGCTGCAATAGATGGCAGCTGCAGGTGAGATGACAGAAGCGATCTGTCAATGGTGAGAGAGGTTCTCCCAATGAGGCGGCACTGGACATACAGTTGGATCTAAAAACTTGTAAGCTAAAGAAATCTCTATGTGTATTAAAAATGCAGTAACCAACATTTTCTGTGCTCTGAAACTCACCATCTGCAACACGGCATCCTCGACACCACTTCTGCAGCTGTCAGCTTTTCACAAACATCAGAGCAGACACAAAACACGCCAGATTTCCTACCCGCTGTCAATCTTTGTGATTTTGACAGCAGACCCGCCTCCAAACCGGCCCCCTCAGCGCGATTAAATTCACAGCTGACGAGTCCATGAGAGAAGAGAGAATAGAAAGATATGCTGAAAGGCTGAGATGAGGTAGATGGACTCGGAGGAGACTCGTGTGGAATATAACCACCAGCACAGGCTAGTTGGGCCGAATGGTCAGTTTCTTTTGCTGTATATTCAATGTCATTTCATGTAATCTTGATCTCCTCCCTGAATGGGGCAATTCTCTGATTTGTAATTCTGAAAGACATTCCTGCAGCGTCAAATTCACTGTCAGTCACTTTTCAAACTGCAGACTATCAACAATGATAGGACTGAAGCAAATTTCTGCTTTCAATTTCAAACTGAATTTGGTAGCCATAGTTGAAAGGGTAAAAGAAGTTTGGCAAATAAAAACTTCTATATTGTAAATCAACAATTTTACTGGCAGTGTCCTCTCTGCTGTCTTTCAATTCATATGCCAGGAACTGCTCAGCTACCGTTACGCAGATCAACAGGTCTGCAAATGTTGAGCAGGTATCTCAAGCATGCATATTCTCCAGCAGAGAGTTGCTTCAACACATGCTGCACTCCAATACCACAGGATGAATGAGATTTGTTTATATCTTTACATCTGTTAGCTTTAATGTGTTTGGGCGTGGTGCTGTGCCCAGAAGCTGCATAAGCAAATGTGTATTTTCTCTCAGAAGTTGCCAACTCTTTTTAAAAAAAAGCTGTTCCTTTCAAATTGGTGGATAAAAATAAAGACGTGACAGAAACTGAGGTTTGCTCTTTCTTTTGTTTGAAGTGTAGTTCGAGAAGCACTGTTTTCCTAGCCACTTGCTTGTTCTTCTGTGGTAAACCGGCTGCCAACAGCAACACAGTACAACCAATGTTCCCTGTAATTCTTTTTGGGGCCACGCAGGCCATTCAAAATACCACACAGGCACGGTTTTTGCATTGAAAAGCCGGATGCGCAGGATCCCTGGAGCGCTGCGTGGCCACGTAGCTTAAAGGGAACATTGAGTACAACATTCTCATGAAGGATTACAGGTGTCTATGATGTTCCCTGACAAAATAATCAGCAGATTCCAGCCACCCTGCAGATTTGTATTGGTACAGCCTACGGTGACAAAATGCTCAAGAATTTCTCCTCGTTTTCATGCTTGTACGGATTATGTTCTTGTTTGCATTACACACCTCTGGAACTCTGCTCTTTGAACTCTGCGAATTCACTTGTCATTATGTCAAGTTATCAGTTACGCCTTTGAGAGTGTATAAAGCTACATTCTTGGTGATCCAGTTTCCTCTCAAATCGCTATTACTGGCGATCAAGGAGTATTTATGCACAACTTTCACTCGGATTTGGGGAGTGGGGGGTGGGGGGTGGGAAGGGCAGGGGTGAGTAGCTCCCGATAGGGTAGATTGTGCATGGTTTGTGAAAGTTGATTGTGAAGGAGCGTGCTTGTTGAGTCTTCCTCATTCCACACTATGTTCTACCTCCCACTCTTGCTTCTCCATATCAACTAATTCCACCACTCAACATCAAGTCCAATCCACTATATTGCTGATGATTCCACTCTATATGCATTCCCAGTGTCTGAATCACTGCATCGTGATATTCTCCACGCTATTGAATGGGGCAGTGAAAACCTTGTTTCTTTCAAAAATGGGTGCAAAGTAGAGAAAAAGTAAGTGCTAATCCTTGGCCCCCATTTAACTCCTGAATAGCATTGCATTGCATCCAAACTGGGACGAAGAAACACCAACAGATAGGTTGCACCATCACATTTTCTACCAGCTCACAGAACATTACATAGCTATTTCCACGTTCAACAAAACGCACCACACACAGTCATGGAGCCTTTAGAATCCCAGAACGCTTCTTCTCTTAGGCCTGCACCCCGTAATATTTAAATCACGCCAGACAGGAAGTCTGGGAACTTGTGGTTGCACTCCAGGTACAGTGTTCATAAGGTGCTCCCAATCAGTGCTGGGAAGAGGAAGATCGGCCCTTGTTTCTTCATGTCTCTCGCAAGTTTAGCCAACAGCCAGTACTTTTGAAAGCAGCCCTTTTAATCATCCTTCATGGAACCTATTGAGTGGGGTGGTCTGCACAAAACTTCCTCAATAGGGTTTTAAATGTTTTATTCTCTCTTTCCTCCGTCCCCGATGATTGGGGATGGTGGGAGATGTGCAATTTGTGGATACTACACATAGCCTTTTGTAGTTCTCAAACATTCTTTCCTGTAAAATGCAACCCCTGATCACCATCCACCTGGAGAGGCAATTCTCCACCTAAAGACCACCTCACTCTATGGGTTAATCATCTCCCTACGTGTCTTATGGCTATCAGAGCGACCTCTCATTCCAATACAGGTATTTCCCCATACAGGCCGTCACGAGGCATCGATCCGGACACCAGGGTACCTACTGATCCTTTCGGCCACCCCTTCGTGCAGGTGGGCGATGCTTAGGTTGCCAAAATGATGGGCTACGTAGATAACACTGATATGTACGCGGTCCAGCAGTTGGGGAAAATCCAGGAAGCAGATTAAAAGATATTTCGATGAGAAGGTACAACCGTTCGAGTACAATGTAGGAGCTGCGTTGATGGTAATGGATTATGGGAAATAGAACCAGCAAGCCAGATCTAGCACTGATTGGGTGGCTGGGGGAGCTGCCGCAGGAGCAGTATTTAACAGATTGGATACAGAAAATCAGTATTATCATCAGGGAAGAACGACAGGACAACTGAAGAAGTTATTAACTAAAATAAATTGGAGTAATCAGGACCTGATCGATGAGGGGTCAGAGGGTCTTTGTCCTGTAATGAAATAGTCCAGGGTGTTAATGGGTAAAACGACAGAAGATCAGTGGGAGACGTTCAAAAAAGAATTCAAGGTGATACAGAACCAGTTTATACCCCTGAGGGGCAACAGCTCCACTTGCCCAAAAAACCCAGCCATGGACGACTAAAGAGGTAAGGGACAGCGTCAAACCAAAAGAAAAATCATACAAAAATGCAAGAAATAATATATATCCTGGCGACTGGGAAAGATACAAAGAACAGCAAAGGGTCACAAAATAGATAGGAAGAGCACGAAAAGAAACTTGCAAGGGATATCAAAATCAACACAAAGAATTTTTACAATTATATTAGGAACACGAGGGTAGTCAGGAGCAACGTTGGCCCCTAACAAACTGAAAGCGGTGATATTGTCAATGATAATAAGGAAATGGCGGACATGTTGAATAATTACTTTGCGTCAGTATTTACAGTAGAAGAGGATAGCATGCTGGAAATCCCAAGGAAACTAATATTAAATCAGGGACTGGGACTCAATAAAATTAACATAAGTAAAATAACAGTAATGAAGAAAATAATGTCATTAAAGAGTGACAAATCCCCAGGACCTGATGGTTTCCATCCCAGGGTTTAAAGGAAGTAGGTGAGCACTTTGCAGATGCTCTAAAACTATAAGCTTCCAAAGTTCTCACAATTCAGGAATCATTCCTTTAGGTTGAAAAATTGCGCATGTCACTCTGCTATTTAAGAATGGCGAGAGAGGGAAACCAGGGAATTATAGACCAGTTATAGCCTAACATCTGTTGTTGGGAAATTGCTAGAATCTATAATTACGTATAGGGTGACTGAACACCTTGAAAATTTCAGTTGATCAGAGAGAGCCAGCATGGATTTGTGAAAGGTAGGTCATGCCTGACAAACCTGATTGAATTTTTTGAGGAGGTGACTAAAGTAGTGGACAGGGGAAAGTATATGAATGTTATTTATATGGACTTCCAGAAGGCATTTGATAAGAGACTGTTAACTAAGGAAGAAGCCCACAGAATTGAGAGCAAATTATTGACCTGGCTAGGAAATTAGCTGAACGGCAGGAGACAGGCAGTAGGGATAATGGGTAGGTACTCAAATTGGCAGGTAGTGACTAGTGGTGTCCCGCAGGGATCTGTTTGGGGCCTTAACTATTCACAGTATTTATTAACGACATAGATGATGGCATAGAAAATCATATATCCAAATTTTCAGATGAGACAAAGATGTAGATGGAAGCAAAAAATTACAAAGGGATATTGACAGATTAAGTGAATGGGCAAAACTGTGGCAAATGGATTTCAATGCAGCCAAATATGAGGTCATCCACTTTGGACCTAAAAAGGATACTTTCTAAATGGTGAAAAGCTAAAAACAGTGGGGGTCCAAAGAGACTTGGGGGGTCCAGGTACATAGATCATTAAAATGTCATGAACAGGTACAGGAAATAATCAAAACGGCTAATGGAATGCTGGCCTTTATATCGAGAGGACTAGTATACAAGGAGGTAGAAGTTATGCTGCAGCTACACAAAACCCTGGTTAGACCACACCTGGAGTACTGAGAGCAGTTCTGGGCACCACACCTTAGGAAGGATATACTGGTCTTGGAGGGAGTGCAGCGTAGGTTTACCAGAATGATACCCAGACTTCAAAGGTTAAATTACGAGGAAAGATTACACAATAGGGTTGCATTCCCTAGAATTTAGAAGGTTAAGGGGTGATCTGATCAAAGTGTTCAAGATATTAAGGGGAACAGATCGGGTAGATAGAGAGAAACTATTTCTGCTGGTTGGGGATTCTAAGACTAGGGGGCATAGTCTAAAAATTAGAGCCAGATCTTTCAGGGGTGAAATTAGGAAACATTTCTACATACAAAGTGTGGTAGAAGTTTGGAACTCTCTTCCGCAAATGGCAATTGATGCTAGATCAATTGTTAATTTTAAATTGGAGATTGATAGCTTTTTGTTAACCAAAGGATATGGGCCAAAGGCGGGTATATGGAGTTAGGTCACAGATCAGCCATGATCTCACTGAATGGCAGAACAGGCTCAAGGGGCTCAATGTTCTCCTGTTCCTATGTCCACGCAAACCAGGATAAGATTAACAAAATCATATACAATCAAGGGACCATTGCATCTCAGGCCTCTAGGGTGGTGGTGTGTAGCATGTATTTGAGCCATTGGCAAGAGAGAATAACAGAAGGGCTGAGAGACATAGTCGAGGGAAAATTACCCACTTAGGTAACAGGTAAACAACTGATTAAGTGGTTACCAAGCAAAACTAACCTGTGTCTAGCCAGATTCTTTGCGAAGGTGTAGATTGCTGAAGTGCCCTGCAAACACCGTGGGGCTCAGAAAATCTTTGGATTATTGATTGTGCTCCCTAGCCTGGGCAATCAATCTGGCCTACCTTTATTTTCCGTACAGTTGGTGGGGCGGTTAGAAGGAACTACAGGTAGACTACCCTTTATCCGAACTTCCGAAAACCGAAACCCTCTAAAAACCGAAGGTTTTTTCGTTCAGCGTAAGTCGTGCGCACGACATGACCAGAGTGGCGCACGACTTACGCTGAGCAGGGCAGAGGGTCACTGAGTTCCCTCCTGGGTAGGAGATTGCAAGCCGAGCTGGGCAGTGTGAAGGAGGTATACCGGGAGAGTGAACCCAACAATACAGCGGCCCGTCCGATAGCTGCAGCGGCCTGGCCGATATTCTTTTCTCCCCCCCTGACCCCCGACGACCCCCACCCTTTCGGATAAGGGATAGTGTATCCTTTATCCGCACTTCCGAAAACCGAAATCCTCTGAAAACCGAAAGTGTTTTCGTTCAGCGTAAGTCGTGCGCACGACCCCGACCGACCCCCACCCCCGACCCCCGCCAAATTTCCCAGTCTTATAAAATACCTTCCGAAATCCGAAATTTTCCGAAAACCGAAACACGGCTGGTCCCGAGGTTTTCGGATAAAGGATAGTCTACCTGTACCTTAAATGAATTCTATCAACCCCCGCCCTATTTGGTCTTGGGTGAACTTTCAATTTTGTGCTCAACAGGGTGATGCCTGGGCTTGTGAAACGAAGTACACTCAGGACCAGCAGTCATCCGGATATACGTTCGCCAATGAATCATCGCTCTGTATCATGTGGGTAACGTCCCACAGGCAGGGTACTCGCATTGCTTACCAAGGGAATGGGAATTACTATTGCACGGCCACAGAGAAGGCTTCCACACATGGAGGTAGAGACTGTCCACTTATGCAGTCCATGAAATGTGCAACCCACTCCCATATGTTCAAACTAGGGTCACTTCGGTTACTGTAGTTGATCATTACATCACCAGACTGCAGCTCCGTGGGGACATGACAGAGAAAGCACTACAGGCTGTAATTCGATTCGGGCACCCATTATCATCCAGTCTTAAAAGCGTTTTGAATAGAAGTGTTACCTCTCAAAAATCTGTTTAAAATGCAACAGGCTAACAAGGAAGTGGAGAAAGCTATACAAACCCTTGGGGCTAAATCATGGTCGGAGAATGTCTATACTGCTGGTGAATCTCCATGGGCATGTTTGGTGCGATATGCTTTCCTGATCATACAAGTTCTGGGAACCGTATCACTAATCGTGTCTACCTGTTGGATCCACAGATGGGTCTCCAAGTTAAAAGAGAATACACACCATTCCAAGCCATTGCCCTATTGGACTAAATTGATTAAATAAATGAAGGGTCGAAGACTTGGGGGACTAAATTCGGTTGATTTGCGCCTCCCGTTAGGCGCAAATCAACTAGCGCATGAGCACGGCGCCGCTAACACCTCCCGTGAAATTCAGTGGGTGTTAGCGACGGCATTAACCGTTAGTGCCGGGCGGCGATGACGTCGTCGTTGTGTGCAGCGCCCCGCTCGCGCCCTGGCTGTAATATTGGGTGGCGCCCCCCGACTTACCGCCGGACGCTATGTCTGCCAGGGTCAAGGGGTCCTACCTGTGGCTGGGGTGGCGCTAGTTAAAGGGAGGTGGCGGGCGGCCATTTTTGTTGCTGGTTGCCTGTCAGCACCTGTCCCCGGCCCCCATGAAGCCCCCCCGCGGGGTGCCACCTGCTCTCCGTGAGCCCGGCACACCTCCCTCTTGGGGTGCTACCTGGGAAAATCCACCACGGGAGCGCTAACTTTTTCAGGGCACTAAAATTAGCGCCCCCAAGGGCGCTACCCAATTTTTATCCCTTGTTCTTCTTTCTCTTAAGGTGCTGAATCTGTAAGAATATTGGAAATAGGGGTAAATTTACATAATTTTCTTAATGCTACTAACCGTCACGCTCTGCAGGCTGTGCTGCGTATTTTGCTGAGCGTATGGCTTATTTTGCTGAATTTCAAACTGGTAACCTTTGATTAGTGACCGACCCTTGTTACCCTCACTGTGAGGCAAAGCATTTATATAACAAAAGAGGAACAACGGTTCCAAAAAGCGGAACATAATCCAAAGATAGCAATAAAACTAGGACAATGACGAGATAGTTAGACAAGTGTGGTCAGACAAACTGGCCACCTTGAAAAACAACCTTCTGAAAAGTCTTGTGGGGAGATGTAATGTTAAACAAGCTGACCATCTTGAATTCCTTGAAAAGCAAGTTATTAATCTATAAGGGTCGGTGAATAACAATCCCATATATGGTGTGAGATTCCTGCCAGGAGGAGGCATAAAAACCCAGCGTCTTGTGTGCTCGGGGCAAAGGTAACAGCAAAGACCACCCAGCAGTCAGAAGAACACCCAACTATCGAAAGACTGCCTAGTTGTCAGAGAACTTGTAACAACTACACCACCACCTTAATTGTGAAATAACAACAGAAAATGCTGGAAAAACTCAGCAGGTCAGGCAACATCCGTGGACAGAAATTTGAGTTGACGTTTCGGGTCGAACCCTTCTTCAAAACTGGAAAGAAAAGATAGATCGGAGGCAGGGCTGCGATCAGACAAAAGAATAAAAGAAACAAAAGAAGTAAAAAAGAGACAATAAAATTGTGAGCACAGCCCAGAGATCATACGGGTGATATTGTTTTAATCTCCAATATTGCTGCGGGAGCCGATTGTTGCTTTGATCTCTGGATTATTACGATTGCCTTCTAATTTTTGATACTTTTACATGTTTGATTTAACTATTAATAAATGAGACATTGATAACCATTTGGCGTCACATCCAAATCTGTTAATGCTGCGTCTCAGATGAAGTTGAGCACTGAATGCCACGCTTAGTTTGCAAGTAACTTGCATGCATACAGGTTTGAGGAGGAATACTTGCACGCAACTGGCCCACATGAATGGGACTCGCATGTAAACTATAACAGTAGCAGTGAGGACTATGGAAAGGAAACAGAATATTGCAAATGACTGAGATTGACTTGATTCTAAAAAGTCATCAACCCATTATGCATTCATACCTGGATTGTGTCCTGAGGGTCTTGTCTGGAATTCCTCAGCATACATGGGCCTGTTTGAGTACAATGTTTCCTGCTGGGACTGTTCCTGCCTCATCTCCTCTCCCGGCTGCATATATCCAGAGCTATGGCTGGATTGAACACAAGACAGGAATCAGGAACAAATATTCAGCAATGCTACAAGCAAACTTCTTAACCAATATTCTGCACAAAAGGATTTAACGTTTCTTCTGTATTACAGTACAAAGACTTTCCTGACAAAACCACTCTTAGCAAACCAAGGCTTCACTTGAACCCAGTGTAACACTTGTAATTTTAACTGAGTGCTGAATAATCACTTGCACTGATGCACAAATTGGACACCCATGGTTCATAGCTCATAAACCATGCAGTAAATTGTAATTGATAAACATTATTTTACGATGCTGCGTAAGTTGCACGACCTTGAAAGACGGGTGAAGGGTTTAAGTGTCGTTTTGCAGTTGAGAAGATGAAGGGGTAGAAATTGGCCCTCAATGCACCCGTTTTATACCATTTCTCTGGTGTTTCCGCTGATCTTCCGCCAAAGTTACAGCTGGTGTTCGGAAAATCCTGGTGGAAATGTTATTGTTTTATGCTATATTTTTTCCCCTGCATTTGTTAACTTTTGTTATCGGCTGTGTTTTGGACATTAAGATGGGGGTACATGGGAGAGGGTCAATATTTTCAGGAACCTTCTTGTGCACACAAGTTTAAAAACCACTGCATTGTATCATTTACTGCTTGTTGATTTTATTTTTGCTGGAAACAAAGGCCCTGATTTCCCCCCAGCCGTCAGGCGGGGTTTCAGGCATGTTGGGGGGGGGGGGGGGGGGGGAGAAATCCCGAATTTGGGGGTCCCGCCACCATCCCGCCCCACGTAAGTTTCGGGGGCGACGGGTACCCGCCCCGCACTGGGACCCGCCGAAACCAGGCGGGTAGGGATTAGTGCCAATTAACTGCCTGTTAACAGGTAGTTAACAGGCAGTTTTTAGCCCAATCCCTATTTTGAGGGGTTTCGTGTGGGTTTCCCGACGGCTCCAAACCATGCCAGGTTAGAGCAGGTGGGCCGTCGGGTTGCAGGAGTTGGAGGGGTCGTGATGTCGGCGCTCAGGTGAGTGATGGGTGCATGAGTGCAAAGGTAAGTGTGTTTGGTGTGTCTAAAGTGTGTAAAGAACTTTTACTTACCTGTACTTACCTTAGCAGCCTTTCTTCCTGTAGCCGTCGGGAGCACATCACTCAGCCGGAACTGAAAGCTGAACGGCTGCGATCTGTCAAAAGTGACAGCCTTCAGCTTTGAGTGCCGGTGAGAGTTCTAACTGAGCCTGTGCAGAATGACTCAGCTTAGAACTCAAGAGTGTCAGTGTTTCACAGCTTCAAACAGCTGTGAGACACTGATATTTTATCTGTCAAGAACTCTTGATAGATGAAATTTCAGTCTGTGACGTCACCTGTTGCCGGGTGGCCCTTAATTGGCCTGCTGAGCCTGCCCAGCGGGCTCAACAAGGTCAATCAAGGGAAAATTGCACGGATTGGCTGGACGTCGAAGTAGGCGGGTCAAAAACCCGAAAGGGGAAGTCCCACCTTCTTCCCAACAGGTTCGGCAAAATCTACCCCAAAAGAAATTAGCCCAAAACATATAATGAGAAAGGTTCAGAGTCAGAATTCTGTTGTACTTTGCAGGCTGGGAGCGCGTAAAGGGGACTCAGGTGTGGCGGTCAGTAAGAATATTCCTTTCTGCTGGGCAAGACTTTCGATGCACTGGGTCATTAAACCTGGAACAGAAATATGTGAGATTTGAGGCCATAAACTGTTGAGCAAAATTTGGAAAATTCCACTTGAGCGTCATTTCCTTTCATGCGCCTGAGGGAGAGTATATCGATAATAAAATGTTAAAGTAGAGCCACTTAATGCTACATTTAAACTCCTTGGCCGAATCGGTCGCCAGGTCTACTGGCTTGCACTCTCTGTTTGCCTTGCAATCAGGTGCACTCTGCATAAAAAATGTGGCTGAGACAGCAAATGAGCTTGTAAGCAATGAATGGAAAATAGTGTCTGGGTTAAAAAATGTACTCTACTCACTGAGATTGAACAGATTGTAAACATGTTAGATATTGGGGACGGACTGCTGCTCTTCAGGCATTGCGTGTGCTTTCATTGCACGGAGTTAAACTTTGTGCCATAATCAGATCATTAACATATTATCGCAGGGCAACTGACAGATTTCTACCCATGCTAACGGAGTGTCCAACAGCAGGAGAATACCCAGAGCAGGCGTGGAAGATGCTGTTGCCAGTCAGGGTGAAGCCACATCCATAACACCCACCAACACTACTTAAATGACTTTGGATATGTCACAGCACATACAGATCTAGGGTGTCACTGCATTCACTACAGTTGCAGGACCACCTACTGACCGAGCAGAAGCAAGTAATGTGCCGCCTCCATCCCTAGAAGCAGACACTAACGCATTACTTGTGACCATGTAAATATGTGTTGTGCCAGAATGCAGGACATAATTGATGGCCTAAAGTGCAAACACACCTGTCCAGCACGCCTCTTCTGATCCTCCTCAACCACAACCTGCAAATACATAGGGTTGCTCAGAGAGATACCTTCAGCTTGTATACAAGCACCACATAGTGAAACATTCCTGGGGAAACAGGCACAGATCGCAGACAGGATCCAGCTTTAAGAAGCTCCCAGCAAGTTCATTTCTGGCAAAGCAGCATGGGAATAGGCAGAAACAAGAACAGCGGTTACTCATAACGAGCCTAAGCAAATGAATCCACTTCAAGTGAAAGGACCCAATACATAGGAAGGGCCTTTCCAAGCAGTTTGGGTGCTCCAACCAGATTGCCAGTCTCAGCCTAGCTCCAGAATTTCACAAGTTTCTGATGAGGGCACTGCCCAGCTTCCTTGAATGGTATCTGGATACACAGAGTACATTCATTCAGCTAAATGCCAGACACACCGTTGGGAAAAAGGAAGAGCATATCGTCTTGGAAGGTCTTCAGTTTGTCTTCCTCCATTTAACGAGACAGTCTCCAGAGACCCATCTTCTCCAACTGTTCTCTCAAGCAGAAAGCTTTGCTGCTGACTCCAAAGGTCAGAGGAGGGATCCAATAAAGATCGTCCAGTGATCTGTATTTCAATTCTGACTTGCAGGGCTCTGGATTTTCAAAACTGCAGAGTACATAGCACTTTAGAAGAAGACAGGTCCAAGCCATTTCCCAGCCTCTGTTTGGTAAGTTTTTCCCCATTTGATGAGTGTCTTAGCACATAAAGCTAAACAGGGGTTCCCAACCGGGGGCCCGCGAAAAGATTTCATGGGGTCTGCCACTGGGTTTATCCCATCAATATACAGAGGAGACTACCAACGTTGATGGCATAAACATCAGTAGTCTCCACTGTATACTGAGACGAGTGGAATAATGTCACCTATACAAAGACTTTACAGACACAGTCAATTCAGGTCCTTGCTGTTGGACACCATTTGAATGTTTAGACAAATCCCTTTGCTTGTCACTGACTTTTACAGCATTATTTATCTTGGTAAGTTTCTTTTTGATCCAGCCCTAATCGCTTCCACGTTTATAAACCACTGGCCACTTTTAACCATAGTGGAAAGTTATAACTTCTCTTCCGGGGATTAAAACCGGAGTTGGGAGTAGGGAAATCCGCGAGTTAGTCCGGCATTGCGTGGGCTGAGGTAGTGAGAGTCTTCCTTTCAAACCTTTTCTTTCCCCTCATGCGGAGCCACCCTATGTTGGTTGGAAGCCGCTCGCGCGTTTGAAAAGAGTGCCGTCAATGCAGAGTGCGCATGCGCCAACGTGGCCTTTGGGGGGGGGGGGGGGGGGGGCGAAGGAAAGAAAGAGACTTTCCAGTCTCTGGGCCTGTGGCAAGGCCATAATAATCGGGATCCGGTGTGACTCTCTCCTTCAATGTCTTCAGTCTGAGTTAATAAAATGGCTGACGGTATTATCACTATTTTCCTCGTACCTCAGACTCAGCTTTATATTCATGGCCATGTGCTTCTCTGATGGACGGATAGACCTAGTCTGGGTGCTCGTGTCCTTTGAGATATCGCTGGTTATTTGTGAAAGGTTTGGGGAGAAAGGGGGGGCACTGCCTTTGTCACTAAAGGATTTATAGAGGTCGGGTGGATAAAGTTGCTCAGGGCCTTATTTATTTCTCCATTTCTCTCATGTGCCATCTGCCTCTGCGCTGTTAATTCAAGTCGCTGACTTTCACCGCCGTGTTGGGGTTTGGTATTGAAATAAGAGGGAAGTTCTGTTTCCGAAATGGAGGACGTGGACCTGAAATTTTAGTCCAGTCCGACCGAGTGTGCACAAATCGAGCCTGTAGTGAGCACTGCGTTTGTTGCTCCTGATTCATTTCCGGTTCAGCAAATGGCTGATGTGGTGGAGCAGACCCTGGACAATAAATGTAAATTTAGGATAAAAACAGAAAATGTTGAAGAAACTCAGCAGATCAGGCAGCATCTGTGGAGAGAGAAACAGAGTTATCATTTCAGGTCTGAAACGTTAACTCTGTTTCTCTTTCCACAGATGCTGCCTGACCTGCTGAATATTTACAGCATTTTCTGTTTTTATTTCAGATTTCTAGGATCCGCAGTATTTTGCTTATGTAAATTTAGGACTTAATAAATTCTTCCTTACGTAAGGTCTAACAGGCTATTAATAATTAATAACAAATTCTTTTTTACATAAAAAATACTTGTGTAGTGTTACAGGGGTCCATGGAATTTTTATAACACAGGAGGGGAGCCTCAGAAGTAAAAAGGTTGATAACCCCTGGTCTGGTGGACATTTTCCATATAAAAGTTTGAGACTTCAAAAGACAGATTCATGGCTAACTATTTTTCTCACCCCTCTCCAAACTAACTGTTTTGTTGATTACTGATTTGAAATGGCATTGGTTAATTTCTTACCTGTGCAGGTGACCCGCTCCAGAAGGTGGGTTCATTCCTGTCTCTTCATACCTCTGGTGAGCCAAAGAGAAAGATCAGGATTTTAACAACTAATAACATTGACACATTGCTAGCCTCCAATATTTCATTTTCAAAATGGCTGATAGCTGTCAAAAGCAAAGAGAAGATACCAGACATAAAGTTAATGAATGATTCATGAAAATTGGTTGCGTTTAGCATGCCTCTCCTCTCCTTCCCCCTCCTGCACCAGTGGTTTCTCACCCTCGCCATTTTAACTTGTAATCAGTTTGTTACCATTTTTCCCCAATCGCAACTATGATGATTATTCAGATGTACACACTGTGTTAATGGTCACTGGTTATTAAATTACCCCTTTTAATTCAACAGAGACGACTACAAATATAGACAATATGATCCATCTGAACAGACATCACACGTGATTTGCAGGAAATTACAGGAAACTTTCGATTTACCGGCACCTAAATAACCGGAAATCTCGGTTAACTGGCAAAATTCAGGAGTAGGTTGGTAAGTTTTATTACTTGCCTTCCTCAATCTGTTGCTGTGCAAGGGTGTGGCTGCAGCTGTTGCTAAGCTACAGAGACGCTTGGAGCTTGTGGCCATTGTTCTGAACCTGGCAACAGGGTTTGTTGCTTTATACGGAGCTCTCAGCTCCGTATCTTTTACTATAGCTTTCGGTTATCCGGAATTGTTGATGAACCTGCACCACGTCGGTCCCGTCGGTGCCGGATAAAAAAAAGTTTCCTGTAGAACCCAAGGGCTGGATCCTGGGAGACCAAGGATACCCGTTGCCACCTTGCAGCGTCACCGCACGCCAGCCGAGCATAAATACAGTGCAGTGCCTGCCTCCACCAGATCCATCATCGATGCACACCATTGATGTGCTGAAGTCGTGCTTCTGGCACCTCAAAAAACTCTGGAGGGGGTTGGGGGGGAAGTGAGCGGGAATGTCCTACATTGTAACCGAGCAAAGCTTCCAACATCATCGGGTCTGCTGCATTCTCCATAACGTACCATTCAGTAGGTGCAGCAAAAACCTTCAGAAGAGCAGCTCGAGGATGGTGCAGAGGAGCCTGAAGAGGCAGCAATACAAGCACCTTTGTCAGCTGCAAGAGTTATTCACCAGGCCTTAATACAGGGCACTTTCTCCTAAAGAACCCTTACCATTTCCAAACCACCCATCATCTTTCCATCTCCTGCAATCAATCACAATCTCAACACCTGCCAGGCCAGCTCACACCTCTTCACACAGCACATTTCTTCACAAATTAATCTCTATGCAAACCCTGTAACTACTGTTTGACATTTTTTCCGTAATGAGTGCCCTTTACCACAGTGCTTCCCCATCCTATTATGTTGTGTGTGACAACCTAATCTGGTGTTGCAATCCCCATGGCCGCAAGTGGTAGGATGGTGGCTAAGTGGATGCTACCTATGCGGTTTGGATAGGAAATTAAAGTACAAGTCAACACACGCTGTCCTCCGTGGCCCTTCTAAGACCAATACTGGCTGAGGCCTGTAAACAACTTGCTGTCTGCCATCTCAGACCATAATGGAAACTGAAGAGGTACAAAAAAAAACTGTAGAGGTCCGGGTCTGTGACCTTCTGTTTCGTTAGCAACATCAGCACCAGCTAGAAGATGGTCTTAACCCTACATTAGCTGGACATCGTACCCAGACTCTAGTGAAGCCAGGGCTCAAACCATACTTTTAAATGCTCATTTTGAAAACAATGGAAAGCAAGGAGTTTAAGAATAGAGGTCACTGCACTCTGTCAGAAACTGATGAAAAAGGCCAACAAAAACCATATTAACTGCTAGATGGAGACTTGGCTCATTAACTGTCCATATTGTAATAGCATACATAAACACCCCATGGAAAGAACTTCCTTTGTACCAGCATAGAAGTGTTTTCGGTTAGCCGATAAGAACGCATGGCTAAATAAAGGTTGGAAAACTGGATGCTATGGATTGTATACTAGTTGTCACTACCTTAGTATTGAGACATTTTAAGTGCGATCAATGATTTGTAATGAGAATTTCCAACCAGGCCAGTTGTAATTACAATGGGCTTGGGGACTGAGTGATGTACTTAGACACTGGCCCGTCGGCTCTGGGATCTGGGTGCAAATCCTGCTCAGACTGACGAAGTGCAAGTCTCCCCTGCATGTAAAGATCCCAAGTGGATTGAGTTTGGACAGCCTCAATCCAGTTCCTGGCAGCTCCTCACCTCTCCAATATAAAACGCAATCTCACTCAGATCACTGCCACTTAATCACTGCTAGCTATATTTTATCATCCCAATGTTTAGAGATATTGGATGAAAATTAATTAAGCCAAAATAAAATTCTGGAGAATGATGAGGAAAAAAAAATTCAAAACTGATCTGACTTCAGCAGTACGTGCCATCATGGAAGTGTTTACATATGTATGAACACACTGTGTGAAATGCTTTACATGTTACGTACCGTGATATATGGATTGCTGAGACTCTGGGGTTGTTCATACACTGGTGTCCAGTGGCTGTTAGCTGACACTCTGGTTCCCCTGATAGGAGTGCTGGTAGCTGGCTGACCAAGGCTGACTGCTGACAGGACTTTTCCAGGACTACCTGGAGCTGCCAAAGCAAATGCATCATCGAGCAGAGAGTACATCTGCTGCCTTGCCTCTTCAATGGATGGCTGTGGTGGGATGTATGGCGGGGGAGCGGGAGGGGGAGGGTGAGTGTGTGACGGAGAGTGAGGTCTAGGCTCCAGAGGCAGGTCAGGGTCCGACTGCAAAACACAGAACCAGATCAAGATTAGGTCAGTGGAGCTGGGGCAATGAAAGGCGAGACAAGGTAGTGAAGTCAAACAGCATCCAACTGTTCTGTGGGAGGTGGGTGGGGGGGGGGGTTAACCCAAAACCTCTTGGTCCAACCCAGTGTTAGATCGACTATTCAAAAGGAAGTCCGTTCAGAGTCCCGTGCCCAATTTTTACGAGTCTGTGAATGGACACTGAGGCAAGTACAGAAAGAGAGAGTTACAAAATTCATCGTCAGCGTGCTTTACAAATATGGTTCAATTCACCGTTTAGGAAGTGTACAAGCTGGTGTGATGGCACAGTGAGTTGGAGCCTCAACAAACTGTGCCACAGAGTGGTAGGGCACAGGCCGGCATTGGCAATCAACTCCATAGCAAGTTCCAGATTGCAACCATGCCAACATGAGGAGGTGTGAAATGAAGACCGATAAAATCAACCTACATGCATGTTGGTCATCACAGGTGGATTCCCTCCGCCAGGATAACTGGCGCAGCCTGGCCCAGGAAATTCCAGGTACAATTTATACAACGTCATTTGGGCTTCCCTTCCTCTGAAATGGAAAGTTTTCTTTTCCTGTGGAAGCACTCTCGTAAGCCTGGCAGGAAACTGGTGTCAACTCCTCCACACTTGGGCAACGGTTTGAGTGGATGGCAGTCCAGTGGGAACTCATACAGTCAATCCTGTGTACTGTAGAGCTTCCCAAATTATCCACTTTAAGGCATAGGTGGCTGTCTTGCACCCTACGCATATGTACAAAATGGCAGCAATGATTGGATCAGGCAGCGAGTAACACATGTAAACTCTATCCACTTCAAGTTTTTGTTTTGGCAGTGTCAAAGACTGAGTAAAACAATACTAAATTAATGTGTGCTTTACCAAGGCTTAAATTTGACTCAAAATTACTGTGTACACATCTTTCACAAATTTCAGCCAAAGGGATACACACACAACTGTAGTAGAGCAGTGTGATGTGATGGGCACATTGGGATTCCAGCTCCAATCTGACAAGAGAGGTTAGACATGGGCTTCCTCCTGACATTACCCATAAGATGAGCTACAGATCCCAGATGGACTTTAACAGATAGAAGTGAAGCAGGGAGAGACAATACTTGGATGCTCTCCGGTACTTTACCACAACTGGCACAACGAACTCATATACAGCACCTATAACATAGCAAAACATCCCAAGGTGCTTCACAAAGGAGGAAGAAAGGACCATGAGCAGGAAGCAAGATAATAAGAGAGGAGGTGAAAGGCTTGTCAAAGAGATAAGTCTTGAGGAGGCCTCTGAAGGTGGGAAGAGATGTAGCAAAGTGGAGGGGCTACACAACAATGTTGGAGCCAAAGCTTGCCTGTCCTCTCATCTGGAGATGGTGCATGGACTTTAACAGAGGGGTGAGGGAAAAGTAGACATCTATAAGGCACTAAAGAAAAAGGCAGATATAATCATGGTTCTTCCATGCTTACAACATAGGCTGCATTGTTCACCCCAGGTGGCTTCTTGTAGGTCCCGTCACTGTCTGTGGTTATCAGCCTATCTTTTTCTGCATCCATCATGCTGCCATTGACCTGGTGCCTCCGTCTCTGTCGTGGAGACCTTTTGGCGCGATAACTAGAGTGAAGAAGAGCAAAAGACTCATTGGGAACCATCTAACGTCTTTGGATTTGGGGTCAAATCGCAAGGAGAGAGATTGAGACCAACAAAATTATCATATATCTATAATGAGTACAATGAATCCATGTATATAATGGCCCTGAAACTGCAGTGTCTGCGACTGCGTACTCCGAGCACGCCGTCGTATTCCCTATGAAACTCCCCGCAAGTTCCGGATTTCCGCGTGCGCTGGAGCAAGCGCGAGATCCATAACTTGTGATCCGTCAAGGTACACCTTGACAGATCATCCAAACTGCCTGAAAAATTAGTATTGCTGGTGCAGAGTTGGGCCATTTGCCCAACAACTCTTGCGACTGGTTAAAGCAGACATAGGGCCTGCTTGCATCAGCGTAAGGGTATATATAAGGCTTAAATAAAACTAAAAAATCCTCCAAAATTATGCACATACACTTTAAAATGAGTTTAAAATTATTTAACAAAAAATTAAATTTTTACTGAGGTTGGTGCAGTGAAGGAACATGAATAAAATTGCAATTCTATAATTAGTAGAATTCTGTACATTGTTTGGGGATTCCATTGCATATCATTAGGGGATTCCCTTCGTAAATGATTGCAATGGAATTCACCTTCGTCATTGAAGGACTGAGCCCACGTGATCCCAGGGATGCTTCCGAACCGCCTGCATCCCAGGGATCCGTGGGCCATTATGTTGCCGTCCGCCTGAAGGCCTGATACCGCAACTCTTTGCAGCTAGGCCACGATGTACCCCCTATTTTCAGCTGCAAGTTATAGGAAAAACTGAAAATTATACTTGAAGAGTTATGGTAATTGTGAATATATTCTTACAGCAAGATATTTGGGCATGGGGGAGGACAATGTGGGCAGTGGCTGTGGAAGGGAGGGCACTGTGGCCAAGGGAGCCGATGTGGGCTGGGGAGGCCGTGCGGGCAAGATGGGGGCGATGCGGACAGTCTTTGGTGTCCGAGTCATTGCACCAATATTTACGCCCATGCTCCAATGGTCAATATAGACAAACAATGTAAAATAATCAGTAATGTATTATTTTATATCTTGTGCATCACATCACAGTTCTTTTATATATATTCATAAGAATTTCATGGTGCGAATTTGAATTTGCTGATGGCTGCATATTTATTTGGTCAGTAAACTTAATTTGTGCCATCAAAATGTCAGTGTAATGATACTAGTTTGTTCGCCAGTACTACAACTGGTAACTTTATCTCGAGTTTCAAAAGACTAATGGGCTCCAAGTAATGTTTTAGAGTTCAACTTTCTACATTTTTATTCAGAGGGATCTATCTCAAGGAAATCGTTCAAATGACCGTGTAATACTTCACTATTATGCCCACCTTTTCCTTGGTTCCACAAGGACAGACGGGCCATCAACACTGGGATCGAGGATCCTATCGATATGAACCTGTGCCCTGCGGTAGACTCTGCGTCGTTCCTTGGTATCGATGGTACCAACTTCATCCATGATGGGGAAGTCGTAGTGTCCTTTCCTTTTGGCTCGGAGTCTGATCTTGTTGCGGTGGTGTTCAATTTCGGATTTCTGTCTCAAAGCTCTCTGAACCTGAAGGAGAAGGATGTTAGTTACTTACAGCCTGACATTGTTCTCTGGCACCTTCGCGGGTAGGTGCCAAAGGTCTATAGAATCACATCCTGGGACTGCAGCCGAGAACATACACAAAGAAGGAATCAGTTTAGTACTGGGAGCGGGATAGGGTGTAAGCAGGCAGGGTGCCAGATAACATTCGTTACTCCACACCTTTGATTTATACAGAAATATGAAGTACAATGGTCTCCTTTTAAGCTATGACCAGGCCCATCTGGATCTATAAAGAGAAATGACATTTAGTGTGTAAGCATTCATCAGAACTGGGAGCTAAGGGAGCCCTTTAATGGAAGTGAGCGAAGAGGGGCGAGAGATAATGCGCAGGATACCCAGCAAGGTTTTTATTTGAAAAGCTGGAAAGAGGTGATAACTTGCAGAGAGCTCAGGTGAAGCAAATGAAAGATATTAAATGAAAACAGAAATTTGTAAGAATAAGTACATTACGCACTGATAAACAAAAAATGATGGCAACACTCAGCAAGCTTGGCTGTACCTGAAAAGAGACGAGACAGACATCCCTTCACCCAGATTCCAGACTCCACGCCAGGCCAGAACTGTGCTCTGATAAAGAGTCCACACCTGTAATGCCAACCCACCTACCCCCACGCTCCCCAGATGTTGATGGGCTTCCTATGCATTCCCAGCAACCTCTGCCTCAGATATTGGGAGAGATAGCTAAGGTCTGAAGTTGGCTAAGGTTGAGTCGAGGGCTGTAGGCTGCCCACAAGACGAGATACTATTCCCGAAGCTGGTGTTGAGGTTGGTTGGAACAGTGTAGGAGGACAAAGCCGGAGAGGTCAGAGTGGGAATGGAAGGAAGAGCTGACTAAGCACATTACAGACTCGCTTTAGCTCAACAAGGGCGAGTAAAGGCACTTGCAGTTTATAATAAAATGGTCCTGGGGAAATGGTGCTTCAATGCATGCCCACAACTCTGTGCTGCACTCTCCCCCTATTTACCTTTCATTCCTTTCTACTGCTGCTCCAGGTCAAAGAGATGTACAATTCCAAGAACTATAAGGGAGCCAATCTAGCTCAGTACATTCAGCTTTAACTGTAGACCTGGTGGCAGGCCACAAAATATGGGCTGCTAATATTGCTGGGCCAGTCCTATTAAACAGAGGGACTACTGTATGCCCTGCCATTGACTACACACCACCAATGTAAAACTGCCTCTAAAAGGAGTTAGGCAGACTTGTGTGTATGAGAGAGTGGGGGACGTCTAATTCTTTTCTGTGATTTAGAAGAGAACTCCTATATCAAAACAATTAGGTATGACCATTCAAAGCTTTTTCTCCCAATAGACATTTTAACACAGCAGGAGGTCATTCTACGCATCATTTCTATGCTCAAGATATCCAGTAGATGAACTGGAGCTATCTACTCCACTCCAGTCCTCATTCCCTTCTCGTTCTCCATGTCCTTGAATATCTTTCTTCTTCAAGTATTATCTCATTACTGTGTTTGACTGGGCTTCAATAGCCACTTTTTGTTTACTTTAGTCCACAGGTCAAGCACCTTGTTGTGAAAAATGGCAACAGGTTTGCCCACATTGCAACAGTCACTGGACTTAAAAGAAATTAATTATGAAGAGCTTTCGTAAGTTATTGAGAGACGTGTTAAGGTGATCCATAAAGGAAGACCGCTTGTTCTTTTTAATCCTGAATGAGAAGGAGGTTCAAGTGTACAATATACTGTTAAACCCTGTGCCATCTCTCCAGGGAAACCACAGGATGTCTCACCTCTTTATTTATTTTGTTTGTTTCGGCCACTCGCTCGGGAAGCAATGGATTCTGTAAAGGAGGTGCTGGAATTGGTTGCATGGCGATCAGCTGAATCTTGCTCGGTAGCCGCTTGCCTGCCTCGGATGGGCGTGACATCCGGTCAACATGGTCGAAGATGGAAGCCGAGGAAGGCTGCTCATCAGTCCTGCGCATCTGAGGCGGTCCTAGAATAGAACATGGGCATTAGTCTACAGAATGCCCCTGAATCAAGTTAAAATGGGACGGGGCAAATGACAAAAAGAACTGTTCAGTGCAAGGTTTGATGAAATGATACATGGGTACAGTAGTGCAATGGTTCTGTGGCTGGACTAGTAATCTAGTGGCCTGGACTAATAATCCAGAGAACGCAAGTTTCAGCTATGAACTAATAGAATGGCCTTGAAGGGCTGAATGGCCTACTATGAAGAATCATTGCACATTTTGAAACCGAGAGGGCGACATCAGAATTCAACGCTGGAGAGTCTGGGGAGGACTTTTTGTTCAAAATCTTTGAAGCACCACATTTTGTACTGCATTTCAGGTTTCCTTCTCTTTAGTCCATGCCAGTAATGGCATTGGCTGGGCAAAGTCCATTATGTCCCAGAGAGGCTCTAGTCATTCAATTGAGAGCTCTGTTTACAGAATGGTCTGGGAACGGAATGAGAGTAACCTCACTACAGTATTGACTGACTGAGCAGTCGCCATACCTTGCAAATAACGTAGCTTCCCGGAATGGTAAGCTCTGCATTGGCTCCCAGGCTTACCTGCACTTGGGAGCCCTACTAAAATGAGTGGAGGTGCTCAGAGAAGTAGGCAGCTCCATTGCATTAGTGACACCACCAGAGCTGCCTATAGGGAAGGAGACACAAACCGGCAGATCTACAGCAGGTGAAGGAAACTATAGATTAGGTTATAGATTCCACAGGATAAGTAGTTATTGTTGAGGTCCAAGGTTCCCGATAGAATTTACAATACTCTACTTATCTACAGGTGAAGGAGACCAGCAGGAGCCGGGCCTTCGGGGTAGGGGACCAGCGGGAGCCGGGCCTTCGGGGTAGGGGACCAGCGGGAGCCGGGCCTTCGGGGTAGGGGACCAGCGGGAGCCGGGCCTTCGGGGTAGGGGACCAGCGGGAGCCGGGCCTTCGGGGTAGGGGACCAGCGGGAGCCGGGCCTTCGGGGTAGGGGACCAGCGGGAGCCGGGCCTTCGGGGTAGGGGACCAGCGGGAGCCGGGCCTTCGGGGTAGGGGACCAGCGGGAGCCGGGCCTTCGGGCCAGGGGACCAGAAGGACTCAGGGTTTCAGGTAATGAGACTAGTGGGAGTCTCCTTACCTGATAAAGTTGTATAAAAAGATGAACCAGAAGCTACAACTCACTCTAACAGATTGATCTCATCCGTTACGGTGGTTAACTGAGGTCCACTGCATTATAGTCATCATCTCAAATTTTACATGCTGAATGTGTAATCAAATTCCTTGTAAATAAACTTGACTGTCAGTTTAGGCCTGAAGGCTGTTTCGTGACACCTTTGAGATTAGACAGGAAAATGCAGTCTCTGGTTCAAATACCGAGGTAAAGGATAATATTTGGCACAGTGGCAGGCTATCCCGTTCAGGTCATGGGTCTGCTTATAGAAACTGCCTTTTTGCTGGAAGCAGAGTATTGAGAGAGTGGACGAATTGTAACTATGCAAATTAATGCCAACAGTTATTTAAACTAATCCATGGTTTGCAGGGCTTCACAGTGCACACTCAAGTGATCCATGAAGACAAACTGTTTTGCATTAAGATTTCTTTGCATGGTTATGTTTGGACTGGGAATAATATGGGTTTGAGGACAGATGCAATGGCTCTTATTTAAACCTGCCAATTCCAATAACAACTTCAAACCAACAGAGGGGGCCAGCACGCTTTCTAAATATTTAGCGCACTCTGAGAACAAGAAGCAGATTTTTCTATGACACACTTTTAAACACCGGCCCGAGTATCCATGGTAACCACCACCAAGCATTTGAACACGTACACCTTCAAAGGCCTTGAAATGAACTTGACTACTGTCGGCTTCCAAGGGAGATAGCTGTTCTCCAGTTTCGTAAAGTAAGAGACTGAGTTACCAGTTTCACGCAGTGTTGATTTTCAGTTGCTGTGGTTTCAGCTGTATTGGCACTTTGTAAGAATAGGCCAAACCTCAATCGAAGGCTTCCGAGGTACACTTATAGGCTCAGATAATAGTTTGGGGTACCTGCACTGTTTATATACTGCCTTGGGGTACACTTAGTTATTATAATATTGGGGTAGTTATTGCTTATATAATAATTTTGTTTGCAAGCGTAAGCCAAGCGCAATTCTAATAATATAATTGCTGGAATACACTTAGCGTTTTTGTAATATCAACTGTGGTACACTTGTTCATATAATATTGTGGGGGTAAATGCAATGTTTATAAGAATAATGTTGGGGTACACTTATTGTTTCTATATCATTTGGATACACTTATTGTTTCTATAATATCAAAGTGGTATACTTATTGTTTAGATAATACTGTTGGTGTACTCTTATGGCTTAAATAATAATGTTGGGTGTGCACTTATTGTTTATACCTGTATATTGTTTGGGTATGCTTACGTTTTAGGTAAGAATGTTGGCTACAGTTATGTTTATATAATGCTGGAGTGCACTTATTGTGTGGATTATAACTGTTTGTGACAATAATGCTCAAACTAAGGAGTTCTAGCCATTGCTAATCATGGAATTACAATTTACCTGGACTATGTAGGGCTGTCACCTTTCTCCCAGTCCAAAACCAAAGAGGACAAGGCCCTTTCAAAGAATGCATGTGTAAAACAAACGCAATTGTTCCTGGCAAACAGTGCGCCCACACGTTCAACTGGGAACCGGGCGCGCCCACACGTTCAACTGGGAACCGGGCGCGCCCACACGTTCAACTGGGAACCGGGCGCGCCCACACGTTCAACTGGGAATCGGGCGCGCCCACACGTTCAACTGGGAACCGGGCGCGCCCACACGTTCAACTGGGAATCGGGCGCGCCCACACGTTCAACTGGGAATCGGGCGCGCCCACACGTTCAACTGGGAATCGGGCGCGCCCACACGTTCAACTGGGAATTGAGCGCGCCCACACGTTCAACTGGGAACCGGGCGCCTCCACACATTCAACTGGGAATCGGGCGCGTCCACACGTTCAACTGGGAATCGGGCGCGCCCACACGTTCAACTGGGAATCGGGCGCGCCCACACATTCAACTGGGAATCGGGCGCCTCCACACATTCAACTGGGAATCGGGCGCCTCCACACGTTCAACTGGGAAACGGGCGCACCCACACGTTCAACTGGGAAACGGGCGCCTCCACACGTTCAACTGGGAATCGGGCGCACCCACACATTCAACTGGGAATCGGGCGCCTCCACACGTTCAACTGGGAATCGGGCGCGCCCACACGTTCAACTGGGAAACGGGCGCGCCCACACGTTCAACTGGGAAATAGGTGTGCCCATGTGCTCAATTAGAAATGGGTATGCCCACATGTTCAACGGAGATACAGATGGGATCGCACTTATAGGGATAGGAAGTAGGTGTACAGTTACACAGGAAATGGGCCCACTGCACACTGGAACATGAAAGGGGCTTGTTTGAATGTGAAAGGTGAAGCAGCTCCACTCGCACACACAAAGCTTTTGCTGCTGAGAATGGGCAGCCACTGCTGAAATCAGTCAATCTGAAACCAGACAAGCAGTCTCTGCGCCAAAACAGACATCTCCCCCTTTATTTATCATTTTCCCCCCAAAATATATGATGTGCAGATTCACATTGCAGCTGCTAATAAGTGAGAGGATACAAACCGTTTCTGATCACAGTGTGTCTATTGCCACCACTAGGAGTTACAGGGTGTCTTGGAATATCTTCGATGGACTCTCTCCCGCTGGACTGTTCACTGGCTGTGGACTCGGCTTCTGAAGGCGAAACTCTACACAACAGACATTAGACTTTTAGGCAGCGCACCAATTTTTGATTTGTATGTCCAGTGGAACCTTAATTATCTGTACTCTCGATTATCTACAAGGATTTTCGTGGCAGTCTGGACTAGTTTCACATCAACCCACGAAAACGCAATTGGATGTTTTGAATTAATTTTTTTTTTCTTTTACAGACTCCAGGATAGGCAGTCAGGTAATCTAAATAGACCAATCAGAAGCTACAAATTTATCAGGCAATAGGTAGGAGGATTCTTGATTATCTGCTAATTGTCTTCGACTATCAAGTGGGGCATCTCCCTTCAGTAGATTGGCGGTTAGGATCAGGTCAGCCATGATCTTATTGAATGGCGGAGCAGGCTCGAGGGGCCGGTTGGCCTACTCCTGCTCCTATTTCTTATGTTATGTTCACAATGATGGATGACTAAGGTTCTGCTGTATATTCAACAGCTATAGTACAATAAATGTCATCAGCAATACAGCTGCAACTTCAGGACTGAGGAAATGAAGAGCTCTAATTTACAGAAGGCTCTCACTTCTGGCCTCGAGAGGTTTGGAGGTTATCTTAAAAAGGCCTTGATAGTGGGCTTAATTGTGGCCAAGGGTCTGTCCCTATGCAAATATATGTTCATCACAATGAGCACCCAGCAGTTTGGGCTCTGGCGCAAAGAGACATTTACCTCGCAGGGGGATGACCTAACTGCCCAAAGTCGTCAATCCGCTTCTTTGAAAAATGGGGGAGGGGAAGAGACAGGGATTGCATTGAGGGCAGTGAGGATTAGGGGCAGCAAGTTGCTCATGGGAACCCGGTCATACAGAAAGGGTACTAGGCTAAATGGGATCCTCCCTCTGTAGCACAATTATACCACACACAGTGGATAGAGATCATTTTGGACACCTCTCAGGTCTGGCGAGCAGAAGCCCACTAATCAATTCAGACAATAGTATCTCTGTTTCAACATGCCAGCCGTACGTTCCACCAGAATCCAAATGGAAGCAACAGCTTCATTATACTTTGTGGGCCCGTGTTCATGGGTTCCTGACTGATGTTAAAAACCAAGGCTTCAGAAGGTAGCACTGATTCCTCAGCAGTTATACTCCCAATCTGTCTGCTTCTTCAAATAGTGCTGGCATCACAGACTGGTGCAAGACAATATCATGGTTGCTGCTGGGGTATTGTGAAAAACGTCTCCCCGCCCACTGTCAAAGAAGCTTCAACACAAGCCTGAGGAACTGCACCTCATCAATGTACTAGGTATCTTGCAGCCACAGCTGGGCGTAATATTGACTAACAACTTCACACCTTCATTATAGCTCTAATTTTCTTTCCGGCAGGAGGTGTTGGCAACATAAGATGGGTGTGCTGTCTTTTCCAGGGATGGAGGGGAGGAGGAAGAAGTGGGTTGGTGCTTGGGGTTGCGCACGGAGTGTGAGGGGCTGCACCATGGGGTTGGGGGGGGGGGGGGGGCGTGGGGGAGAATTAGCCAAACAGCACTTAAAAAAAAAAAATCATGCCGGTCAAACTCTTGCTTGCTGACAGAAATCCAACTCCAAAACACTTTCCAAGTAAAAAGAAGCCAAAATTGAAGATTCGTAACACCCAAGTTGCACATTCTTGATTTCCTCTGTAATGTCCTCTGAACCCTCTTTTGAGAATGAATTGCCCATGTTTCTCTCATCTTTCTTCTTCACTCAGTCCTCTGATGTGAGGGATCAAGTTTTGCATTAAATGCTACACCACTGAGCAAAGGCCAATCTGCTTGAAACACTTTGCCATTTTTTAAAATTTCTCTCTATGTAATATCAAGAGCGGTATAAACTCTAACAAAACTTCACAACAGTTAACTTGATTTTAATGTAAAAAGAAAAAAATCTTTCTGCTGTCTTGTCTTCAATGCACTGAGTAATAGTGTCCACTCACCTGCTTCTCTGCCGAAGCCCCTTGGAGAGTTTGGCTGCCTTCGGCTGAGGACTCGACACGTCGCCGTTCTCAGATGGTGTGCTGTCTTTTGCTGGGGCAGGTGGAAGCCCTTCGTGGATGACCAGTATGTCATCTTTACCGTGCTGTCCAATATGCTGCTTGGCAAAGTCAAAGCCTTTAACACTTGGCACTTGCAGCTGAGAAGGCAAATGTGGTGATCTATTAGGGCAGATGTTACAGCTGTTATCACAGCATTAAAAGAAGCCTCAGTAATGAACTGCATTAAACAGTAGATGCTCCTACATTGCCTGGGGTAGCACCACAAAGTATTTTTAATATTCTGACTTTTTCTTACTCTCTTCTGCCGTCCGCACAATCTTTCTTATTCTCATTACTACTCCCCAATTTACCTTGTCTTCTCTCCTGCACTTTTCAATCATGGTGGGGTCCTGCATCTAGGCTTCTCAGTTAAATAAAAATGGCTTTCCAAGTGTACATTGGTAGGGACAATTCCATGTTCTTATGCTTCACAGGTGCTCACATCTTACGAAGCTCATAACCGTAGGCACATCATCCTAGCTAGGATGCTCCTTTTGCCTCTCAGCATCACACACAGTTGCTTTCGCTGGAAAGGTCATTTGTACCCAGGCCTGTTTGATTCTACAGCCAGGTGCTGCAGGTAACCAAAGGGGCCCTTATAATGCTGTAGCTCACCAAAAGGCATGGTCCTCCTCCACCGACTGCAATCTACAATATAAAGGACATGACCTATCTGGAACCGAGGAAAGGACGTGACCCACAGAAACCTGGGTCTATCAATCTGGCTCTGGGTAAAGGCCACCCGGTCCTGTGAACAAACAAAGGTTCCGAGATCCTGGCATTTGCTCTCAATTAAAGCGACTGGATCTCCACATTGCACAGCAGTATTACAGAAACCAGGATTACAGAGACCAGCACCCAATGTCAAATGTAAAAGGGGAGAAAAACAAGACGCTCTCCTGGGATAGATGGAATTTTTTTTAGGCAAGTGTAAAAGTGCCTCCTTTGGGGAAGCAATTTGCTGTTCATTATCGTCTTCCTAGTCCATTCTTCTCCAGGCATGGAGGCAGCCGTTTACATAAGAAATAGGAGCAGGAATAGGCCACTTGGCCCCTCGAGCCTGCTCCGCCATTCAATAAGATCATGGCTGATCTTGGGCTAAAAGCCACTGCCCAGCCCGCTCCCCATAACCCTTCACTCCCTACAACCCTCAGAGAAGAAGTTCCTCCTCATCTCAGTTCTAAAAGGGCGATCCCCCCCCCACCGAGTTCTAGATTTCCCCACGAGGGGAAACATCCTCTCTGCATCTACCCTGTCGAGCCCCCTCAGTATCTTATATGTTTCAATAAGATCACCTCTCATTCTTCTAAATTCCAATGAGTATAGGCCCAGCCTGTTCAACCTTTCCTCATAAGTCAAACCCGCATCTCTGGAATTAACCAAGTGAATCATCTCTGAACTGCCTCCAATGCAAGTATATCCTTCCTTAAATAAGGAGACCAAAACTGTACGCAGTACTCAAGGTGTGGTCTCACCAATACCCTGTACAGTTGTAGCAGGATTTCCCTGATTTTATGTTCCAACCCCTTTGAAATAAAGGCCAACATTCCATTTACCTTTTTGATTACTTGCTGTACCTGCATGCTAACTTTTTGTGTTTCATGCACAAGGACCCCCAGGTCCCTCTGAACTGTAGCATTTTGTAATCTCTCTCCATTTAAATAATAGTTTGCTTTTTTTATTTTTCCTGCCAAAGTGGATAACCTCGCACTTTCCCACATTATACTCCATCTGCCAAATGTTTGCCCACTCACCTAGCCTGTCTATATCCCTTTGCGGATTCTTTGAGTCCTCTGCACAACTTGCTTTCCCATCCATCTTTGTATCATCCGCAAACCTGGCTACATTACACTCGATCCCTTCATCCAAGTCATTAATGTAGATTGTAAATAGTTGGGGCCCGAGCACCGATCCTTGTGGCACCCCACTAGTTACCGTTTGCCAACCAGAAAATGGCCCATTTATCCCGACTCTCTGCTTTCTGTTAGTTAGCCAATTCTCTATCCATCCATGCTAATATATTACCCCCAACTCCGTGAGCTCTTATCTTATGCAGTAATTTTTTATGTGGCACCTTATCGAATGCCTTCTGGAAATCCAAATGCACCACATCCACTGGCTCACCCTTGTCCACCCTGCTTGTTACATCCTCAAAGAATTCCAGCAAATTTGTTAATCATGATTTCCCTTTCATAAAACCTTTTTCTGTTGGATCCTAAGATGGCCATGTAACTGATGGCATCACATCCGATGCTCTGGTAGCTGTTTGACCTATGTGGATTAGCATGGGTCACTTTAGCGCATCAGTGGTGTAGCACCGAGAGACAGCTTCCTCATCTGTACCTCTTCCTACCATGGCCCTGCTAACAGGCATTACCTCCATATGTCCTGTGATTAGCATGGGAGCAGACTGCAGTCAGGTCATGGAAACAAATATGTCAGGGTACTGTCCAGTCAGTCCCCTAGTATGGTGAATCCAGACAGGATAGACTCTCAGACACTAGAGCCCGAGATCTTCATAGCATCAGTTAAATAGTTAACCCACAGCTCAGGTTAGGGCATCTGTCAAGACAGGCTGTGCTAAAGATGATCCTGATTTTGCGAGGCACTTCAGAGTGAATTGCAGTTCTGGGAAGTGATCATACACCATTGCACAGATATGGCTAGTATACTCCTTACTAGCCATAACACCGTGTAGGGTGCTTTGCACACTTTCAAATGATTCAAATGATTCAATGAACTAACGGCACTGTGCGCTTCATCGGGTGTTCCCTCCATGCAATCTAAATCTGAATTCCCTGGAGTGGCTATCCCTGTGCTGGTGCTTACGATGAGTGGAGTGAATGCTGTGAGACGGTAGGTTCAGCACCCTCTGGGCCTGCAGCTTGAAGGTGTGATGTGCATCAATTTGGGCTGTCTTGTGATTTTGAGAGAAATGACTGTGAAGTGTCCAAGTCATGAAGCAGCTGATTGAGGTGCAAGTGTCTGTTGCACCCATTGCACATCATTCCACTTGAAGCACCTGCATTCAGGGTACATTTAACCTGGCAAATCTCCTTAACACATCAAATATTTTTCTTCTGTGTCGATGACCTCCTCACATGAGGCAGCGTTCACCTGCTCTGTCCCCTCTTCCTAGACAGCCAACTTCTGACGCTGGCAAACCTCCTTTACTGCACCTCCCTCAGGACCTCTGTAAAGAAGCCAGTTCTCCCTCCTCCATGGGCCCTCGCACTACACTCAGCCATCTGCTTTAATGATACATACGTCCAGTGCTGAAATCATGTCTGCCCCTTTAAGGCACAGTTGCACTGGATATCCTGCCCCCCACACCCTTAACATTGCCAATTTATGGCCCAATCAGTGCCCACACTGTGTTATAATTAATTTAAATGAATGGACCTTACAAACTCACAAATGGTCTAGGTTTAGGGAACAAATTCTGGAGTGCGTTAGCTGAAGGCTCCGTCACTAATGGAGCAGAAGAAGGGGGATGCATAGTAGAGCAGACGGAGCTAGGGCTGGAGGGAGTAGATATCCTGAAGGGATCTGTAAACAAACAAATCTGGTGAAGGGTCTCCACCCAAAAATATTAATGCATCTTTCCTTTTTCAGATGCTGAGGGACCTGCTGTGTATTTGAAACAGTTCTTGTTTCAGTTTCAGAATTCCAACATACTTCTTTCTTTTTGATCCCAGATTGGTTTATTTTTCTATTCTGGAACATTCTACATTTCTCAGACTGCTTGTCCAATCTCTCCTGAAGATGGTGCCACCTTATGTTCCAGTCCAGTGCACAAAGATAACATGCATTCAGAGCACATCCTGCCTGTCACAATCCCATCAGCTAAAGTTATTAAAGACACAATAGGGATCTGAACTCAGACAATATCCAGATTATATCAAACTGCTGAGGCAGTCTCCAGCAAAAAACCTTTTTCACACTGACCCATTTCAGATCTGCGTGAGCAACTCTTTCTCATTTTAAATTCTGCACTGATGATCTACCTCCACGTTACGTTGTTAGCTTGCTGTTAAAATAAGTTAGCCCAGTTCTTGTTTCTGATCCACTTTTCAAATGCATGTTTGTGTGGCGTACATACTGAGTGAGTGGGTGAAAAAAAACCTTTCCTTCAAGGCTGGTTAATTTGGGTCACTGGGTTTTTCGATGGATACAAAGCATTTCGTTCCCCTCCAAAACGTTCCCTTTATCACTCAAAACCATCCACTCGTTGCTGGGACTTAGGTTCCACAAGCCCTCCAGTACCTCGTCCAAATAGTCGATCTTGTAGCATAGGCCTAGGCAGTCGGTTTCACCAGACTATTTGACTGTGGAGGCCACTGCTGTCAAGTCTAATTCTGTTCTTAGCTAATGTCCACACTGAAGCTAAACGTAGCATCGCAGCCTGTGCCGCAGCAGAGATCAGGTAACTTAGCACAGGTTGGGGATCAAACCTGAAGCATTCTGGTCTTTTTGGCTCAGTATACCAAGTTGGGCCTTTACCCAGTGGGTAACAGGAGAGTTACACCACCTTTCTAAATGCTAATGGAGTTATGCACATCAACAGCAATATTAACTATAAAATACAGTACAGGTAGACTATCCTTTATCCGAAAACCTCAGGACCAGCCGAGTTTCGGATAAAGGAGAATTTCGGATTTCGGAAGGTGGGTCGGCGGGGGTCCGTGCGCACGACTTACGCTGACGCTCAGCGTAAATCAGTTGGGGTCGGCGGGGTATGCGGGGGGGGGGGGGGGGTCGGCGGTTGTTGGGGCCGGCGGGGTCCGCGGGGGGGTCGGCGGTTGTCGGGGCTGGCGGGGTCGGCGGTTGTCGGGGCTGGCGGGGTCCGCGGGGGGGTCGGCGGTTGTCGGGGCTGGCGGGGTCCGCGGGGGGGGGGGGGTCGGCGGTTGTCGCGGCTGGCGGGGAGGTCGGCGGCTGGCGGGGTCGGCGGTTGTCGGGGCTGGCGGGGTCCGCGGTTGTCGGGGCCGGCGGGGTCCACGGGGGGGTCGGCGGTTGTCGGGGCTGGCGGGGTCCGCGGGGGGGGGGGTCGGCGGTTGTCGCGGCTGGCGGGGTCCGCGGGGGGGGTCGGCGGTTGTCGGGGCTGGCGGGGGGGTCGGCGGTTGTCGGGGCTGGCGGGGTCCGCGGGGGGGGGGGGGGGTCGGCGGTTGTCGCGGCTGGCGGGGTCCGCGGGGGGGGTCGGCGGTTGTCGGGGCTGGCGGGGTCCGCGGGGGGGTCGGCGGTTGTCGGGGTCGGCGGGTTCGGGGCCGGCGGGGTCCGCGGGGGGGTCGGCGGTTGTCGGGGCCGGCGGGGGGGGTCGGCGGGTTCGGGGCCGGCGGGGTCCGCGGGGGGGTCGGCGGTTGGCGGGGTCGGCGGTTGTCGGGGCTGGCGGGGGGGTCGTGCGCACGACCTACCCTTTATCCGAACTTCCGCAACCGGAACCCTCTAAAAACCGAAGGTTTTTTCGTTCAGCGTAAGTCGTACGCACGACTTACGCTGAACGAAAAAACCTTCGGTTTTTAGAGGGTTTCGGTTTTCGGAAGTCCGGATAAAGGGTAGTCTACCTGTATGAAGTATTTTCAGCACAGCCTTTTGAATTTAAATATTAAAACATTCTTCTACCAAATCAACAAGCATGTATTTTACAAACTATTATGAACAACCACCTTCTTTCTGAAACTGGGCTGAACAGTACACGGGGGAGTACTCGTACTGAATTTTAGGTGCGGCAATGCTCATATGACGAGTTTGGTGTGTCCAAGTGCAGAGGCATCTGTTGTGTCAGCAGATGTTCCATCTACAGGAAACTTTGTGATATCCGGCACTGACGGGACCGAGCTGTTGCTGTCCCATCAAAACTGCCGGACAAACCAGCGCTAATGTTAAAACATACGGAAGCTTTTGAGCTCCGTATCTAGCAACAAACCCTGTTGCTTAGCAACAGCTTCTAAACAGTCGGCCGTAGCTTGCAAGCATCTCTGTAGCTAAGCAACAGCTTTAGCTAGACCTTGCAGAGCCTGACTAGTGAAAAAAAAGCAACGAAAAGAAAAAAAACTTACTGAACCGACTCCTGAATTTTGCCGGTGGCTCGAGCATTCCGGACAGTTAACCTCCGGATAAACCAAAGTTTCCTGTAAATGAAGCAGTACATTAATGGCCCAGAAATTCGGGTCTCCACAGGTGAGTACGCACAGGGTACTCACCCGTAGGCCCAATGGAAGTGCCGGTTTCCTGCATGCATGAGAAACCGGCACTTCCGTTCCCCTAAAAGGGGTTCAGAGATCGAACGCGTGCGCATCGAACTTACGTTTTTTTTGCAGATTTTCCCGGGAAGGTAAGTCTCCAGAAGTTAGACATGGGCCTGCTTTTTACAAGGTAAGTGGTGAATTAATTAAAATTAAAACATTTTTCCCCACAGGTTTATTACTTTTAAATACTTTAAAGAAAGCTAAGTTTATTTTTAGCCCCGTTAGAAAATAAAATTATTTTTTTCAAAAATTTAAATTATTTAAAATAGTTATTTCATGTAATTTATAGTTTATTTTAAAAATGTGATTTAAAAAAAAAAAATTATTTGAAGATTTAGTGATGTTTTGGGGCTTGTAGTATTTATAGGTTTGACAGCCCTTCCTGCTACCATTGACTCTCCATGGCCCACGTGATCCCAGGGGACGCATCGAACTAACTGCGCCCCTGGGATACGCAAGCACTGCGCGCCGGAAGTTGGAGGAGGCTCAGGATCGGAATTCCACGGGGGCCCACAGCACAACAGCCAGCGCGCTAGGTAAGTGCAGGTCGGGGGCTTGCACTAGCGGGAAGCCCCCGACCCGAATTTCTGGGCCATTATATCTATATCCACATTGAAAGAAAACAAGACCTTAGCCACAATTCTTCCCCTCCCTCCACGGTACATCACATACTACAGATATTGCCGAGAGTCACTGATTTCTTATAAAAAGTGAAAGAACCCCATCTTAATTTTATCAGTTCAATTATTTGCTTGTCATTTATCATTTGTTTCACTTTTTTTTAATTAGGAAATCTGCTGTTCACTGAAGCAAAGTGTAATCTAGTAAAGTCAGTACTGTTGTGGCTTTGACAGTCAAGGATCAGCAATTTTCTTTCCACTATGTCCTATAACTGTCAAGTTTACTGCTCGGGATGTTTTCGTGTCTCTCGCATTTGGATAATCAGACAAAATTGTTGGTGAATATCAGAAATGTCACTTCACTGTCAGCTTTCAGTCCTTGACATTATTAATTTTAGTTTTCATTGCTGGATCTCAAGTTTAGTTTCAGTCATTGAACAAATTTAGTTTGAGTCTAGTCTTTTATGCCCAAATTTCAGATTAATTTTGGAACAAACTTTCGTCAGAATTTTAGTTTTTGCTTACCATATACTGTATTCTTTTGTGTATTCTGGATCCCCCTGCAACAAATTTTACATTTCAAAAAATGTCCTAATTGATGCCTTTTCACAAAACTCACAGGGCCATGAGAAATTATAAACTGCGGCTCCCGTGCAGTACTGAGGGAGTGCTGCACTGTCGGAGGTGCCGTTTTTCGGTTGAGATGTTAAACTGAGGCCCAGTCTCCCCTCTCACATGGATGTAAACAATCCCAGGCATTATTAGAAGAGGAGCCGGGGAGTTTCTCCCCAGTGTCCAGGCCAACATTTATCCCTCAACCAACATCACTAAAACTGCTAAGGATCCAATGCAATTATTGACATATTCCTGGGGACCCCCTGCAATTATCGACATACTCCTGGGGACCCCCTGCAATTATCGACATATTCCTGGGGACCCCCTGCAATTAATGACATACTCCTGGGGACCCCCTGCAATTAATGACATACTCCTGGGGACCCCCTGCAATTATCGACATATTCCTGGGGACCCCCTGCAATTATCGACATATTCCTGGGGACCCCCTGCAATTAATGACATACTCCTGGGGACCCCCTGCAATTAATGACATACTCCTGGGGACCCCCTGCAATTATTGACATACTCCTGGGGAACCCCTGCAATTACTGAATTACTGACATACTCCTGGGGACCCCCTGCAATTACTGATATAATCCTGGGGACCCCCTGCAATTACTGACATACTCCTGGGGACCCCCTGCAATTAATAACATATTCCTGGGGACCCCCTGCAATTAATAACATATTCCTGGGGACCCCCTGCAATTACTGACATACTCCTGGGGACCCCCTGCAATTACTGATATAATCCTGGGGACCCCCTGCAATTAATGACATAATCCTGGGGACCCCCTGCAATTACTGACATACTCCTGGGGACCCCCTGCAATTACTGATATAATCCTGGGGACCCCCTGCAATTACTGACATACTCCTGGGGACCCCCTGCAATTAATAACATATTCCTGGGGACCCCCTGCAATTAATAACATATTCCTGGGGACCCCCTGCAATTACTGACATACTCCTGGGGACCCCCTGCAATTACTGATATAATCCTGGGGACCCCCTGCAATTACTGACATACTCCTGGGGACCCCCTGCAATTACTGATATAATCCTGGAGACCCCCTGCAATTAATGACATCATCCTGGGGACCCCCTGCAATTACTGATATAATCCTGGGGACCCCCTGCAATTAATGACATCATCCTGGGGACCCCCTGCAATTAATGACATAATCCTGGGGAGCCCCTGCAATTACTGATATAATCCTGGGGACCCCCTGCAATTAATGACATACTCCTGGGGACCCCTGCAATTACCGACATAATCCTGGGGACCCCCTGCAATTACTGACACACTCCTGGGCTGCAATTATTAACATACTCCTGGGAAACCCCTGCAATTATTAACATACTCCTGGGGATCCCCTGCAATTATCGACACACTCCTGGGGACCTCCTGCAATAATTGGCACAGTCCTGGTGTACACCTTAACTACTGGCACATTTGTGGGGACTTCTGCAACAACCAATAGACTACTGGGGACCTCCTACAATTATTGACACACTCCTGAGGACAATCTGCAATTACTGATGCACTCCCGGGGCATCTGTAAATACAGATAAACTCCCAGGGACAGCCTGCCCTAACTTCCAAAAAACAGCGCCAGCTACCCAAAGGAAAATGGCGCTATTACTGCATGAAACGTATATTATTACACAGTAACAGAAATAACATGCTAGTAAGTCAACAAATACAGGAACCCAATGACAGATGTACAGAACTCTGATGACCTTGCGGACTTCAGTTTGGGAGCAGTGCACTTTGTGGTGGAATCAAATGTAGGAGTACACCCGAGGAAGGATGTCAAGGCCTTGGAGAGGGTGCAGAGGAGATTTAACCGAATGGTACCAGGGATGAGGGACCTCAGTTACGTGGAGAGATCAGAGAAGCTGGGGTTGTTCTCCTTACAACAGAGTCGGTTAAGGGGAGATTTGGTAGAGGTGTTCAAAATTATGAAGGGTTCCCATATAGTAAATATAAGGAGAAACTGTTTCTACTGGCAAGATAGTCAGTAACCAGGGGACACAGACTTAAGAAAATTGGCAAAAACCCAGAGAGGAGATGAGATTTTTTTTTACGATGGTAGAGGCAGATTCAATAGAAACTTTCAAAAGGGAATTGGATATATACTTGAAAAGAAAAGGAAAATTTAAAGGGCTATGGGGAAGTGCAGCATGGTGGGACTAATTGGATAGCTCTTTCAAAGAGCCAAATGGCCTCATTCTGTATTGTAAGATTCTATGGAAATGCTTGTATCAAGCATGCAGAAGTCTCGACAGGCATTCTCCGAGTTGAAACTCTGTCTTACAGGGGCACGTAGAGAATAATAAATCACATTGCACAATGAAATGACTGAAAAACACAGAGTAGGAACTGTCGACATTGAATCAAAAGAGATTACATTACCATGTACAATGGGCTTCTTATCCTGGTGGCTATACATTTTAGTTTCATCTCCTGTTGAAAATTCAATCCTCCATATTAACAGAAGGGAGTTCATATAACTGTGTGTTTGAAAACCTTTCAGCAGATCTTTTGCATTTAACTCTTGCTGGACAGACACCAGCGTTACATACCGTTAAAGGCAACTAAAAATATGAACCAGATGGTTAAATGCTTTAAAGGTTCTGTTGCAATTCTGAAGAAAATCCGATTAGAATTACATCAATGTGAACTACAACTATTGGTTCATTACTGACAGTGCGCCTACACTGGCATTGGGAAGGTGAATGATTTTGAGACTCATGCACCATTTAAGCAATTTTCGTGGGTCAAGAGACCAAAATATTATCAGGATGATCAGCAGGCTGTCACTCATCCTGTGTTTGCACAACTACAGGGGATTAGAAGAGGAGTCATGAGATGAGACAGCATGGATCTTGACTCCCTGATATTGTGTACAGTTTTCAGCACTGTAACATGGTAGGTTGGGGATGGGGGAAGCCCTGTCTTGGAGTGACTGCAAAGAAGTACAACAGATTTAGTAAATGGGATTGAACATCTGAACTATGAAGATAGAGTAAGGACACTAGGAATGCTTACATTATTGGAAAAAGACAACTTAAGAGGTGATCTTACAAAAGCATTTAAGATACTCAACGGAATAGATAATATTGAACATAATTTTTAGATTCAGTTTAACAGGAGCTCCTGGTGAAGAGGACAGAGATTTAAACTTCAGTAAGATTGGATTCATGCAAATTTAAGATACAAATTCTTCATGAAGAGCATGGTAAGCATGTGGACAAACTGACCTAGGGAGGTTGTGGAAGTGAAGTATGTTATAAGTGTTATATAAGAGGGATATGGATGAGTGTTTTGTCGGACATGGCTATTAAAAGGTATCAGAGGTAAAGTGGGCTAAGAAGTGTGAGACCTTTGGGCTAAAGTCTTCGCCTAATGGAGATGTAGTCTTAGGTCCTTAAAGAAATTGGGCTAAATGAGAGGGAGAATGTGAGCTTAATGATGCCTAGTGATGTATCACGGGTAACCTCCTCCTGAAGCTTACAAAAGCAAAATACTGCGGATGCTGGAAATCAGAAATAAAAACAGAAAATGCTTGAAATACTCAGCAGGTCAGGCAGCATCTGTGGAGAAAGTGTTAATGTTTCAGGTCGATGACCTTTCATCAGAACGTTTCAGGTTGATGACCTTCCTCTTGAAGCCTGTTTGATTTCCTCAGGAGTCGGGGTGGAATTTCCCTGGAATTGAAATTGGCCAAATATTGTTTTTTCTGCCTCCCCAGGAGTTAGAATTACTAGCGGCATGGGAGGGCTGTGTACGAGGCTGCAATATCTAATGAATAGGATGGGCCGGATGGATTTTCCTCACAATCCTTTCTGTATAATGCTGGATAAATTAGTCAGCGTTAATGACCAGTTTAACCTGGTTGCCCTGATGTGTGATTTTGAGGTCCACAGTGACAGTACAAAAATCTGAAAGCCTTTTAATTAATATAAATAAGTGTGGTGAAGCCTCTGCTCCTGCACTGCTTTTGACAGGCTTAGATTAGTTCAAATAAAAGAAGCCACTGATTGTAGGATAATATATTCCTGTTTATTCATTTTACATTTTGAAGTATTTTTAGAGCAATTCATTATAAATGTGTCTCTCACTAATAGCACTGTGACCTCATTCATTTTACTTGATGACTTACTTTACCATTCTTGGTGTTGCCAGACAGGATTGTGAAAGGATAATATTTATCTATCCTGACAAGGCAGAACGGATTGCTGGTCCAATGTCAGTGCTAGGGCAGCACTAGAGCACACTGGTGCTGTCGTCTCAGTACTGAAGAACCATGGGACCAGACACAATTCATCTTTCCCTTTTACTTCAGGAAGCTTTTCACAAAGGGAAGGCTCATTCAGCACAGGTCTGTCAATAATATTATTCACCACCTTCTGAGGTTCAACCAGAATCTTTTAAAACGTGAAGGGCCATCAATCTGTCCTCAGCCAACACACATCCTCCTGATATACCCAACATCAAAGCTTAAGGCATGAGCCAGCTGCCAAAAATTCAGGTACCTCCTGTGTTCATCCTCTACAGGTACAAGTGATTCAATGGCATGTGGCTATTCTTCAGTTTTTTAGCAGCCGTCTCTCCAAATGGCAAGGTTACACAGTATGCATCAATCTCTCTCTCCCCACTCAACCTCCTGCAAACAATGTCCATGCTTAAAGTGGCTCAAAGCTTTCCCAAAGTGATCAAAGCACCAAAGCTAGTGTTTCAGAGTACCAAAAATTGCCTACAAAAGGCACTGCTTCTCTTCTTGTACCTTTGCTCTACTGAGACTGTGGGGTGTGTGTTTGGGGCATGAGGCCATAGGCATGATTCCCCCCTGAAATCCAATCTCGTGTTTAGTTGTTCAATGCAAGCTTTAAACTGTCTCTCTCAAATCCTGTGTTGAAATAGGGATTTGTTAGATCTTGTGAAGGAAGCAGAACTGAAAGTATTGCAACATAATTAAAACATTTATACTGAACATAACTGTTATACTAGGGAATTCACAGTTGAAAGAGTGCAGAAACAAAAAGGAGTAGCCCTTATAGCTTCATTGGTGTTCTCTATTGAGTCATATGAGAAGGCCCCAGGTTCAATTCTTGGTCTGCCTTGGGTCAGTAGATCACAGTTTAACAACTGATTTCAGCGCTCGAGCTGAGGGTGAGGTGGGGTGCAGGGAAATAACTTTTAAAACATCAGTGAAGTGCTCCTGATCTCGATCCAGTGCTTCCTGTTGGAAGGTATACATGCGGACGTCAGTTGAGGACAGGATCAGGAATGGGTTGATACCAATGTTCCCTTTAAGCTGCGCAGCCCTCAGGACCATCCGTGCAGCCGGCTTTTCAATGCGAAAAACCGCGTATGCGCGGTATTTTGAATGGGCCACACAGACCTTTAAAGGGGACGCGTACCCCCCAAAAAAGGAACATTGGTTGATGCACCACCGCGACCCCCCACCACAACAACTTGTATTTATATAGCGCCTTTAACGTAGTAAAATGTCCCAAAGCAATTCACAGGAGCGTTACCAAACAATATTTGACACTGAGCCACATAAGGAGATATTAGGGCAGGTGACCAAAAGCTTGGTCAAAGAGGTAGGTTTTAAGGAGCGTCTTAAAGGAGGAGAGAGAAGTAGAGATGCAGAGAGGCTGCCAATGGTGGAGTGATTAAAATTGGGATGCTCAAGAGGCCAGAATTAGATAAACGCAGATATCTCAGAAGGTTGTGGGGCTGGAGAAGATTAGAGAGATAGGGAGGGGTAAGGCCATGGAGGGATTTGAAAACAAGGATGAAAATTTTAAAATCGAGACGTTGCTTAACCGGGACTTGAATCAATGAATGATCTAAGCTTACACATAAGTGGCCACTTGGGCAATAAAACGCACAGAAAAATGAAACCTTCATAACTGACAGTTTGCTATTTTATCAGCCTAACATTCCTGGGACATCAAACATAGCAAAAGTAACCTTACCAATCAACAGGACATGATGGGTACATCACCATCCAGATGCAGAAGATAACAATACAGGAGGGAAGGATATTCCGTGTTCAGAATGCACTTACTAGCGTCCTTGCCATAGAATAAGAACATTGGATGTCAGCTAAGCAGTTACATTGAATGAGTGAGCATCTGTGTGTTCACTACACAGAAAGATGCAGCAAACTCCCATCAATAAAGGCTATGATTTGAGATATGTCAATACTATAATTTCAAACTGAGAAAATGAATCTCAGCACAAGTTCAGTTTTATCCTCACATTAAGGTCCTGGACACCTGCCCATCATTACCTCTACCATCTTAGGGGATTAAAAAAGAGGTAAGCAGGATCTCTTTGGGGGTCAAGTTGGCTTCAAGATGACACGGCTGATGATAGGTGGAAATTAAGTCAATTCTCAGTAATCCAATACCCAAGTAGGTTTATTGGCACTGTTTATTGATCAAGCACTTTCATGGGTAGGTCGACTCATTACTGGGAGGTTGGGTTCTTCTGACTCGACTCAAGATAACTTGCAACCTAATGCCCAAATGGGTGGAGTGGTTGAATAAGCAGCAGAAAGCTTACCAGTGCTGTGTGTGGCTTCAGCTGGTTAAATTCCAGTAATACCTCTATGCACCCTTAAGATCCCCAAGTCTGCTCTCTTGACAACCTGTATTTAAGCTCTCTGGGATTGGATGGTGCAGTCCCCTATAGGGAGAAAGTGTGCACTCAATACAAAACAAACGGAAACTAATTATGGAAATTGCTCAGTGGTTTGATTCAGAGTCTAGTATACGTTGTAATGGATTCTGTGCCCGTCAGACACCCAGCCGACCAAACAAAACAATCCAAAACCACAACTCTCGTTATCTACAATTCCCGCTCTCACAGCTCAAATCAACAAAATTAATTCTCGGCTCAATGCCTCCTCCCAAACAGGTAGAATTCCTCACTTTTAAAACCCTCTGACTGGCCCACTGCTCAATTACTGTAAACTGGAAATGTGAGCTCTTTCACAGAAGATCCTTTTTATTATTGATCACTGGCACAGTCCAAGAGTTGCCAGGTAACAGGATACACTGCCACTCTACCAGAGGGCTGCTTCTCCTTTTGAGCATTTAAGTTCCGCACTTGATATTTGAGGCAAATGGTGTTCGCCAATGGTAAGGAAACAAACCATGTGAAAACGCAGTCAGTCAATCGACTATATGAAAAACAGCTGCACTTTCCATCAGCGTTAACCTTTACTTCCTACCAGTTTCATTTTTTATTCTGCCCTTCCTCCATTGCGCAAGTCACATCACCAAAGTTCAACATTCCTCAAAAGTGTGGGGTGTCTATGTTCGAAATGATTCATTTCAGCTTAACAGTCCAAGGCCCCAGGAGGTCACTGCATCACTTGATAAGGCAAGTATTTCTGGGTAGGTTCTTCCACCACCTCTCGCACACGCCTGAACAGGGTACAAGTAAGCTCATTGCTTGATTGCCCCCTCACCTCTAAACTCCGGCCTCCCTTTCTCCCCATTACGACCATGCTCATCTTAATTTCATTGGATGCAGTTCTATTGCTTGGATGGATGATCCAAGATGGGCCGAATAGCCTCTCTCTGAACTTCCTTCTCTTGTTCCAGTCTCGGTCCAAATTCACTGCCCTCCTGACGTCCCCACTGTGATTAAATTACCACATCATCTCTTACTCAAATTCATTACTCATCAGAAGTGTAGAATTCCTTATTTCCCCCAGTCTTTCCTTATCCATACAATCCTAAAGTAGGAGTTACCTGATCATTACGTCCTTATTTACCGCACCTTCTCAAACTCTCTTCAACCTTGCTGGTGTCCTACACTATGGGCCTTGACCCTTCACGTCGAATTCTCAATTAAATAAAAACTGTTATCAACTTCGATCCAGAGTTCCTTACTTTTTGCCGCTGCTGAATATTGCTCATAGTGTCTGGCTGAAACTCCAGCTTGTCTGTTCGGCAGAATTTCCAGTACAGGATCACGATGATGATGACGACCACAATCACTGGCACCAGCACTGCCACGATGATCCACAGGTTCTTATTCTCGTCTGTTGGGGACGAGGTGGCAACACTCTCCACCGCTACAAAACAGAAGCCACAACAAATCATGGTATCCGAGTGAGACTGAGCTTCAAGGTTTCGCCTCTATTTCACATCTATCTCAGAAAGTATATGAATTCTCTGCTAAAGCTCACACAAATAAGAATTGTTACATTTTCAGTCTCACCTCCAGTGCAAGTACAATTGATTGGTACCAACTGGTAAAAGTACTAGTCATACCAGCACCACTACACAGGAACAGCTGGTTGCTGTAGGGTTTACCGAATTAGAGTGGCCTTCTTTCTCCTTATCCATCTTGTGACATACACAGGACTTAACTGGTAAGAAAGGTGACGAGGTGGATGTCTCCAACACATCCACGTGGCTTAAACTAGGATCTGTGCTGCCAGGAGCTCACGGCAACATACTTCGAAAAGCACCACAGGAGGCTGTGTCCTTACTTGCGAGACTGCTTCAATTTGCCAATCGAACTCCGCGAGGCTGGAAGTTGGCAGCTGTGAGAAATAGATAAATGTCGCACCCTGCAGCAGTGGGCACTATTTCCAATGCTGAGGCTGAGGCCAGTTGTTGGGGCAGCAGAGTGGGAGGTTTATTCTGCATCTAACTGTGCTATACCTGACCTAAGAGTGACACAGTTTGTTGTGTTCCAATTCTCTGGCATTAACATCTTTCAGAAAATTATGCATCCAAAAAATTCATAGAAAGAAAAACAACATTATTCATTAGCTTGTTGTGGGGTGGGGGGGAAGTGAGAAATGATTCGTTGCTGGAAAACATTTGGTGTAAGCATTTCAATAATACCCTCAGCTTAAAGAGATTTTGACCAGAATTACAGCATACTTCAGTGTCAGCATGGTTTGATGGTAGGTCTCACACCCCTCAGACAGAAAGTCTAAGCCCCACTCCAGGACATAATCTAAGTTGGCACTTCAGTACACTACTGAGGAAATGCTGGACTGCTAGAGGTTGCTGTCTTTCTGATTTTTTTCAGATAAACTGAGGCACTTGCGCAGGTGATGTAAAATATCCTGTGGCACGATTTGAAGATGAGTAGTGAGTTTTCCTGGTGTTCTGGCCAACATTTCTCCCTCACCCAATACCACCAAAAAAAATTCATCTCATCAGCTGGTGTGGGACCTTGCTGTGTGCAAATTGGCTGCTGCACTTGTCTACACAACAACAGTGAATGCAGTTCAAAAGTAATCCACTGGTTGTAAAATGTATTGGGATGTCCTGAGGATGTGATAAGGTGCTATATAAATGCAAAGCCTTCCTTTTAGCATTGACTGATGGTTCACAGGTTCAGAAAGGAAAGAACCATATGATCAAATACACTTACAACATGGGATTTCAAACTTCTGTTGATGGACCTGGGGGTCCATCCTGAGGAAATCCTGGCGGGGGGCCTCTTGACTGCAGATTTATGTCCATCTGCAATCAGTTACACGAAGGGAAGCTATCATTGCAGAATGATATTGTGCTGTGCTATTCTATGATTCTAAAACTTGTGTCCCGTTCCTTCTCCCACCCCCGAACCAAAGTTACAGCCTGGTTCAGCTGCAAGCACTCTCACCTCCAAGACAAACCGCCCACCCCCCCCCATCATGGGATATGAGCACATAACCTAGGCTGACATTTCAGTGCTGTACTAAGGGAGTACAGCATTGTTGGAAGTGCTGTCTTTTCAAAATGCCAGTAAACTGAGGCCCCATCTCCTTATTTGAAGAGCAGGGAGTTCTCCATGTTCTGGACAATATTCCTCCTTCAACCAAGATTATTAAAACTGGTCATGTATTGCATTTTCAGTCTGTGGGATCTTGCTGTGCATTAGGGAGCTGCTTTATTTGCCTATGTAACGACAATGAATGCACTTCAAAAAGTAATTGATTGGATGTGAAATGCCTTGGAATGTCCTGAAACATGATAAGCTGCATGGTAAACACATTCCATCATTATTCCTTGGCTTACTAGGGCTTACTCGGGGGCGCTAATGAGAGGCGCAAATGCACTGAATTTCTAGCCCAAAGGGTCAAACCTGGTCTGCATGGCTCAGCTGATTAATCAAGGAACATGAAGTTTCTGATTTTTAACTGTGTGTCGTGATATCTGAACCCTGCATCGGAATAATTTGCCTGGATCAGTGCTGTCAATTCGCTTCCTTACCTTCTACACTAGCCAGCTCTCTATCCTTCAGACATTCATAAATGAAGTAAAGGCAGACTTACGTTGTGCCAGTGCACCTTGTATACGATAGCCGAGAACAATTGCTGCTCTCTGTATATCCACCTTGTTGATGAGGTTGGCAGCTTCATTAGCACCGAGCCGTTCCCCAATGTGATTCTCCACAAAGTAAATCAGCTCAGCTGGGTTCCCATCACCAGTGATCTTAGTGATATTCACAACCTGCAAATGAGCAGAAATTATGTGCAAATTGTATAAAAGTCTTGATTTCAAACCTGTGCGTTGCCAAAACTTAGCGGAACAGTATTCACTGGGAGTTTCAACAGCTACACAGCAAGCTGGTTTGGGCTGACAGCAACAAATGAAATGCACGGAGGAATAGGATCAAAGCAATACACTGGTGGAGGAACGAGCGGCCCGGCCCAGCAATACACTGGTGGAGGAACGAGCGGCCCGGCCCAGCAATACACTGGTGGAGGAACGAGCGGCCCGGCCCAGCAATACACTGGGGGAGGAACGAGCGGCCAGGCCCAGCAATACACTGGGGGAGGAACGAGCGGCCCAGCCCAGCAATACACTGGGGGAGGAACGAGCGGCCCGGCCCAGCAATACACTGGGGGAGGAACGAGCGGCCCGGCCCAGCAATACACTGGGGGAGGAACGAGCGGCCCGGCCCAGCAATACACTGGGGGAGGAATGAGCGGCCCGGCCCAGCAATACACTGGGGGAGGAACGAGCGGCCCGGCCCAGCAATACACTGGGGGAGGAACGAGCGGCCCGGCCCAGCAATACACTGGGGGAGGAACGAGCGGCCCGGCCCAGCAATACACTGGGGGAGGAACGAGCGGCCCGGCCCAGCAATACATTGGTGGAGGAACGAGCGGCCCGGCCCAGCAATACATTGGTGGAGGAACGAGCGGCCCGGCCCAGCAATACACTGGTGGAGGAACGAGCGGCCCGGCCCAGCAATACATGGGGGGAGAAAGGAGAGGCCCAGCAACACATTGGGGGAGGAACAAGCGGCCCGGCCCAGCAATACACTGGTGGAGGAACGAGCGGCCCGGCCCAGCAATACATGGGGGGAGAAAGGAGAGGCCCAGCAACACATTGGGGGAGGAACAAGCGGCGCAGCAATACACTGGTGGAGGAAGGAGAGGCCCAGCAATACACTGGGGGAGGAACGAGCGGCCCGGCCCAGCAATACATTGGGGGAGGAACAAGCGGCCCAGCAATACACTGGTGGAGAAAGGAGAGGCCCAGCAATACACTGGTGGAGAAACGAGCGGCCCGGCCCAGCAATACACTGGGGGAGGAACGAGCGGCCCGGCCCAGCCCAGCAATACACTGGGGGAGGAACGAGCGGCCCGGCCCAGCAATGCACTGGGGGAGGAACGAGCGGCCCGGCCCAGCAATACATGGGGGGAGAAAGGAGCGGCCCGGCCCAGCAATACACTGGTGGAGGAACGAGCGGCCCGGCCCAGCAATGCAATACACTGGTGGAGAAACGAGTGGCCCGGCCCAGCACTACACTGGGGGAGGAACGAGCGGCCCGGCCCAGCAATACACTGGGGGAGGAACGAGCGGCCCGGCCCAGCAATACACTGGGGGAGAAAGGAGAGGCCCAGCAATACACTGGGGGAGAAAGGAGGGGCCCAGCAATACACTGGTGGAGAAAGGAGAGGCCCAGCCCAGCAATACACTGGGGGAGAAAGGAGAGGCCCAGCAATACACTGGGGGAGAAAGGAGAGGCCCAGCAATACACTGGTGGAGGAACGAGCGGCCCAGCAATACACTGGGGGAGAAAGGAGAGGCCCAGCCCAGCAATACACTGGGGGAGAAAGGAGAGGCCCAGCAATACACTGGGGGAGAAAGGAGAGGCCCAGCAATACACTGGTGGAGGAACGAGCGGCCCAGCAATACACTGGGGGAGAAAGGAGAGGCCCAGCAATATACTGGGGGAGAGGAACCAGAGACCCAGCAGTACACCAGAGGAGAGGAACCAGAGGCCCAACAGGGAGGGAGAAGAGGTAGAAGGATGCCGTTGGGAGAAGAGACTCAGTAGTACATGGGTGTTTTGGCCCAGTTTATTGGTTCAAGAAACGCTGCTCACTGGCATTCAAAATATTTCAGACAATGGAAAACAATAGGAATTAATGCACAGAACTGATTAGTACAGACGATAGAAAATGCACAGTTAATAGGCATCATACGACTCAGGCAAGCTGCGTTCTACCTCTAATTCTGTTCTACTTTATCCTGTCATAACATCTGGATGTTTCGATATATATCTATACTAGCTGGGGAGCCCCGCGTTGCGAGGGCAATTTTGGGGCGCTTGGTCTCCCTGCCCGTGTGTCCCCCCTCTCCCTGTCATGTCCTCTCCCTGTCCTATCCCTCCCTCCCCTCCTCTCCCTCCCGTCCCCTCCCCTGTCTCCCTCCCTCCCTCCCTCCCCTCCCCCACCCCCACACCTACCCTCCCCCACCCCCACACCTACCCTCCCCCACCCCCTCCCCTCCCCCACTCCCCTCTGTCCCTCTCTCCGGCCCCTCCCCCTGCCTAGCGCCTGAGGTCCGGTTCTGAGGCCGGGACGGACCGGAGCTGAGGTCCCCCGCGTATGGCGCGGCTGATGGACGGCCGCTGCGGGCGGGCGGCGCATGCGCGGTCAGTGCGGGCGGCGCATGCGCGGTCAGTGCGGGCGGCGCATGCGCGGTCAGTGCGGGCGGCGCATGCGCGGTCAGTGCGGGCGGCGTGAGGCGGCCCGCGGGGAGCAGGCAAGGGCGGCTTGGCGGCCGTTAGCGAGCGGGAAACTTCGGGCGGCCCGCCCGCGCTACCGTGAAACCTGAGAGGGGGAAGTAGAGAGAGACAGAGAGGGAAGAGGAGAAGGAGAGAGAGGGAAGAGGAGAGAGGGAAGAGGAGAAGGAGAGAGAGGGAAGAGAAGGAGAGAGAGAGAGAGGGAAGAAGAGAGAGAGAGAGAAATTTTTTGAGCTTCAGGCCCCGAGTCCCCCCTGCGCGAGGGTGAGGAGGAGGGGGGGTTGCTAAACACAATATAAAACTCAAATAAATTGTTAATTAATTCCCTAACACATAATTCAAATATTTACCTTACTTCCCTAACACACTGAAAGTGTGGGGAAAAAATTGTGAAAAATCAAAGATGGCGGCCACTCACCTCAGTTCAGAAGGATAAGGCCCGCCCACACACGCACCGATTGGTCGACCGGTCAGGTCACTGAAGCGTAGGATTGGTCAATCGTCGAGTCACTCGACACTCAACTGTAGGAAGGAACCCGCCGTCCGATTGGTCGACCTCGACGTCACATGGTCGCTAATGAGATGCTAATGAGCGGAAGGCTGAACGTTTTTCGGATACCGCGGGCGCGGTTTTTGTCCGGCCGAAACGTAAATATGCTTATGACCGGTCCGGAATCGCAAGCTTTCTTTTGAGGCGACACGCGCGTCAGTACGCTCTGTAACTTTCAAACGTATAGAGAACGGACAGACAGACATCGGGACAGACAGACAGAAGAGCCGCTTTATATATATATAGAAGATAATATACACACAGGTGTTGGTCAGTCAATCATCTAGTATATCACTGGCTTTCTTCCATGTTATTCTACCATTCCACCGTAGAACTTATACCAGGTGCTCCGTGTGGCTCAGTCAATAAACTGACTCTCACACACAGTGGAATATTCTGACAATACGGATTGTGTAGACTTAAGACATGAAGAATGGCCATTCAGAAGAGGTAAATTAGGCAACTAACTAGACGACATCCCAGCAAGAACAGCACTTTCAGGAGAGGAGAGAAGAAATAAAAAGGGGAGAATATTGGAAAATGAAACAAAATTAAATTTGACACCGAGAAAGGAGGGAGACAGAAAGCAGGCAACTATTGACCAGTTAGCCTAACATCTGCCATTGGGAAAATGCTGGAGTCCATCATTAAGGAAGCAGCAGCAGAACATTTAGAAAAATCATAATACTGTATAGTCAAGCAGAGTCAGCATGGTTTTATGAAAGGGAAATCATGTTTGACAAATTTGCTGGAGTTCTTTGAGGATGTAACGAGCAGGGTGGATAAAGGGGAACCAGTAGATGTCGTGTATTTGGATTTCCAGAAGGCATTCGATAAGGTGCCACATAAAAGGTAAGAGCTCAGGGTGTTGGGGATAATATATTAGATTGGATAGAAGATTGACTAACTAACAGAAAGCAGAGAGTCGGGATAAATGGGTCATTTTCAGGTTAGCAAACTGTAACTAGTGGGTGCTGCAGGGATCAGTGCTGGGGCCTCAACTATTTACAATCTATATTAATGACTTGGATGAAGGGACAGGGTGTAATGTAGTCAAATTTGCTGATGATACAAAGATAGGTGGGAAAGCAAATTGTGTGGAGGACTCAAAGAATCTCCAAAGGGATGTAATCCAGAAACGCTGTTTACGGAGGTCACGGTCCATCATCAAAGACCCTACCCACCCCAGCCACAGTCTGTTCGCCCTCCTGACATCTGGGAGACGCTAGATGCATTCGCACCCGTACGACCAGATTTAGGAACAGCTTCTTTCCCAGGGCTGTCATCCGACTGAACTCCACAAATAAACTCTAAAGCCTGCACATCTGCCAATGCACTTTATTATGGTTATGTTTATGTTAATGTATTACAAGCCAAATGTATGTTGAATGTTTAAATGTCTTAATCTAAATGTACACTCTCGGGAGCCGCAAGCCTACATTGCGTTGTACTGCACTTGTGCACTAACAATGACAATAAAAGTTGATTATGATTATGATTGATTATGATATGATAGGCTAAGTGAGTGGGCAAGAATCTGGCAGATGGAATATAATGTGGGAAAATGCGAGGTTATCCACTTTGGAAGGAAAGAAAAGCGAATTATTATTTAAATGGAGAGAGATTACAAAATGCTGAGGGGTACAGAGCGATCTGGGGGTCCTTGTCATGAATCACAAAAAGTTATCATGCAGATACAGCAATTAATTAGGAAGGCAAATGGAATGTTGGCCTTTATTGCAAAGGGAATAGAGTATAAAAGTAGGGAAGTCCTGTTACAACTGTACAGGGTATTGGTGAGACCACACCTGGAGTACGGATTACAGTTTTGGTCAAGTTATTTAGGGAAGGATACACTTGCATTGGAGGCAGTTCAGAGAAGGTTCATGAGGTTGATTCCAGAGATGAAGGGGTTGTCTTATGAGGAAAGGTTGAGCAGGTTGGGCCTATACTCATTGGAGTTTAGCAGAATGAGAGGGGATCTTATTGAAACATATAAAATTCTGAAGTTGCTTGACAGAGTAGATGCAGAGAGGATGTTTCCCCTCGTGGGGGAGTCTAGAACTAGAGGGCATAATTTCAGAATAAGGGGGCACCCACTTAAAACGGAAATGAGGAGGAATTTCTTCTCTCAGAGGGTCGTGAATCTTTGGAATTCTCTTCCCCAGAGGGCTGTGGCGGCTGGGTCATTAAATATATTTAAGGTGGAGATAGACAGATTTTTGAATGGTAAGGGAGCGGGCAGGGAAGTGGAATTGAGGCCAAGATCAGATCAGCCATAATCTTATTGAATGGCGGAGCAGGCTCGAGGGGCCAAATGACCTATTTCTGTTCCTTCTCCTACATCTTATGTTCTTATTTGGGCCCTCACCCACCCAACCAGTTTGTGGCCCCCTCCTATTGTGTTTCCTCCTCCCCACCCGATGACGACATTTTGGTAGCCAGAAACATCGTAGAACTCAGGAAGCCATTGTTAATTATTTTGCCCAATGTTTCAGCATTTGAATTCTCTCATCCAGAGCAGAAGGTATTGATTATCAAGCGAGATACCAGTTAATACTAACTACATGAATACACATCTTAATAAATATCACTAGAGGCCCTACAGATATACAACAGTAATCATTCGTTTTGAATTTCTCCCCCTCACTTGGAGAACTCCCAGTTCCTATTAACTTCAATCTGGTCAATAATCTCGCAAATAAAATATGAACTCTTGTTGCACTGAGGCAATTTTGTCTCAAGCACTTAAAGATGTAAATTCAATAAAATGTAGGAAACATTTTCTACTAAAATGGGATGATATTTCCCAACTTGTAATCTAATCAATGGACACAAGTCTGTACATGACAAACGGCACGACAAAAGGATCGAGCAAACCCCAAGCAAACTAGTGCGGGGGGGGGGGAGGGGCAAGGGCAAGGATTCAGCTACACAAAAACAGCACATCAGAGAGAGGTTCACATCAGTTCAGCATCTGCTTGTCCCAGCCTCGTCTTATGGCTACATAAAGTGAATTTAAAAGGCAGCTTTCGTCCTGTAAAGCTCAGTTGTAAAATCTGAGTGAATTCAGGCATTCCAACTCCTCGAGGTAAAGGACAAAAAAAAACTAACCAGAGGGTCGAGTGAATTCCCATCACTTCCTTTCATAAGCTCGCTCTCCACTATCAAGCAACAGAGGGATAGCACTAGGAAAGGGGTTCCAGAGGGAGCAGACACTGTGCTGTTCTCTACTTCAGACTGATTTGATGATCAGAGTGCCAAGATGTGGTCCAAAATGAGGTTGACGAATTCCCCCAATGACCTTTAAAGTCATGCTCATGACTTCTGAGGAGCTGTACTTGGGTGAATTTTGTGCCCATTGCCTCACAATGTAAACAGGGCAGAATCGACTGCAAGGGAACCATCCCATAACATAAAGGATGTAAGGAAACTTTGATGTGGGCAAGGCTAAGACGTCCCTGAGCATATTAACACAACACTACTGGAAAAACGCACCCAAAAATAACTACTGACTTTACTGAATTTCGTTTAACTGAACATGTTAATGTAGAAATCCAGCCCTCAGACTATCAAAAACAGATGGTATTTTTATGGGCTGTTTCCTGTTCTGCTGGACATGTCTGTAGATTTTCAGACTGTGAACTGGAGGGGAGCCGAGTGATATTCACATTTACTGAGACATCGTGAGTCATCGCTTGTGTGTGGTGACGTTGAAGATTCAGTAAGCTACTCTTGGTCTGTGTCTACTGAGAACTGGCTAGTGACTGTCAAAACTCATGTCATGTGAGGGCCAGTGTCTAATTCACTACACTACACAGCCCCCAAAAGGTTTACTATTTTAAGCAGATATTAGATTATAACTAATACCTACCAATCATTCTTAGGCAGAAGTTTAAGTCACAGTTTAAGATATCAACAGAACTGCTTCAGAATTACTACTTTTTATATAAAGCACCGACCATCTGTTACACTGTTCCTGAGATGTCAAGTCCCATGATGGATAGGAACTAAGCTATCCAGTGATTCTTGCTGGAAGGGGCACGAGTTACTGTTAGATGATTTCCCCATGGTTAATGCTACAGACCAACTACAGTTTTATATAGAACGTTGCTTAGGGAAGATTCAGCAAAGATTTATGTGGGAGAATCTGTAACAAGAAGTCAATGTTAGCTTGACACAGTTGGTTGCACTCTTGCCTCGGAGTCAGAAGTTCATGGGTTCAAGTTCCACTAACCTGAGCATATATGCTAAGGTTGACCCTTCAGTGCAGTACCGAGGGAGTTTTGCACTGTCAGAAATGTCGATCATGTTAACCTGAGGCCCCGTATGCTTGCTCAGGTAGATATAAAAACTATTCAAAGAGCAGGCAGTGTTGTGGTGAACATTCCTCCCTCAACCAACCCCTTCAAAACAGATTAGCTGGTTGTTCATTGATTTGCTGTTTGTGGATCCTTGCTGTGGGCAAGTTGGCTGCCGCATTTGCCCACATTACAACAGTGACTACACTTCAAGAGTACTTAATTTGTTGTAAAGCTGTTTGAGGCAATATATAAAAGCAAATTATTTACTTCTTTCTGTCCATTTTATAGAATCTGTCTGAAGGTGTGTTCTTTCCTGCGTCTAACAAAATTGTTTAAAACCATGACATTTGAAAGGTTATTTCGCACTTTTAGTTCATGATCCCACGGTTCTGTGGCTCTCACACGATGCCGGAGCATAGGTTTGGAGAAAGCAGCAATATATTGTTCTACCAAAGACACTCTCGCCCCCACTCCCGTTTATATTTCCACACAATGTCATTCCCCAAGAGATTCTAGGTAAAGTGGAGCAGGCAAATCCAGCGACAGCTTGCAATGTCCATGAAATAGCAGATCTCTGCTACCACTGGAACAAGGCGAGTCAGGCAGTTTATATTTCTAACTGTAGGGGGAGAAACACACATTTACCATCGGTTGCAGTTTTTCTTTAAATATATAGGGCTCGATTTTCATTGGGCTGTTGAGGCGGGATTGGAGGCGTGTGGGGGGTTAAAAATCGCAAAATCGGGGGGCACGAACCCATCCCGCCTCCATGCCGGTTTCAAAGGAGGCGGGTACCCAACCTGTGCTGGGACCCGCCTCCCCGAGGCGGGAAGGGGATTAGTGCCAATTAACTGCCTGTTAACGGGTAGTTAACAGGCAGTTTTTGGCCTAATTCTTATTTTTATCCCTGAAGTGTGGGATTCCCGACGGCTCCAAACCACGCCAAGTTAGCGAGGCGGACCGTCGGGCTGAAGGGCTTGGAGGGTTCGAGATGTCCGGTGTTCAGGTGAGTGATGGGTGCATGAGTGCAGAGGTAAGTGTGTTTGGTGTGTGTAAAGTGTTCAAATAAGTTTTACTTACCTTTACAGCCTTCCTTCCTTCAGGTCTCGGGAGTCCCTCATCTCACCGGCACAGAAAGCAGAATGGCCGCGAGCTGTCAAAAGTTGCAGCATTCTGCTTTCTGTTCTGGAGAGATCTCTAAATCAGCCTGAGAGGAAGGAATTAACTTAGAGTACAGATTGTCAGTGTTTGACAGCTTCAAAGAGCTGTCAAACGCTGATATTTCATCTGTCAAAAGCTCTTGACAGATGAAATGTCAATCTGTGATGTCACCTGTTGCCGGGTGGCCCTTAATTGGCCTGCTGAGCCCGCTGGGCAGGCTCAACAAGGTCAATCAAGTGACAATCGCATGGGTTGGCCACAACTCGATGGAGGCGGACTACAACCCCGAAAGTTGTAGTCCCGCCTTCTACACGCCTCCAGTATCAAAATCCAGCCCATAAAGTTTAAAACAAAGTATTCCAAATAAAAACATCTCATTCTAACTACAAATAATCCAAATGGGTTACGTAAACAAGCCATTTGGTTTAACCCTTTATTTAAGATTAGCCCCTTTACAAATGGAGAGGTACCATGAAAACTCCTATAACAATTACATTAGCAAAAAGAACGAAGATTTGATGAATACCCCTTGCATTTTGTCGACCCTTTATTACCCTAAGTATTGTTTCTCAGCTGGGGTAAAGCCTCAATGTCCTCTGGTTAGGGAAGTGAAAAAAAATCAGTGAGTGCTTCCATACCTATCCAGTGACTCCTGCCGGGAAGAGTGCATGTGTTGGTCTTGGGTGATGACTGGACCAGGCTCAACTGTGATGCCAGTCAGTGTCTCAAGCCACCCACTGAGAATGGCCACTTGGGCAAGATACTAGGGGACAGCTGGTGCCCGTGGAACCATACCCCAAGCAACAAGTCAATGAAAAGGGGAAGGGAAAAAAACTGCCCCCTCCCCCCACAGCAAATGTTAATGACCTGATCTAAGCTCTGACTGCGAAGGAGTAACGGAGAGTGACAGCGAGCGAGAGAGCACTAATAACAGACACTAAAGCACCCAGAGTATATAACTATCTTCAGAGAATTCAATTCACCTTGCATGCCAGCCTCAGTTGCACCTCTACATCCACTTCCCTCAAAGATATCATCAGTCCGAACATTTCATAAGCATTCCCACCAATTTGGTCAAAACACATTAACTGTTTAAAAAAAAAAAAAAATCAAATGGAAATTTTGTTAATGGGTCCCACCAAACTGATACCTGGATTTCAGCACCCAAGCTATGAGCTGAGGCTGTAAACACTTGAAGGAAAGGCAGATCAGGGGAGATATTACAGAAGCATTCATAACCCTAATGGTTATAGAAAAAGTTGAACCCTAATTATCCATGTAACATGATTAAACTCTATGATTAGGGGGCACAGACTCAAACTCGGAAGAGGAATTCAGATGTAACTCATTTACACAGAAGCTGGTGAACCCATGGAACAGACTGAATGAGGGGTGGAAAGCATTGGCAGAATCATGAGAGAACTACATCGATATCTGGCGGAGAAAGCGACGGAGGGGTGCAAGCGGTAGTCTGGTGCAGAGTATTTTTTGAACTGGCCTTACAGATCACAATAGTCCCTTCCAGTCCCTTCCATTTTTAAAAAATAACAAGGTCTACTGGGGTTTTGCAAATAACTGTTATAAACTAGATCAGTCAGCTGCTTCTGTTTGGCATACAGATGGTATGGAGGGGGAAGGAAATAATCGGGCCATGGGGTTGTCAGACTGTCAGGCACTCAGTGTCACAAAGGAGAGGTTTGCGTGGGATGCCACTGACACAGTGGTTGGCTGCAGAATGGTTCCCTGATGTTGCTGCATCAGAAGCAAAAGGTCTCTGGCTGCTTGGAGGGCATTTTTGCATTTCTATAGTGGCTTTCATGACCGCCGGACGTCCCAAAGCACTTTACAGCCAATGCAATACTTTTGAAGTGTAGTCACTGTTGTAATGTAGGAAATGTGGCAACCAATTTGTGCACAGCAAGCGTCCATAAACAGCAATGTAATAATGACCAGATAATTTGTTTATTTAGCGATGATGACTGAGGAATAAATATTGGCCAGGACACCGGGGATAACTCCCCTGTTCTTCTTCGAAATAGTGCCGTGGGATCTTTTATGTCCACCTGAGGGAGCAGACGGGGTCTTGGTTTAACGTCTCATCCAAAAGACGACACCACCGACAGTGCACTCCCTCGGCACTGCACTGGAGTGTCAGCCTAGATTTTTGTGCTCAAGTCTCTGGAGTGGGAATGGAACCCACAACCTTCTGACTCGGAGACGAGAGTGCTACCCACTGAGCCACAGCGGACACGGACAGTCATTCTCACACCTAGCCTTGCAAGGGAAGCCTGTTAAACAACAACAATTTGTATTTATATAGTGCCTTTAACGTAAGTAAAAGGTCCCAAGGCGCTACACAGGAGCGCTATCAACAAAATTTGACATTGAGCCACATAAGGAGATATTCGGGCAGACTTGGTCAAAGAGGTAGGTTTTAAGGAGTGTCTTAAAGGAGAAAAGAGAGGCAGAGAAGCGGAGAGGTTTAGGGAGGGAATTCCAGAGCTTAGGGCCTTGGCAACTGAAGGCACGGCCACCAATGGTGGAGCGATTAAAATCGGGGATGCACAAGAGGTCAGAATTAGAGGAGCGCAGAGGTCGCAGAGGGATATCTTCAAAGCAGAGGAGAAGGACTCAGCAACCCTGTACTGCACTGGAAAAATGAAACACATTCTTCCATTTGCAGATGCTCTCGACCCTGCTTCTGATATTTCAGTGTTGTTTTATACAATAAACACATCACAGACATGTGCGAGAAAAAGGGAATCAAGTACTCATGCTTATAAGGCACAAAGCAAACTCATAAATCTCAAAGGTTAAAGTTCAAAATCACTTCCACAGAAGAAAAAGGGGAGACGGATTTTCAGAGGTAACTGTTTCCGTGGCAACTACTTCTACTCTATCAAATACACTGAGGTACACAGAGTACCTAACAGAGAGATGGAGAAAGCACTGATTTATGAGACAATTAAAAACCTGCACAAGGGAAACAAGTATGAGTGAGGAAAGTTCACACTGTGTGCAGTTTTTAAACAAGTAAGGCCTTTAGCACAACCTTCGAAGGGCTCATAGGTTCACAGCAATGGGAATTCCTGTGCATAATTTAATAACCCATTGTATGAAGAATAAACAGCAGGAAGTAGTGGATTATCATACAACAAATGCCAGAGTGAAATGCAAGCCGAGAATTTCGACGTCGTTTGATCTGAGGGATATTAAGATATGGTCCTTCAGCCTCAAAAAGAAACGCTCAGAAATCAACAAGACATAAGGGGGGCATCCAGATCTAAGAGGTGATGCAAAGATGGACTGGGCTCAGTGTTAGGTGGGTGAGCGATCAGCAATGAGCAGCTAAATTGGGACTTTTTAGCCTCAAAACAAGAGGGCCTTTTTGAAGTAAATGAAATACTTAATAGGATAGGGAAGGTAAACCAGTCGATACTTTCAGAAGCACCAAGACCAAACGGCATACGGTCAGTGTTGTAAATGGCAAGTTGAGGATAAATGCCAGGAGTATTTCTTTACACAGTAGGTGATCAATAGCTGTAATTGGTTGGTAGAAAGGCTGGACTCACTTAAGAAACCGTGTTGTACTGGGAATATGGTAGGGTTGGCAATCTGGGAGATTGAGGTCAAATGGGCCAAAAGATCTTCTCCATTTGAACCCATCTTGTGACTCCCTGATGCTTTAGCACACTACTGCTTACCATATTTTTCTTTAATGTAGTAGGATTTGAAAAATAAAAACATAGCGTAAAAATAAATGGACTCGTAACAGTGGTGTGAAACACTGCAGGGCATTTCTCTACGTTAAAGGCACTATACAAGTGTAAGTAGTTGCTGTTGTTGTTGATGGTGGTTATGTGACCTCCCATTTATCATGGATACCACTTCTGGATGAAGATAAATCACAATTAAACCACTGGGATCACTCATCAAATGTACAGTGTGTGGTGGAGCCACCAAAGGACTCAGAGCGGTTGTACATAATTCCTTTAACAGCAATGTAGTTACTGGCTGTGCCTGTACCTTTAATTACACTGTTTGACTGTACAATGCCTAGTTACCTTTACAGCACGGTTTCAACGTGATGACGTCATACCGTTAGTCACGTGATGCCCCAATGCCGGGAAGAACGTGATGATGTCATGACGTCAGTCTCCTGACCAGAGGATCAGTCCTCGCGGAGCCCTCAAGGAGAGTAGACCTGTTATTAATGTGTTCTAGCAGTTTCCAGTTTAAACTCGTTTGGTTTCATTAAAGTTCATTAATTTAATTACCTGAGTCGAACTCAGTCTTTTTGATAGGAACCTCCGTTCCTACAAGTGAAACAATAATTTCAATAAAGGTTCCCAATGCACGGTTTGGTGTTGTACTAAGCCACACAGGCGAGAAAGTCTCACGTTGTATGTTGCGGTCCGTGCCGAGTTAATCAATCTCACACCAGTAGTTAATGCATAACACGATAGCAAAATACTGCAGATGCTGGAAATCCGAAATGACAACAGAAAATGCTGGAAAAACTCAGCGGGCCAGGCAACATCCGTGGAGAGAAAATTGCCTAACAATTGGCCTCAATGCCATTGGGCTAGTGCAAGGTGGGGGTGGGAATAGTCAGTCAGGGTTCTCACTCCTGATCCCTGCTGTGCTGCTTGCGGTTTCACAACTTGCTGACACTCGCTGCTTGGGCTTGTTCATGGAAAATGGCCACTTGGGTGCAGTATGGGGTGCCCAGGGGACTAGCCCCAACTTTGGAAGGAGGAGAGAAAATTGCAGAAAAAAAGTGGCTCAACTGAGGATTTAAAAGAAAACTAATGATAAACAAACAGGATGACTCTTTTGGGGGCAAAGTGGAGGGTTACTATGCCCGTGATCCTTTTGACGTTGGGTGAAGCAGGATTCCCAAACTGTCGCTAGTATAGTTGGAATGCTGGAAGGGTTTTTTCTCAATTATTACTGCCATTAAATCTCAATTGGAACAGAAACCTGATAATTCTTAAACATAAGGAATGCTGGATCTAGAAAAGACCATGGTGCTCACTCAAGGCTGCTCCTTCCACACTGCCCAACTGAATGAAACAGATCTGTGAATATCTCAGCCCTCTTACTTGACAGGTATTGAGCTAGTAAAGATATTAACAGCCAGAATTTAGCGACTCCGTCTGGTATGAGGAGCAAACAGGAGTGAGATCAGACTAGGTGGCTCATATGGAGAAAAACCCGACAGGTCAAATGCCTGTTTCTGTGCAGTAATCATCCATGATTGAATGGTAATCTGTTCCACTTCTTCACTATCCTATAGAAATCAAACATAGTTAAATAAAACGTTATTTAAAAACTGATTAAACAGATGCCAGAGTTTCAAATTACAATAATGGGCTGATTTTTTAACCAAAACTTGCACAAAAGGCCATGAAAATGTACAAAATGAGTTAGTACAGCAGAGTTTTTGACGCAGTGATATACAGTTTGCCATGTCAAGTCAATTATTACATGGGTTGGGATAGAACTCCACCAACATAGGAACAGAGGCCACTCAGCCACTCGAGCCTGTTCCGCCATTCAATTAGATCATGGCTGATCGATCATTTCTCAACATTCAACATCTTGTGCACAGACACACCCATTCCGACTGTATCCAATCCTTGCGTTACTTTCTGTCGATCAGAACAGAAGATACCAGCTGGTACAGACCAGCTTTCCCTTCTGCTCAGCTGCGGAGGCCTGCAGGATGAGGAAATCAAACAGCAGCAGAATATCATTGTCATTTGGAAGACTCTGCCTACCTGGACAGTGTTATTCCCCAAGGTGCTGGCCCGCTTCCAACGTTTTGCTGACCCAGTTGCTTCACCGATAAGCTGAGCTAGTTTTCGCTCGAGTTCAGCTTGAAAAGTTTTGTCCTGTATGTGGTTGTCGTGCACACCTAAAAGTACTGAGCAGAGAAACCACAGCTACTTTTACATACTTGAATTAAAAAGCTATTATTCATAGAATGAAATGAAATTTGACCAGATGGTTGCAACATATCAGTAGCATTATGCAGATTTATTTGAAAGTTACAAGATAAATTCAGATGAGGAAGCTCATCATCCAGAAAGAAAAGCACCTCCTCCCAATTGCAATGTCCAGCTGTCTTGAATGATTAAGCTTTTCTACAATCATACCTGTGAGACCATTCCAAGTGCTGATTGCTCTGTGTGATGAAATTCTTCCTGAAATCAGTTCTGTCTCCTGCACACCTTTCCTCTACTGATAGCAGATTATTACACTGAAGTAGTGTAGTAGTTGATATATATTTTTTATTCGTTCATGGGATGTGGGCATCGCTGGCAAGGCCAGCATTTATTGCCCATCCCTAATTGCTTTGAGTGACTAAGCATCAACCACATTGCTGTGTCACATATAGGCCAGACCAGTAAGGACAGCAGATTTCCTTCCCTAAAAGGACATTAGTGAACCAGATGGGTTTTTACAGCAATCCGGTAATTTCATGGTCACCACTATTAATACTAGCCTTTATTCCAGATTTATTTAATTAACTGAATTTAAATTCCCCAGCTGCCATGGTGGGATTTGAACTCTTGCCTCCGGATTATTAGTCCAGGCCTCTGGACTACTAGTCTAGTAACATTACCACTATGCTTCCGTTCCCATATACTGTATATCTGTCCTATACTATTTATGATATTATATACTTTGTAAGGTCAACTCTCAGTCTCCTCCTTTCAAGGCTAAAGAGCTTCAGTTTCTGTAATCTTCACTCGTAGCTCAATCCCCCGATGCTGGAGGTCAGCCTCATGGTACTTCTCTGCACTGCCTCCAGGGTTTGACCGTTTCCCAGATCTCTCCAATTCCCCATGGGGATGGGTCACTGTGTGCACATGCTCAAACTGTAGGCATGTCCATGTCAGAAATGTGTGAATCACATGAGCAACTCCTTTCCTTTTCTTTTCAACCACTTTTATTTTGTGCAGTTTGATGGGCTCCAGGCAGTAAACACTTCTGTGGTTTGGGAGATGGTTTCTGCCACAGACCTATCCATATCTGCGATAGAAACATAGAAGATAGGAGCAGGAGTAGGCCATTCGGCCCTTCGAGCCTGCTCCGCCATTCAACGAGATCATGGCTGATCATCCAAACCCTAGCACCCGGTCCCTACACTGACAGCCATCCCACACAAGCCCTAACCCCGTAACCTCACGTATTTAATCCCCCCTAACACTAAGGGCCAATTTTTATCATGGCCAATCAACCTAACCCGCACATCTTTGGGCTGTGGGAGGAAACCGGAGCACCCGGAGGAAACCCACGCAAACACGGGGAGAATGTGCAAACTCCACACAGACAGTCACCCGAGGCCGGATTTGAACCCGGGTCCCTGGCGCTGTGAGGCAACAGTGCTAACCACTATGCCACCGTGCTGCCCTTTTCGTGACAGTAAGGTTGCTCAACACTTTTTTTTTTAAAGTGTTAATTTTTTTTCCTTTAAGAAAAATACAGAATTACCAAAATACAGTGCTGATGATGTCGATAACAAGAGTACAATAAAAACAGAGTGCTGAAAATACACAGGTCTGTAAACATCTCAAAAGAGAAAAGACAAGTTTGTTGTTCGAACTGTGGGTGAGGCTCTGACAAAGATCAACCTGAGACATTAACCTGCCCTTTCTCTTCACAGATGCCGATAGACTGTGCATTTTCAATTTTTACTATTAATAACTCGGTTATTATTTGTTACTCAGCTTCAGGATTTTATGTGAAGTTACATTTTTTTTAATCCAACAAATAGGAGTGCATTGTTTTTCCCATAGCTCAGAAGGTTTATCTATTGAACAGCTGAGCCACACAGACCAGTTGGGGTCCAAGCTTTGTGCTGAGTTAGCTGATCTCATTTGGGACATTACAATTGGCTCTTAGCGCCCCATGTTAAGGAGGACAATATGGACCACAGTTCCCACTCTTGATGACTATACGGCAACCCCTGCTGTAAGTGCCAGTGTGTGGATGCTGTTTTCCTACATTACAGAAGTGACTACACTTCAAAAGTACTTAATTGGTTGTAAAGCGCTTTGGGACGTCCAAGGTTGCGAAAGGCGCTATATAAATTCAAGTAATGTTCCCTTTAAGCTGCGTGGCCGCACAGCGCTCCACAGGTCCGCGCAGCCGACTTGCCGACTTTTAAATAGAAAAACCACGCATGTGCGGTATTTTGAATGGGCTGTGCGGCCCCCCCCAAAAATTACAGGGAACATTGAATGCAAGTCTTTCTTTTCTTTCAAGCACAGGGTCAGTCTCAGCTGAAATGAACTACCTCCCCATTCTCACAGTCAAGGATGACACATGAGCAATGGCCACTTGTGCAAGATAGCTGGTCCCGTGGAAGGAAACTCCATCAAGGAATTAACTCCTTCAGAAGAAAAGGCAGAAAAACAAAGGTATGCATTCAAATACACACATACAGCTGTTCTGGTTAGGAACCATTACATGTTGGAGCTTTGAGTGGCCACAACACTTGAAATGTTACACCAACAATGAAGTGGATAAGGCAGATTCTTATGTTCATCGTGCCTGGTCAAGCAAATCTTCAAAGTCCACAGTACTAAATCTTTTGGGGTGGTTGCTGGTGTGCAGACAGCATGGGCCCGAGAAACGTACCGGTCTTTATCCAGGAAGCCTTCAGCAGGTGTGACCGGTTAAGTTCAGGGTAATAGATGGCTGTAAAAATTTAAAAGCATAGATGTTGAACATGCAACTGAATTATCTTGAGTCAAACATAGCTTTAGTAAGTTATATCTGTATACACCCCTCCACACATGGACTAAACCAACAGAAGGTCACCCTGTTTTTATCATGAATTTCTCTGCCAATTTTTCTCCCCTCCTTTCCCAAAGGTGAGGTGAAGACCCCATGCTGTGATACAGTTTCACAGGCACCAAGGGCTTGTTGGCACCGCGACCATTCGTAATGTGAGCGCTCAATGGAGTCCTGGTAGTGGGTCAACCAGAGGAGCACAACAGCCGAAGCTGAAATCCCGTGTTTAGTCTATGGCCACACACATCCGTATACCAGCAGGAGTCTGCAGACCGCGATCAGAGCCAGGAACCTTAACCAAATGTTATTCTCTTCCCGCATCCAGAACCACCGAGACCAGAGGTTGAACCTGGCATCCTGGTCCATATGACTCAGCTGCTGACTAGATTCACTCAGCTATCAGTGGAACCCCCAATTACATATTTTACCAATATACTTATGCAACAAATGGTCAAAAACAGACACTATGTAAGAGAGCACATTAAGATGGCGTGCCACACTCCTGCACCCAACCAGCTCTGCCAAGGAGTAGTTTGGTCACGGGTTTGCAGGTCATAATTTGCCAGCTAGCAAAAAGGAGTGACCAACATGGTGAAGCCCGAAGCCGAGAGCAGCAGGAGCCAACATGAACTGCTCTCACACCTTCCAACAGGCAACTACAGAGACCTGAACACTGCTCACCTGCACATTCTTTTCAAGCTCTTGCCTGTCCTTGCTTTTTGTGCTGCACCCTGTCACTAGATCTGTATGAAGTCGCCAAAGTGAATCCACCCCCATCAGTACCAGATTCGCAAAGACCAACTCGAGATTGTGGTTTAGAGATGGCGCTATTAGCCAAATCATCAACAGATTCAGCAGTGTAAAACATTTTTAATGTGCAATCTGAGAAATTTCCCAGGTAAATGGGACAAAATGAAGCATTTTGTCCATGATGTATTTTTCTTCTGTCTTCTTTACGGTAATTTCAAGGTTAAAATAGACTGTCTCTGAATGAAACAGTTTGAGAGCCGTGCTCTCATTAAGCCAGTGCATTGCTCTTAATAGATGACCTGGCTACAGACTGCTGCAACGAGACAAGAGATGCTTAAGTATGTTGACATTTGCAATTGGAAAGTTGTTGGTTTTGACTCCTTACAAGAAGCATTTCCTGACAGCTACCTGCATAGTTACTATTATACTGAAACTGGCAGATTGTCAGCTTTTGGCTGGAGACCAGCCATATATCTCTGAACACTGCTGAGTGACAGCTCTATTTGCTTCTGTGAAACTCCCTTATTTGATTTTCTTTATCTGCAGGAAAGTTTTAAAGGAATCAAAGGGGGTTGGAGAGGTTGAGACAGTTTTCTAAGGGGAGGGGGCCCTCGTACCCTTTGAAGTTCAATTGGCAGCAGCTACAATTAGCCTTAGCGACCCCGAGTCAGGGAAGAAAATACAGACCACAGATCTCAGTGTAAGTGCAATAGCCTTTGCCTGGATCATCACTTCTAATGGGTCCGTTAAGATGGAGATGAGCACCCAGACCCTGGAGGGTAGACTAAACCTCTCATATAAGTTTGTGATACAGATACTGGTCCAAATAGCATTAAGAGAGTTAGCAAAGTGCTGTGTCGTGTATTATTTTTGTACTGGATGTGGTGTAAGTGAAACGTTCTGCAAACAAATGAGATCTGCCTCACTGACTTTCTGTAACTGTTCAATTTTTACTTCAATAAACCTGATTAGTCATTAATAGCCTGTGGCACATGGTCTGATAGAGTGTTTATTCTTCCAATGTCCGATGGCTAGAATAACATGACACAGTTTGAGTCAATTCCAGTGAAGAAACTGAAGCAACAAGCGATTCTGTCCATGATGTATTTTTCTTCTGTCTTCTTTACGGTAATTTCAAGGTTAAGATAGACCGTCTCTGAAAGACCCCTAGGCAACGTGCCATGACCAGATAATGTGCATATTAAATCATATTTTGGAGTGTAAAGATGGAGGTCTTGTTTATAGGAGTATGCCTTACGGTGGAACACAAGATAAATATATCACAATGGAAACATATATCCATAGCCCATTTGAAACTTTGCTCCTTCATTCTGCTCTCTTTGCCCTCCTGCCCAGTGATGTCCACACTTTAGTCCTGGGTGTGGCGTTTGCCTGGAACCCCGAGTTGTACCAATCAGACCATCCCCATGAATTGTGAGTGCTCTCCTGGATCAGTACTGTCCTCCCAAACTCTGAACTTCTGGTAAAACCACGTAACAGTTGTAGCACTGGTACATTTTTCCAATCAGGTAAATATAGAAATTCATGAGTGCAATTATTTAGGGGCTGGTTATTCTATAAGCATTTCTGAAGCTTACTGCTGTGTGTAACAGGTTAGACCTTGTTCCTTAAGCTGGGAGTGATTGATTCTGACATTGAAGTCCCAAAATGGAAAGTGCAGCTTTCGCCAGCACTGACATTCCCCACCTTGATGAAAATAAAAAGTCATAAAAAAAAACACTGCCCAGTATTACCCTTAAACTGGATCACACATCAGAACTCCCCAAATCAATTCAGCTCCCAACACGTGCCCCAATGCATCAACGTGGCAGCTTCTGCTGTGTATCTGAAAAATATGCGTCTAAAGTTTCACTCCTGCTAGATTGGCTAAATAAACCAGATGCCTAATTCAGTTTAATCATCAGTCAGTTAAGAAGCCTGTGTGCATTGATGTCACAACCTTACACAAATTAAAGAACTTACGCTCGGCTGTCTTTAGGACAGGAAATCCCAGATAAAAACTAAACTCCACCAGGTTCAGTATCCTCAGCAAGTCGCTCACATCCGAGCCATTCAGGAAGCCTCTTGGACTGTTGATAGCGAAGGTTATATTGACAGGACCTTGCCGCAATCCTCCAAAATTCTCCGCTGCGTGGGTAACATTTATAACCTGAGTGACATGAAACCAAAAAAAAATAATGGGACATCAGAGAGAGACCAGAGTGTTACAGAAGTGTCGGGAAATTAAGCATGGGACATTCTAAATCCTGTTTAGATGGATAACAGCGTTTTGTAGCTTCTTCACTCATCCCATTTCTTCTTGGGTATCTCTGAAGGCCTCTTGTTGTTAGACTGGCCGGTCAGTGCTGTTTTATGATTGAAATTATCTGGAGCATGAACTAACCAAATTAGGTTGCTCAAAATTGAGAGCTGCGCTTCATTCCTACTTCACCATCAATACCCCATGGCTACTTTTTTTGTCTTGATTTTCTCTTCTCCTATAGGTACTGATTCATTCTGGGTTCCCATTCCACAGGCGCGCGCACACACCATACACATGCAGTTGGGATTGTATTTATGTTGCCCTGTAGCTCCAAGCACTTCACATGCAACTACAGTCCCCACCGCTTATAGGGGGAGTGTTGGTGTTAACACAATTTTCCGCTATACGTGGTGGACAGTGTAACTCAAAAGCTAAGTAACCAACATATTTATTTTTTAAAACAGGAAATCTTACTTAGTAACTGCCTCTAATTGTTAGCAGTTGGATCACTAAGGTAATCGGACTTCAACGAGGTATGAACAGCTGATTGAAACTCCTTGAATACCTGACTTTGTCTGAAATCAGCAGAGCCTTTTAAATTAGTATGTACAGAAGTAGTATTGAACTGCTCGAAACAGCCGTTGTGCATTATAAGCGATGCCTTTGTAATTGGCTCCTATGGTAATGGTTAGCGCCATTTGTCCCACACAGGCGTCTGTCGGATAAACATGGATGATGCAAGGGTTGAAGACTGTAATTACGTTGACGTGAAGTTACGTAGGTAAATATAGCACCCATTCTGTAGCAGCAAGGCCCCCACAGACATTACTCAGATCGATGAGCAGTTGATCAGCTTTTGGTGGTGTTAGTTGAAGGAGAAATGTTGGCGAGGATACCAGGAGAGTTCCCTTCGGTTCCTCAAACAGTGACAGGAGATCTTTAACGCCACCTGAACACCAAGATGGAGCCTCAGTTTAATGTCTCATTCAGCGAAAAGCACCTCTAACAACGTGGCACTACCACACTGGAGTGTCAGCTTAGCTGATGTGCTCAAGGCCGTATATTTTACCAGGATATCACACTCTTTAACAATGCGGATCATAATGAGTCCCTGATGGCAGCAAACAAAGGGAACTGTATCATATTTAAAAGACTTCCATCTTAAAATAAACAGAATAGAAGGGGATTGCAGCTGTGCACTATTGCTATCCAACAAACAGCACACAGGCACATTTACAGATGGTGCCCTTGAGGTGCTGACAAAAGAGGGTTGCCTGATTAGCACACACTAATCACCCTCCCCTGGTGCAAACACCTGGTAGGATAGCTGACTGTTCTCTGCAACACCCAGAGGATCGGGCTCAAAATATGTTAGAAGATGGCAGACCTGAGGAAAGGCACACAGTAAGACCACCCAACAGTTGTCTACAGCATGATCTACACCATGTATGCACCGGTTACCCTTCTGCTGGTTACTCTTCTCCTGATGACACTCCCAAAGCTTTCATGCAACATTAAAGTATTTTAATGCTTAGCATGCAAAGCTATACAGCAGCATGGTACACATACAGGCTGCAACTTATATCTGAAATTGTTGCCATACTGAAAGGCTCTTCCTTCCAAATCATGCTAGCTCCACAAAGTATGTTCAGTTATTGATATATAGGATGGACCTGTGCTCACGCTGCATGTACTCCTTAAAATCAGCATCTTAAGAATACTTCTCTACTTGCAGGAATCCCTAGCTACAAGATTATTGAGGGAGTGTAGAAAGATGAAGCCAAAGGTTTTCCTCAAGCTCATGGTAAGTATCACCAGGCATTTTCATGTCTTCTCCCCCCAATCACTCACAACTTAAAATATGCCACCGTTCCCTCTCTATGCTGCCACCAGTGGCTCCATGCATTGCAAAACAATGCGATTTCCTAATAAAATATCAGGCCTGGAGCACATTGGCTAGGCTGACACCGAACACAGCCACAACACTTAGCTGCAATGCTTCTCTGTTCGATGTTGTTTTTTTAGGGTCAGCACTTCTATTATTGTGACCTAGAACAACAGCTGACCACTGAATCCAAGCAAGTCAACATCTTGCATTACACTTTGTAAGCGCCAGCTCAGCTAACCCACACCGTGGAGGATGAAGGAAGTGAGGCTGAATAGATAGCGTGGTCCAAGTGTTACGGTGAGGAGGAGAAAGTGGTGATGCCAGGGGAGGAGCAGCCCATTGTCTGGGTGGCCATATGGTGTCATTAATAACCCCCTGTACTTTGGGAAATCCAACAGTGCAGGAAATTGGCAGCTCTGTCATATTCTTGTTGATAATCAGTGAGAAAGGAGATGAAAGTGCTGGCCATGCTGAACAATGCATCAGTCACCTATTTGATACATATGTGGACAGTAAATTGGCTGATAGTGCAGATGTGCCCTCTGCTGACCTTGAAGGACACATAGGCATTAAAGCTCAGGGTTGAGGTGACCTTGACTACCACTGACAGTGCCGTCCTTATAGTGGAGGTTGGCTTTACGTCTTCTCGAGTCAGATGGTGCAGCTCTGCATTTGGCTCCTTGATCAACCTGAGTTTGCATAGTCATTGCCAGGTGACTGCATGGCCAGCAGATACAGTTGACGGCATAATGCTGAGCATGAGCAGTGTGGTGCCATCTCATCTCCCCAACATACCTCCTTTGTTCTTCTTCATCCTCTTGTCTGAACCCCTGTGATAGGGAAGCATTGAAAACAACCCCCATATCTTGCAGTGGAATGGCAGGGGTTGGGGTTCAGTTCAAGCTCTACAATAGTGTGAATGGTCGAGAATTGCTTAGGTGTGTTCACGTCTTCTTCACCTAGTTACTCATTTGCAATTTTCCTGAACTGCTTCAATTGTGAAAATAAAAAGGCACTTCACTAGTTTGACAGTATGGAGACCTGACCCCAATTGCCACAATGTAGCCCAGGCCACTGTGCACATCTGTTCGATGAAGAGGAGGCACTGTGAACTCGGCTGGCCGCTTCGGGAGCGGTAATTAAAGGGAATGCTTTTCAGCTAGCGTAACCTTTATTATTTACACCAGTCTGGTGCCTGCGCAAAGTTTTTAATGTTTCATTGGTGCAAGATGTCCAAGCTCGCCACTTTGTGAGTGTGCCTGGGGCTGTAATGGCAGCGATCGACATCTTAATCAGCTAAGCTAATTTTATCCTCTTTTTCAAAACATGATTAAAACTTAAATTCCTTACCCAACATAGAGAATATCACATGAGCCCTGGTGTGCTGAAGCATTTTGTCAACAAGGACATCCGAACTGACCCAATACACTCGTCACTTTGTGTTGTGCTGCCCAGACCACATGTCTTTTAAATGAAACCTAAAACCAGGATCCAAATGATACTCTTCATCTTAACTACTGGTAACAATTTTCTTCCTGGAGTGACAATACATGTGAATTATCAATCTGCAGTTCACCCTATTTCAGAACTTTCCATCAAACTACGGGAAAACCTTCCCTTACTGCGTTGACTGAGCCATAAAGATCAGGAGGTCCCCAGTTTGATCCCTGGCCTGTGCTGAGTTGGCTGATCTCAGACAAGGCAGCAGCTGATGGGCTACAACTGGGGGTTCAGGAGGGACTAATCAGGCAGAGCTCTCGCTTGCTAGCTAGTGCCCCATGCTGGAAAGTGAGCGTACGTGAACTCTGAATCAGGACAGGATCACCCTTGGTGCTAGCACCTCCCTCCACTCCCATGACTCAAGAGCCAGCCGCCACCCACTGTCTATGCTCTCGCACACAGAATGACCAGTCAGGCAAGGTGCCACATGGAAACCATGCTCTGTGGAACTACAGTTTATGAAGGAGTCCACATCTGCCAGTGAGAGGAGGAAACCAACAACCAAATAAAAGCAGGCTGTAGTGTCAAAATCGATATTGCTCCCATGGCCAGATAAGAGAATGTCTCTATGGTGCCAAGCAGTAGCTAGATTTGTCCACCAGGTGATTATACCCTTCGCCGGTCAGGTTTCCTCATGTCCTCTCTCCAGAAAGAAGAGGTCCAGTGGCCATTTTGAGAAGCCTGTGTGTATTGATGTCATAACTTTGGTCGAGTCATCCAAAGTAAATCTTATTGACAAAGCTGATGCATGTTTGAAAAGTCTGTTTGTTATATTAAATCTAGTTTTGAGTCTATTAACTTGCTACAATTAAGAGTGTGCAGCCTTCCACAGGTGAATCTGTGTTATTCTTCAGACAAATTACCCTGTTTGATGCTTGAACAGTGGGCTAGAAAGTTGGTATGTTAGCGCCTGGCAGGGGCGTTAAGGGGTTAGCGCCAGGGTGCGGCGAATGCAGCGGCACCCGCGAACTTTATTGCCGGTTTAACCCTGGCACTAATTCTTAGCGCCTGGGCCTCCAACACCTTGCAGATCGTGACGTCCTAAAGTGCGCAGCGCCCCGTATGGGAAATTCACTCGCACCCCGTTTTATCGCGACTACAACGCGAGCAAGAGGAGGCATTGTGAACTCGGCTAGCCGCTTCGTGAACGGTAATTAAAGGGAATGCTTTCCAGCTAGTGCAACCTTTATTATTTGCATCAGTCTGGTGCCTGCGCAACGTTTTTAATGTTTCATTGGTGCAAGATGTCCAAGCTCTCCACTTTGTGAGTGTGCTTGGGGCTGTAATGGCAGTCGCCCAGGTTGCCTTGCAAAACAGAACTGACGACAACTAGCTTGTGCAGCATCACTGGCCCTTCCTTTTAAACGAGGGAAGCAGCCTCTGTGATGAAAGAGTGCCGTTTACAATGCGCTTGAAATTGTTTAGCGCTCTGCCGCTACCGCCCCGCTCTTGGCCTTTAGCGCCCTAAGAGAAATGTTTAGCGCTTGATTTAGCGATCCACTTCCCTCTTGGAGCGCTAAAACTGAATTTTGTAGGAGGAGAGAATGATTAGCGTCTGGCGCTAATTTTTCAACTTTTAAAGTTTTAGCGCCCCAAATAGGGCTATACCGAGTTTCTCCCCCAATGATTGTACAGTTAGCAATATACTCTTATTAAAATAAATTATCTATCAGATGGCAAAGCATTTACTGATTATGTTTTGTACTGTATTGCAGGAGGTTACCAATCCTCTCCTACTTTCTTTTCCTATATTCCAATTTTATTTCCTACTAATTAAATTTTATTAACCAGAATATTTCAAGCCTAAATACTATGGGGAATTTCTATTTTAGTCCAGGAGAAATCCTTTTAATTTTTGGTAAAGGCTAGTGTACAGAGCCACATTCCATTCCAAATATATTGGGCTCTTTTCCTAAACTATCAAAAGGGACTTTTATTTCAACGTTGTCTTCACTTTGAAAGGGAACACAGAATGTGCAGTGTCACGTTACTCAAACGGAATGGTGTTCCTCAGTATCCCTGTTAGACCCACATTAAAGGACCAACTGATCCGAGAAGCGACAAACTGCAGCAGGACAAGAGCTCACTAGTTCAAATTAAGAAAGGCAATTTAGGATGAATAAATCGGAAGATTTTCTTCATATGAGTGATCAACACATAAAATGGACTCCCAGATAAATTAGTGAAGGCAAAATCCTTTGAAATCATTGAATAACCAATTGAATGCTGCAATCGGGGGAACCTTATGTTATTATCCCTCCTGAAGAATTAGGAGCAGGAGTCGGCCATACGGCCCTTCGAGCCTGCTCCGCCAATCAATAAGATCATGGCTGATCTTCTACCTCAACTCCACTTTCCCGCCTGATCCCCATATCCCTTGATTCCCCTCGAGTCCAAAAATCTATCAATCTCAGCCTTGAATATACTCAACAACTGAGCATCCACAGCCCTTTGGGGTAGAGAATTCCAAAGATTCACAACTCTGAGTTTAGAAATTCCTCCTCCTCTCAGTCTTCAATGGCCGACCCCTTATCCTGAGACTATGTCCCCTAGTTCTAGACTCTCCAGCCAGGGGAAACAACCTCTCAGCATCTACCCTGTCAATCCCCTTCAGAATCTTATATGTTTCAATGAGCTCACCTCTCATTCTTCTAAACTCCAGAGAGTATAGGCCCAATCTACTCATCCCAGGAATCAATCGAGTGAACCTTCGTTGCACTGCCTCTAAGGCAAGTATATCCTTTCTCAGGTAAGGAGACCAAAACTGTGCACAGTACTCCCGGTGTGGTCTCACCAATTGTAGCAAGTGTTTCTTACTCTTATACTCCAACCCCCTGGCAATAAAAGCCAACATGCCATTTGCCTTCCTAATTGCTTGCTGTACCTGCATGCTAACTTTGTGTTGTACTAGGACACCTAAATCTCTCTCAACACCAACATTTAATCGTTTCTCACCATTTAAAAAATATTCTGTTTTCTATTCTTCCTACCAAAGTGAATAACCTCACATTTCCCTACATTATACTCCATCTGCCGCCTTATTGCCCACTCACTTAACCTGTCTATATCCATTTGCAGGCTCTTTGCGTCCTGCTACTTTCCCACCTAGCTTTGTATCGTCAGCAAACTTGGATGCATTACACTCGGTCCCTTCATCCAAGTAATTAATATAAATTGTAAATAGCTGAGGCCCAAGCACTGATCCTCGCGGCACCCCACTAGTTACAGCCTGCCAACCTGAAAATGATGCGTTTATCCCTACTCGCCGTTTTCTGTCCGTTAACCAATCCTCTATCAATGCTAATATATTTCCCCCCAACCCCATGAGCCCTTATCTTGCGTAGCAACCCTTAATGTGGCACCTTACCGAATGCCTTTTGGATGAACCAAGATGGGCTGAATGGCCTTCCTCGTCCAGTTACCTTGTGATTTTGCACAGCACAATCCACCATTAAATAGATAGACCACACCAGGCAATCCACAAAGAAAGGTCCGAGGCTTCTCAACAACTTGCATGACAAGCTGCACCCCTGTAAATCAAGTGCAATGGCGTTTACCTTCCACGCCTGTTTCCTCTATCTGGACAGAGAGCTCTCCTATCTATTCTAATCTTCCTCATTTATACATGCATCATCTGGTACCACACATCTGAAGATAACAAAAGGATAATAAAAGATGCCGAGATAAACACCAATTTTTTTTTTTTTTTTTTTTTTAAACAGTATGTGTAACTTAAAGAAAGAGAAGGATTTAGGTTTATATGATGCCTTATCACATTTCTCAGAAACATCTCAAATTACTTTGGAAAAAAAAGACCTGTATTCATATAAGGCCTTTCATGACCTCAGGACCTCCCAAGGCGCTTTACAACCAATGAAGTAGTTTTTGGAGTGTAGTCATTGTTATAAGTTAGGGTAAGACGTAGACACTTCGCGCACAGCAAGGTCCCACAAACAGCAATACAATAATGGGCCAGAATTTACTGTAAAAATAATGGTGAGGCTAACAGCGCTCACTGTTATTAATCCACAAATCAGACAGCAACTTCAGGCAAGGGCAGATGCTCAGTTAAATGTGAAAATCCGGAAGTTGCTGTCCGAGATATGTCACTCCTCTCTAAGCTGCGCAAAAATAGCATCTCGCCGTCTGGCTCCCCATTCAAATATATTCAACGGTGTGAAGTTCCTGACTGATGTCGTAAACACAGACTAAACTTGCCACATTTAAGTCTAAGGACCCTTTTTAACGGCGTGGCAAGTCTTAATTACTGCCAAACAACCTCTCTGGCACTGAAAACTAACTATTACAAGTGTGGGGTCTCATTCCTTCAGCTTTTAATAGTTGATTCTGTCTCTTTTTTCCTCTCACTTAATCTAATCTTTCTTTCCCTCTCTTCACTTCGCTTGCTATACCTGATTTGACATTGAATTCACTATTCTAACTTATACTTCCTCGTTCAAACTCTGCGCTGCTTATTAGCAATGATTCAGTTTGATTGGTTAAGGAAATACACAATAGCTTGTCCTGTTCACAGGTTCCAGATGCCCTGTAGAGGGCGCTGCGCTGTTTCAATCTCCCACTTGCAGCAGCTTGCTGTGCAAAAAAGCTCATGGGAATTAAATGGGCAAGTCTAACGAATGGCGGGCACCATTCATTCGCCAGTTGCAGTAAATTCCAGCCCATTGTCCAGACAATCTGTTTTAATGTTGTTGGTTGAGGGATAAATATTGGCCAACACACCAGGGAGAACTTCCCCGCTCCTCTTCTTCAAAATAGTGCCATGGGATCTTCTACATCCATCTGAGCAGGTAGACGGGCTTCGGTTTAACGTCTCATCCGAAAGACGGCACCTCCAACATTGGAGCACTCCCTCAGTACTGCACTGAGGTTTCAGCCTAGATTTTATGCTGAAGTCTCTGGAGTGGGAAATGGCAGTGATTATTCTGTAGACCAAGTGCTAGCCATTTCTTTGTGCACAGCAAGATCGTATGAATAGGAATGAGCTGAAGAGTAGTTCACTTATTCTTGTTCGGTACGATCTTCAATCACTGGAACAAGCAGAAGGATGCCATTTCTGACAATGCAGAACAGCACTGAAGTATATTTAAATATTACTTCTCCACAAGCAAGGAGACTGCTTCCACATGTACGCTGTTGACACTTCACTTCACCACCACCATCGATTCGTCGTGTTGACTGCCTGTCTTACACCAGAGCTACTGCCAGCTAAGGACTGGCAAGATCAAAGTCATCCTATTCAATTCTTGCCATAAATCCCACAAACTTAAACTGATTCCATCCCCCTCCCAGGATACTCACCAAGATTAGACTCCATGGTGCACAACTTTGGTGTCCTGCCCGACCGTTCATCACCAGGACTGTCTCTCTCCACCTTCCCAAAGTCGCTCAACTACATCCTTAACTTACCTCCATCGTTGCTGATCCTGGGCTCTGTCACCCCCAGATTCAGCTTTTCCAGTGCCTGCCTCAATGGCTTCTGGATCTCCAACGTATACAGGTTCGTCTATAAACTCAGACCCTGCATCTTAGCCTGTACTAACCCTCACGCACTCCGCACCACTGTCCTCACCAATCTTCTCCTGTACTAACCCCCACGCACTCCGCACCACTGTCCTCGCCAATCTTCTCCTGTACTAACCCTCACGCACTCCGCACCACTGTCCTCGCCAATCTTCTCCTGTACTAACCCCCACGCACTCCGCACCACTGTCCTCGCCAATCTTCTCCTGTACTAACCCCCACGCACTCCGCACCACTGTCCTCGCCAATCTTCTCCTGTACTAACCCCCACGCACTCCGCACCACTGTCCTCACCAATCTTATCCTGTACTAACCCCCACGCACTCCGCACCACTGTCCTCACCAATCTTCTCCTGTACTAACCCCCACGCACTCCGCACCACTATCCTCACTAATCTCATCCTGTACTAACCCCCATGCACTCCGCACCACTGTCCTCGCCAATCTTCTCCTGTACTAACCCCCACGCACTCCGCACCACTGTCCTCACCAATCTTCTCCTGTACTAACCCCCACGCACTCCGCACCACTGTCCTCGCCAATCTTCTCCTGTACTAACCCCCACGCACTCCGCACCACTGTCCTCGCCAATCTTCTCCTGTACTAAACCCCACGCACTCCGCACCACTGTCCTCACCAATCTTATCCTGTACTAACCCTCACGCACTCCGCACCACTATCCTCACTAATCTCATCCTGTACTAACCCCCATGCACTCCGCACCACTGTCCTCGCCAATCTTCTCCTGTACTAACCCCCATGCACTCCGCACCACTGTCCTCGCCAATCTTCTCCTGTACTAACCCCCACGCACTCCGCACCACTGTCCTCGCCAATCTTCTCCTGTACTAACCCCCACGCACTCCGCACCACTATCCTCACCAATCTTCTCCTGTACTAACCCCCACGCACTCCGCACCACTATCCTCACTAATCTCATCCTGTACTAACCCCCATGCACTCCGCACCACTGTCCTCGCCAATCTTCTCCTGTACTAACCCCCACGCACTCCGCACCACTATCCTCACTAATCTTATCCTGTACTAAACCCCATTCGCCTATCACCACTGTCCTCGCCAATCTTCTCCTGTACTAAACCCCACGCGCTCCGCACCACTGTCCTCGCCAATCTTCTCCTGTACTAAACCCCATTCACCTATCACCACTGTCCTCACCAATCTTATCCTGGACTAAACCCCATTCGCCTATCACCACTGTCCTCGCCAATCTTATCCTGGACTAAACCCCATTCGCCTATCACCACTGTCCTCACCAATCTTATCCTGGACTAAACCCCATTCGCCTATCACCACTGTCCTCACCAATCTTATCCTGGACTAAACCCCATTCGCCTATCACCACTGTCCTCACCAATCTTATCCTGGACTAAACCCCATTCGCCTATCACCACTGTCCTCGCCAATCTCCACTGGTTCACCATTGCCCAATATCTTGATTTCAAAATCCTTATCCTTGTCTACAAACCCCTCCATGGTCTCGCTCCACCCTACTGCTGCACCACATCTGACCCTGCACACCAACTTGCACACTTTGCGCTTCCAAGTCTTGACTGTACATTTCTTCCTCTACCCCACCATCTGTGCATCTTTCAAGGAGAATTCTCTTCCTCGATCTATCTGACTTACTATTTCGCATTCCACCCTCAAAACACCTACCAATTCTAATTTGCTCAGTCACCTCCTCTAACACTTCACCCAATTTTTGATCAGTGTCTGATTTTACCCGTCTCTTGTGAAGTGCCTTGGGAAATAATAATATATATGTACAAGTTGCTGTTCTCTCAATTCTTATTTTTTTTAAATCTTCTTAGGTTTCCCCCAGACAAGTCAAACTCACCTGGACAGTGAAACCTTCTGTTTCTTGTCGTCTTCTGCGCACTTCTGTAAATGCCATTATCAATCCTTTCTCAATTCTCTGCGTGAAGTTGCAAAATCTCACATCAACATAACGAGGGACAAACTGCAGAACTGAAGAGGAAGGAGAGAGATTAGATAGTCATTTTTGAAGTACATAGAATGCATCATGAGCAAGCCACTGGTTTATAAGGAGTGAAAGAGTTAAATTGCATTTTGGTGCCTGGGATTCAGGAATTTCACCATTTTCTGGGGATCATATTGCATGATACAGCCTGTTTTTACATGAGAGGCAAAAGCCTTGTTTACACACAAGAAAGAACCTATGATTCCCTATGATCAGAGCCGACTGTGGTCACTCAAAGCCAAATTATATTTTTAGATTCCAAGATTTTGCCAGTGAAATACAGTCCATGCAATTGGAGGCTTCCCGCAGGCGGATCCCTCCGATCATCAAATTTCTACGCATTTACCTGGTGGTCCAGGAGATACGGAGGCTCGCGATCCTGGGCCTCTCCTGGTTGAAATGCGTAGAGGCCCACGTATCCCAGGGGCACATGCAGTTCGCAAGCGCCCAACCAATGAAAGAAGGGAATCCCCATTCATACTTATGGGGATTCCGTACGTACGGAACGGTCATAAGTATGAATGGAAATGACTTAAAAAATACACGAACACATGAAATTATTTTTTTTTTAATTACATATATAAAATTAATTAAAATGGCATTTAATTAAATATTTTAAACAAAAATGTAATTTTTTGAAATTTTTTTTAGATGTTTTAACGGAGCTAAAAAATAAACTTACCATTTTGGAAAGGGTTTTTAGTGTATAAGTGAGTGATAAAATTTTATTTTTCTATTTTTTTAAAAACTCTTATGCTGGTAAAAGCAGGCCTTAGGCCGTGGAATTCTTACGCGTGTTTCAGCAGGTGGAAATTGGGCAAATAGCTCAACTCTCCACCCGTAAGAAGAAGAGGCCCTTTTCCTGGGGATTCGGAGGGTCGGTCAAGAAGATTCTTGGCCGATCACAAGTGCCGGGTTTTAGCGCATGCGCTTCGCATGCCTAAACCCGGAACTTGCGCAGCCCCTACGCACCTCGTACACACCCACAGGGGTCGCAAAATACGGCCCCATATTTCTGTGAAAGGAAGTAGGCTAGATTATGGGTATCCATGACAGGGAACAACTATCTCCAAGGGTGAGGCTGGTCAGAAAATCACCTTCATTCAAAAAAATGTTGTCACAGTTCTGTGTCAACTTTGATCTATTATAAATTCCTATGTCCACATTTATAATGGACCCTGCTAATATAAATGTATCACCTGTAGGTACACAATCTGGCCAGTAGGTGGTGCTATATTGTTTTAGAATCATAGAATCAAACAGCACAGAAGGAGGCCATTCGGCCCATCGTGCCTGTGCCAGCTCTTTGAAAGTATCCAATTACTCTCATTCACCTGCTCTTTCCCCATAGCCCTGAAAATTTCTCCTTTTTAAGTATTTATTCAATTCCCTTTTGAAAGTTACTATTGAATCTGCTTCCACCGCCCTTTCAGGCAGTGCATTCCAGATCAGAACAACTCACTGTGTAAAAAAGTTTCTCATCTCCCCCCTGGTTCTTTTGCCATTTATCTTAAATCTGTGTCCTCTGGTTACCGGCCCTCCTGCCTGTGGAAACAGTATCTCCCTATCAAAACCCTTCATAATTTTAAACACCTCTACTAAATCTCCTCTTACCCTTCTCTGCCGAATGAGAACAATCCCAGCTTACCTAGTCTCTCCACATATCTGAAGTCACTCGTGCCTGGTGCCATTCTAGTAAATCTCCTATGCACCCTCTCCAAGGCCTTTTCCCCACAAATTACTCAAAATCTCTTCTGAAACTCTTTGATCCGCAGTTGTTGTTTTCTAAAGTTTATATTTTATGTCTTATTAAAGATAGGACTGGAGGGTCAGAGGAAAACAAATTGAAGATTACAGTAGCACTGGCCTCTCGCTATCCAGCCATAGGGTGGGAGGAAGTGGAGGGCGAGTTAAGAGCAACATGAGTGAGGGGAAGGGGGCGATACAGGGATTGAGCAGGTAGTTTAAAGTGGAAGTGGTAAGGGAAGTGATGAGAGTGGTAGGTGTGGGAAAGGGTAATGGGAAGGTGATGGGGTAGGAGATGTAGTGCGAGTGAGAGGGTGGGGAAAAGCATGAATGATTGCAGGAAGGGGCGGAACCTAAGCAGCTGAGAGCTACAATTTTCCCACAACCCCAAATGCAGCTTTCAGCCATTGGTGGCTCTTTCTCCATCACACCACACCACGCCATGCACCACCCAAAAGGAGAGAGAGAGAGAAGCAAAATGAAGTTAGGAGCAGAGATGAAGAGAAGAGAAAGAAGTAAAAAAGGAGACAGAGAAACAGCAATACGAAGACAAGAGAGAAACCATATTCTCTGACTTACTGTGTGACTTACAGAGTATCAATTAGTATATTAAAACCTCTGTGGTTTGGCGGGATCAGTCTTGTGGCGTTTCTCCTTTACCTCTGTGATGCTGCACATATAGCAAAGTATTTCCACCGGCATATTACCTGCTCCTATTAATGATGTTCTTAAAAATAAAATTGCACTTCTTCTAAATTACATTCTGCAAGGGAGGCACAAACGTTCCCAACATCACACCCAACAATTCTGCTCGTCTCTCTCACACAAAAGAACAGAGTTCAAAGGGCACACGCAGTATCAGGACCCTTGGAAGGGTTAGGCCACTGGGACTAGAAGGCAGAAGAATGTTTGAAAAATTGTTGTTCATACCCCATGAAAAAGCCGCAATGTTACAATAAAATATTTTAAGGCGACCGACCACCCGAGGCTGTGAAAGTGGCTGAATGTTGAACAGTCTAGTCAGAGCAAATCAGAAAAGGGCTCGAGTGAGTAGCAACAATGGACTCTTACAGACAATCTTTGACATTCAAGGTTAGGCTAAGAACAGAAATAGATCAGTGCTTACTCTTGCGACTTATTCACATCCTCAATGTTTTACACTTCAGCATCACACACGCTTTCGTTATTTTCGGCAGAATTTGGCAGGTTCTAGTCTAAAGGTGGTAATTTGGCACCAAACATCATGACACCTCTGTACGATAGCAAAATGCTGCAGATGCTGGAAATCTGAAATAACAGCAGAAAATGCTGGAAAAACTCAGCAGGCCAGGCAACAACCGAAACGTCGACTTTTAATTTCTCTCCACGGATGTTGCCTGGCCTGCTGAGTTTTTCCAGCATTTTCTGTTGTTATCATGACACCTCTGTTGTTCTTGAACATGTTAACAGCAGATATACCTCAAATAATTCACATTCAACAAAGCTCAACTGGAAGCCAATTAATATGCAATTCAGCCAATGAAGGGCTGGAACCAAACAATTCACAAGCCACGCCACTAGCAGTAAATGAAGTTGCAGTCCCAATGTTCCCCCTAATTTTTGTTTTTGGCCGGCAGAAAGTTGCATAGCCACGCAGCTTAGAGGGAACGTTGAGTTGGACCCACCTCAAGTGTCATGTTCAGTGGATTACCATTTTGCATTCATTATGCACACAAATGTGGTTTAAGATCTGATACAATAAAATGGGTTCTTTTACTGTGCCAACAGGATTTTGTTTAGACCCATTATACACAGAGAAGGCGTTAATAATAAACACTTCATTATACTACTGAGCTGATCAGAGAAAGCCAACATGGCTTTAAGTCTGACTGACTAATCTAGTTGAATTTTTTGAGGAGCTCACTAATAAAGGTAGAGAAGAGTGTCTAGGGATATTATCTATATGGACTTCCACACAGCATTCAATAAGGTTCCACTCAAGAGATTAGCAAAAATGAGAGTGCATGGAATTGGGGGTAGCCTTGAGTTGTGTTGCGAGGTAAGAGGCAGACAGTAGGGATAAATGGTAGGTACTCTGATTTGCAGGATGTGATGAGTGATGTTCCTCAGGGATCTGTACTGGGCCTCAGCTTTTCACCATATATATTAATTATTACTTGAATGAAAGAAGAGAGTTGTATATCCAAGTTTGCTGATGACACTAAGTTAGGAGCGACAGGAAGTAGTGCAGATGGGAGCTAGACGCTGCAAAGGGACATAGACAGATTAAGTGAATAAGCTAAACTATGGCAGATACAGTTTAATGTGGGCAAGTGAGGTCATCCACTTTGGACCCAAGAAAGATAAATCTGAGTATTCTCTAAATGTTGAGAAGGTAGAATCTGTGTCGGAGCAAAAAGATTTGAGAGTCCAATTACACAAATCATTAAAAGCTGATGGACAGGTACAAAAAGCAATCAATAAGACTAATGCAATGTTGGCTTTTATCTCAAGCGAGCTGAAATACTATGGGGAAAAAGTTATATTTCAGTCATATAGAGCCTTGGTCAGACCCATCTGGTGTACTGCATTCAGTTTTGGGCATCGCACCTCAGGAAGGATACACTGGTCTTGGAGGAGATGCAGCGCAGGTTCACCAGAATTATACCGAGGCTAAAAAGGTTAAATTATGAGGACAGGTTGCTTAGACTAGGCTTGTATTGCCTTGAGTATAGAAGGTGGAGGGGTGATCTAATCGAAGTGTTTAAAATGTTAAAAGGATTTGATAAGGTGCATACGGAGAAACCATTTCCTCTGCTGGAGAATCATAAACAAAGTGACATAATCTTAAAATTATAGCCAGGTCACTCAAGAGCAAAATCAGGAAGCATTTTTTCACACAAAGGGTAGTAGAAATCTGGAACTCTCTCCCCAAAAGGCTGTGGATGCTGAGGGTCAATTGGAAATATCAAGACTGAGAGAGAGATATTTTTGCTAGGTAGGGATGTCAAGAATATAGAACAAAGATCAGCCATGATCTAATTGAATGGCAGAGTAAGCTCGAGCGGCTGAGTGGTCTATTCCTGCTCTTAATGATTCCATTCCCTGGAATTCCCTCCCTAAAACCCTTTATCTCTCGACTTCTTTTTCTGCCCTTAAAAGTTTCCTTAAAGCCCACCTGTTTGGTCACCTCCTTTAACTTGCCCAGAATGGCTTGACCGCCAGTCTTATCTTTGTCTGTGAAGTATGTTGTGACATTTTTCTACATTATAGGTGCTATATACATGCAACTTGTTGATGTTATTACTTTAAATGGGTTGGTGACTGCATTAAAAAGTGCACAAAGGGATTTTACAAGACATATGAACCAGTGCATGTATTATAATAACAGGAGCACATCTTCATCAGCGTTGGCATGTGGCCCTAATCACTGCTAACAAATAAATTCCCTGCCTCTGTTCCTTTCCAAATTCAATTTTAAAAGATGTTACAAGTATTGAGTCATAGAAACAGAGACCAACACAAAAGGGAAATTTCTATATTTAGAGAATTGGCCATTGCTATTCCGGAAATTGGGTGAAATTAGTGTCGGTTCCAGCATCTGAACAAATTATGGAAATATACTTATAGTAGACAATTTTATTTTTAAAAGTCCCCTGTGGATTGAGAGGGATCCGATATTGAGTTGGTGTCACTTTTCGAAGCATATCTGTAATATCCTGTACACGGAGACTGGGTTCCACAGTATTGCCCAAGCCAAGTAATAACAATAAACTCATGACTGCTACTTTCCCTTCTGGTTGTGGAAGATCTGTAAAGGCCAAGGAGGAACAAGCCTCTGTGGCCATTGCTTGACCAAAAACAAAGTGGGCTGCAAGCAGGAGGTTGTGGGTTCAAGTCCCACTCCAAAGACTTGAGCACATAATCCAGGCTGACACTCCAGTGCAGTACTGAGGGAGTGTTGCATTGTCGGAGGTGTCGTCATTTGGATTAGACGTTAAACCGAGGCCACGTCTTCCCTCTCAGTTGGAATTAAAAGATCCCACGGCACTATTTCAAAGAAGAGCGGGGGAGTTCTCAGTGTCCTGGCCAATATTGATCCCTCAACTGGCATCACTAAAACAGATGATCTGGTCATTATCACATTGCTGTTTGTGGGAGCTTGCTGTGAGCAAACTGCCTTTCACGTTTCCCACATTACAACAGTGACTACCCTTCAAGTTCTTCATTGGCTGTAAAGTATTTTGTGACGCCTTGAGGTCGTGAATGGCGCTATATAAATACGAGTCTTTCTTTCTCATTTGGGTTACAGCAATAACAGGGAGTTAGCAGCTCAATGAGGCAATTACAATGGCACAGCATGTCACCTTCAGCCACTTTTCATTGCTTGGGGGTCAATTCCAGACAGTGAATGGCAGTGTTGGCTTGATAATGGTGATCTAAAATGGACGGAAAACTCTGGGTCTTAAGAAATCTCTTTGATGTTGGCACCTTGGCCCTAAGCTCTAGAATTCCCTCACTAAACCTCTCCACCTCTCTCTCCTCCTTTAAGCCGTTCCTTAAAAACTACCTCTTGACCAAGTTCCATCCTAATATCTTGTTATGCGGCTCCGTGTCAAATTTTGTTTGATTATGGTCCTGCGAAGCGCCTTGGGGTGTTTTACTACGTTAAAGACGCTATATAAATGCAAGTTTTTGTTAGTGTAGATTACGTGCTCAAATCTCTGGTGGGCTTGAACCCACAACTTTCTGACTCCCACTGAGCCTGGGCTGACATCATTGGATAGCAATCAGGAGTGGGAACCCTGGCTAATCCTTTCTCCTTCCTAGTTCAGAGGTGCGGAGACCAATAGTAGCGCTAACTCAGAACAGACTGGATTTTGAACCTGGAACCTTCTGGCCTGAGTGACTCATTACCACATCACGTGACTCAATACATCAAAGGAGCTCCATAATCCCTTTTATTTTTGAAACGTGACCCAATATTAATGTGTCACCCCATGACAGCTTAATGTGATAAGATTCTTGAACTAAATGTAGATGCCAAAAATCTTGAACAAGGTACACAATTTGAGCATGAACAGTCTGCCACTGAATCAGCCAACACATTGGAGACCCTCACCAATTTGAACCCTCGCCTGGTGGTCTGGCACAGCCAGAGCTGGCTGGAGGGAAAGGATTAGTGGAGAGTTGCCACTAACAAGTGTGGTTCGAGTGAGAGAATTAAGCACAGCTGGTCCAGAAAAAACAACAGGTCCTGCGGTCACCATGAACGTGAGCTCTTTATTCGCTCGGAGAACCTGGATTTGGACAAGAAAAAAAAAATCAAACAGAGCAAAAACGACATTCAATACAGCCCAATTATTTATTTCTGAAAATTTCATTTCTACAAGAGATTTTGAACATGAAAAGCATACTTTGGTGGAATATTATTCCATAGCACACATTCAACCATTTGTGTAAATATAAAATGGTGCATTAGAATCAGGAATAGTCAGTCATTCAGATGGATATTTATGAAATTAAGAGATAATTGGATATGCTTCTGGAAAGAAGAGAGATCATGGGGTATGGTAAGAAGATAGGTACGTCGCACTGATCTCTGAAAAAGGGATGAGCCTTAAAAGGAGCACTTTATCATGCCACTCAACTATCTCAAAGAGCTCCAAGTACAATGAATTACTTTCAAGTGCAGTGACTATTATGTAGGTAAGTACCGCAACCATTTTACACACAGTAAAATTCCATAAACTATAATGTGATGGATGGCCAAACTATTTTTGGTGACTAAAGGAGAAATGTGTAGAACATTTGGGAGAAGCTCCTGCTCTGTCAAATAACAACTATTGCAATTCTGCATTAGGTTAGGGTAAAAGGGTGCTGCTCGGATTGGATGTGGTGTACTCCAGGGTTCCGTGCTGGGTTTACTTTTGTTCTTGGCCTCCACCGCCCTCTGTGGCAGAGGATTCCACAGGTTCACCACTCTCTGGGTGAAGAAATTCCTCCTCATTTCAGTCCTAAATGGCTTACCCCTTATCCTTAGACTATGACCCCTGGTTCTGGACTCCCCGGCCATCAGAAACATCCTTCCTGCATCTAGTCTGTCCAGGCCTGACAGAATTTTATAGGTTTCGATGAGATCCCCTCTCAATCTTCTAAACTCCAGTGAGTATAAGCCCAATCGACACAATCTCTCCTCGTACGTCATTCCTGCCATCCCAGGTATCAGCCTGGTGAATCTTCGCTGCACTCCTTCCATGGCAAGAACGTCCTTCCTCAGGTAAGGCGACCAAAACTGCACACAATACTCAAGGTGTGGTCTCACCAAGGCCCTGTACAACTGCAGCAAGACATCCTTGTTCTTGTACTCGAACCCTCTTGCTACGAAGGCCAACATACCATTTGCCTTCTTAACCGCCTGCTGCACCTGCATGCTTACCTTCAGCGACTGGTGTACAAGAACACCCAGGTCTCTTTGCACTTCCCCTTCTCCCAATCTATTGCCATTCAAATAATCTGCCTTCCTGTTTTTGCCACCAAAGTGGATAACCTCACATTTATCCACATTATAGTGCATTTGCCATGTTTCTGCCCAATCACCCAACCTGTCCAAATCGTGCTGGAGTTTCACGACATCCTCCTCACAGCATACCCTCCCACCCAGCTTTGTGGCGTCTGCAAATTTGGAGGTATTACATCCAATTCCCTCGTCCAGATCATTAATATATATTGAGAACAGCTGGGGTCCTAGGACCGATCCTTGCGGTACCCCACTAGTCACTGCCTGCCACTCGGAAAACGACCCGTTTATTCCAACTCTTTGCTTTCTGTCCGCCAACCAGTTCTCTATCCAAGTCAATACCTTGCCCCCAATCCCATGTGCCTTAATTTTGCACGCTAACCTCTTATGCGGGACCTTATCGAGAGCCTTCTGAAAGTCCAAATACACCACATCCACTGGTTCTCCCTTATCTATTTTACCAGATACATCCTCAAAAAATTCCAGTAGATTAGTCAAGCATGATTTACCTTTTGTAAATCCATGTTGACTTTGTCCGATCCAGTCACTGCTTTCCAAGTGCTCTGCTATTACATCTTTTATAATGGACTCTAGCATTTTCCCCACTACCGATGTCAAGCTTACCGGTCTATAATTCCCCGCCTTTTCTCTACCACCTTTTTTGAATAGTGGGGTAACATTAGCTACCCGCCAATCCATGGGTATGGAAAGAGTTGGATATATTTCTTAAGGCTAAAGGGATCAAGGGATATGGGGAGAAGGCAGGGACCGGGTACTGAATTTGGATGATCAGCCATGATCTCATTGAATGGCGGAACAGGCTCGAAGGGCCGAATGGCCTACTCCTGCTCCTATCTTCTATATAAATGATTTGGACTTGGGCACATGGAGCGTAGTATCACAATTTTTTTTAAATCCATTTTTGGAATATGAGTGTCGCTGGCAAGGCCAACATTTATTGCCCACTCCTAGCTGCCCTTGAGAAGGTGGTGATCCTTCTTCTTGAACCACTGCAATCCACATGGTGAAGGTACTGTTAATTTGCTGACGACACAAAAGGAGGACTGTAAGAAACCTCAGGAGGACAGACAGGTTAGCCAAACGGGCAGACATGAAGAACATGCAACTTAATGTGGAGAAGCGTGAGCTAATACATTTTGGGAGGAAATCAAGGAATTGGAGTTCACACTTAAAAATACTGAAGGATGTGGATTAGCAGTGGAAGTGCAAGATAAAGCCATAAAAAGGCCAACAGCATTTGGCTTTTATAAACAGGGGCATAAAATAAAAGAATGAAGAAGTAATGATTTTTTTTTTTTACAAAACATTGGTTAGAGCACAATTAGAGTACTATGTGCAGTTTGGGCATAAAGACAATAAAGTGCTTTCAGCATCGATTCACCAGGTTGGGAAACTTCCGTTGTGAGAATAGACAAGATACTGGGATGTTTTCCACTGGAGCAGAGAAGGCTAAGAGGAGATTCAGTAGATTTTGGAAATTATAAAAAGCTTTGATAAGTTGAACAAGGAAAGAGTCTTTCCTCTGGTTGGAGAATGAGTGACAGGGGTGGGTCATTAACATAAAATTGTCACCAACAGAGGAGAGGGGTCAGGAAACATTTCTTTATTCAAAGGGTTGCTGGAATGTGTATATTTTGTCACGGAGTAGTAGAGGCAGAGACAGGTGTATCTTTTATAGCAAATTGGATAAATATTTGAAGCAGAAGACAATACAGGGCTATGGGGAGAGAGCAGGGAAATGGGATTGGTTTGAATTCTGGTAAAGAGCCAGCAAAGACACGATGGGCCAAATGGCCTCCCTCCTTCTGTGTTAACTTCTATGATTCTGTAGCACACCTTACGTGAAGGAAAACTTCTCAAAACACTTTACATTAAGGAGAGCAAAACAGTGGATGCCAAACAGGATGTGAAATGGGAAAAATTGAGAGGAATAAGGTCATCAGCCTGGATTACAAATACAGAAAATAAAAATGCAATTGCATTCACAACTTAACACTGGCACAATAATTTAAAAAACACTCCAAAAGAAGTCTGTGAACATTTGAACAAACATTTTACGATTGCTACATTCATCCCATTTTGTCTTCCTTGTCAAACAAACATAAACAGCCAACAGATGGCAGCAGTGTGGTAAAGTGGTTTCCTTGGTAACCATTCATTTGTTCTTTTCAGGAGGTTTGTGTGCGAATATGTGGCCAGCTGCACTTGTGCATTCATTGATGATGCTTTGGTTGGTTTAAACAGCAGGTCTTGCCCAGTGTGCGATGAGACACAACTTATTCAAACTACAGTATGCAACATGAAAAGCTTTTTAAAAGATTTGGAGGCATAAGCACCAATCTTACATTACTCGGATGAAGTTTTTCCACAGGTACCAGTATTTATTGACAAAGCTTTTTTAAAAAAACTAACCACTGCTGATCAATGCTTTATTTCAAGCTTTCTTGCTTGCAGAGACTGTCAAGAGTGCTCTCAGTCTAAATTTTGAATATTGTGATTTTGTTAATGCAGATAAGATTTTACCCTCCCATCTGACCCAACAGCACACCTCAGCACCAACATCAAAAGTTCTATTTCCCACAACAGCCCAATTTTATGACAACTTTTCAGTGCGCCCATGCCCAACGAGGATCTGGAGTGAGACTGACCCAAATTGACATTCACGAGAGAGAGAGAGAAGTTTCAACCCATCAGTCTGGGCTGGATCCAAATCCAGATCCCAGAGGTGAAAGGACAGTGTCTGACCTACGCTAACGTTTTCAATGATTCCTGTTCCTTCTGTTATTGCCATGATATAAACAGCAAAACACTACAGACTTGTTTCATATTTTATATAATCGCAGAGACAGACCTGGGCCCCTGAGGCACAAAGGACTGGATGGTGGCCCAACAGAACTCTTATGTGCATCCACGATACATTTCTAACTTAGCATCATAGAATCCTACAGCCCAGAAAGAGGCCTTTTGGCCAGTCATGCCTGTGCTGGCCCTTTGAAAGAACTGTCCAAATTAGTCCCACACCCCAGCTTTTTCCCCAGAATCCTACACATATGTTCTCCTCATGCCTTTTAAAAGTCCCTGTGGAATCTGATTCCACCATCCTTTCAGGTGATGCACTCCAGATCTTCAGAGGGTTGAAGACATTTCTCATTTCCCCTCCAGTTGTTTTGCAAATTATTTTAAATCTATGACAATGTAACCCCACTATTTAAGAAAGGAGGGAAATAGAAAACAGGGAACTATAGACCAGTTAGCCTGACATTAGTAGTAGGGAAAATGCTAGAATCTATTATTAAGGACGTGGTAACAGGGCGCTTAGAAAATAATAATAGGATTGGGCAGAGTCAACACAGATTTATGAAAGGGAAATCGTGTTTGACCAATCTGTTGGAATTTTTTGAGGTTGTAACTAGCAGAATAGATAAGGGGGAACCAGTGGATGTGGTGTATTTGGATTTTCAGAAGGCATTCGATAAGGTGCCACACAAGAGGTTATTAAACAAAATTAGGGCTCATGGGATTGGGGGTAATACACTAGCATGGATTGAAGATTGGTTAACAGACAGAAAACAGAGAGTAGGAATAAACGGGTCATTTTCGGGTTGGCAGGCTGTAAATTGTGGGGTACCGCAAGTATCAGTGCTTGGGCCTCAGCTATTCACAATCTACATCAATGATTTAGATGAAGGGACCAAATGTAATATATCCAAGTTTGCTGATGATACAAAGCTGGGTGGGAATGTAAGTTGTAAGGAGGCTTCAAGGGGAAATAGACATCTTAGTGGGTGGGTAAGAACATGGTAAATGGAATGTAATGTGGAGAAATGTGAAGTTATCCACTTTGGAAGGAAACATAGAAAAGCAGAGTAAATGTTGAGAGATTGGGAAATGTTGGTGTTCAGAGGGACCTAGGTGTCCTTGTACACGAATCATTGAAAGTTAACATGCAGGTACAGCAAGCAATTAGGAAAGCAAATGGTATGTTGGCCTTTATTACAAGAGGATTTGAATATAAGAGTAAAGATGTCTTACTGCAATTATATAGGGCCCTGGTGAGACCACACCTGGAGTATTGTGTACAGTTTTGGTCTCCTTACCTAAGGAAGGATATACTTGCCATAGAGGGAGTGCAACGAAGGTTCACTAGACTGGTTCCTGGGATGGGGGGATTGTCCCATGAGGAGAAATTGAGTAGACTAGGCCTATATTCTCTAGTGATGATGTGGAGATGCTGGTGTTGGACTGGGGTGGACAAATGTAGGAAGTCACACAACACCAGGTTATAGTCCAACAGCTTTATTTGAAATCACAAGCTTTCGGAGCGCTGCTCCTTCGTCAAGTGAAGAGAAGCATACAGGCACAGCATATATAGTCAGAGAAAACTGCCAGATGATTACAGGTAATCTTTCTAACTGCCCTTTATCACCCCTCGGCAGAGAGATAATCACAGCAATCAAAGGTGTGAATGGTGTCCAAACAGGTCAGTCAGGAAAACATTACATCAAAGAACAATGAGGTGGAGTCAAGACCCCAGCATCTGCAACACTTGACCCCTTGTGACATCATCTATATCGGGGGCAGAGGGTCTTTATAACTAATAATAAGAAATTTAATTAATTATATAGAAATGGGTGAGCAGGTGATGTGTTAATGCTGCGAAATGTGGGAGCCGGTCGACACCATTGATGCTCACGGTGAATACATTTGCGACAAGTGTTTGCTGCTAGAGGAACTCCAGCACCATGTTGATGTGCTTGAGACCGAGCTTCAGACACTGTGACACATCAGGGAGGGGGAGAAGTACCTGGACACTCTGTTTCAGAAGGTAGTCACACCTATGAAATTAATTAATCCAGATGTAGTCCGTGGTCAGGGACAGGACGGTTTGGCTATGAGTGAGGCAGGTACGGGGATCCAGGAGGTAATGTTGGAGGAGCCGCAGCCCTTGCTCTCGTCAAACAGGTTTGAGGTTCTTACTCCCTGTGGGGGTGGGAGCGGGGACTGCAGGGAGGATGAGCAGCCTGGCCACAGCACCGTGGAACAGGGGGCCATTCAAGAGGGGGGAGTAAATAGAAATGTTGTAGTGGTAGGGGATAGTATCATTAGGGGGATAGATAGGGTTCTCTGCAGTCGATAGCGGGAGTCCCGAAGGCTGTGTTGCCTGCCCAGTGCCAGGGTCAAGGACATCTCTTCTGGGCTGGAGAGAAACTTGGAGTGGGAGGGGGAGGATCCAGTTGTCGTGGTCCATGTTGGTACCAACGACGTAGATAGAACAAGGATGGGGGTTCTGTTAAAGGAGTATGAGCAGCTAGGGGTCAAATTAAAAAACAGAACCTCAAGAGTAATAATCTCTGGATTATTACCTGAGCCACGAGCGAATTTGGCTAGGATAAATAAAATTAGAGAGTTAAATGCGTGGCTCAAAGACTGGTGTGGGAGAAATGGGTTTTGCTTCCTGGGACACTGGCACCGGTACTGGGACAGGAGAGAGTTGTTCCGTTGGGACGGACTTCACCTGGCCAGTGCTGGGACTAAAATCCTGGCAAATCATATAACTAGGGCTGCAGAGAGAGCTTTAAACTAATTAGTGGGGGGGGGGGGGGGGGGGAGGTTTCTAGAGAGCAAATAATAAAAATGACAACGGAGAAGGTCATAGACCTAGGTAGCAGTGGGGGAATTAAAAACCAGAGAGTGTCAGGAAGGGGCAGAATGTATGGAGTAAAAGGTAAAGTAGTAAAAGGAGAAAAAGCAGGAACTAAGTGTCACAAAATATATTTGAAAGTTCTTTATCTGAATGCACGTAGCATTCGTAACAAAATGGACGAGTTGACGGCAAAAATAACCACATATGGGTATGATCTTGTGGCCATTACAGAAACATGGCTGCAGGGTGACCATGACTGGGAATTAAACATACCAGGGTATTTAACAATCAGGAAGGACAGGCAGGAAGGTAGGGGAGGTGGGGTGGCTATGTTAATAAAGGAAGGAATCACTGCAATACAGAGAAATGATATTGGGTCAAAGGATCAGGATAATGAAACAGTTTGAGTGGAGATAAGGAATAAGGGGGAAAAAACACTAGTGGGCGTAGTCTATAGGCCTCCTAACAGTTGCAACTCTGTTGGACAGAGTATTAATCAGGAAATAGTTGGGGCTTGTAATAAGGGAACAGCTATAATTATGGGGGATTTTAACTTTCATATTAACTGGACAAATCAAATTGGGCAGGGCAGCCTTGAGGAAGAGTTCATTGAGTGTATTAGGGACGGGTTTCTTGAGCAGTATGTAACTGAACCGACCAGGGGGCAGGCAATCTTAGATCTGGTCCTGTGTAATGAGACAGGATTAATTAAAAATGTCCTAGTAAAGGGTCCCCTTCGTACGAGTGACCATAACATGGTTGAATTCCATATTCAATTAGAGGGTGAGAAGGTTGGATCTCAAACAAACGTACTGAGCTTGAATAAAGGAGACTATGAAGGTATGAGAGCGGAATTGATTAGAGTGGACTGGGAAAATAGATTAAAGGGTAAGACGGTACATGAGCAGTGGTGTACATTCAAGGAGTTATATTACAACTTTCAAAAAAAAAAATTCCACTGAGGAAAAAAGGGTGTAAAAGAAAAGACCGCCATCCATGGCTAAGTAAAGTAATAAAGGATAGTATCTGACTGAAAACAAGGGCATATAAGGTAGCCAAATCTAGTGGGAGGATAGAGGATTGGGAAGTCTTTAAAAGACAGCAAAAAATAACTAAAAGATTGATTAAGAAAGGGAAAATAGATTATGAAAGTAAATTAGCTAAAAATATAAAAACAGATAGCAAGAGTTTCTATCGTTATATAAAAAGAAAAAGGGTGGCTAAAGTAAATGTTGGTCCCTTAGAGGATGAGACCGGGAAATTAATGGTGGGAAACATGGAGATGGCAAAAACGCTGAACAAATATTTTGCATCAGTCTTTACAGTAGAGGACACTAAGAATATCCCAACACTGGGCAAACAGGGGGCTATAGGGGGGGAGGAGCTAAATACGATTAAAATCACTAAGGAAGTGGTACTCGGTAAAATAATGGGACTCAAGGCGGATAAATCACCTGGACCTGATGGCTTACATCCTAGGGTCTTGAGGGAAGTGGCAGTAGGGATTGTGGATGCATTGGTAATAATTTTCCAAAACTCCCTGGACTCAGCAAAGGTCCCGGCAGATTGGAAAACTGCTAATGTAACACCCTTATTTAAAAAGGGCAGTAGACAGAAGGCTGGAAACTATAGACCTGTTAGCCTAACATCTGTGGTTGGTAAAATTTTAGAGTCAATTATCAAGGAGACAGAAATGGGACACTTGGATAAACATAATTTAATAGGACAAAGTCAGCATGGTTTTACGAAGGGGAAGTCATGTTTGACAAATTTGCTTGAGTTCTTTGAGGGCGTAACATACAGGGTGGATAAAGGTGAACCAGTGGACGTAGTGTTTTTAGACTTCCAAAAGGCATTTAACAAGGTGCCACACAAAAGATTATTGCTCAAGATAAAAAATCACAGGATTGGGGTAATATTCTGGCATGGGTAGAGGATTGGCTATCTAATAGAAAGCAGAGTTGGGATAAATGGTTCATTCTCAGACTGACAATCAGTAACTAGTGGTGTTCCGCAGGGGTCAGTGCTGGGTCCCCAACTCTTTACAATCTATATCAACGATTTGGAGGAAGGGACCAAGTGTAACATATCAAAGTTTGCAGATGATACAAAGATGGAAGGGAAAGTAGTGAGTGAGGAGGACATAAAAAACCTGCAAAGGGACATAGATAGGCTAAGTAAGTGGGCAGAGATTTGGCAGATGGAATATAATACTGGAAAGTGTGAGGTTATGCACTTTGGCAGGAAAAATCATAGAGCAAGTTATTATCTTAATGGCAAGAAACTGGAAAGTACTGCAGTACAAAGGGATCTGGGGGTCCTGGTGCACGAAACACAAAAAGTTAGTATGCAGGTGCAGCAGGTGATCAAGAAGGCCAATGGAATCTTGGCTTTTATTGCTAGGGGGATGGGATATAAAAACGGAGGTATTGCTGCAGTTATACAAGGTACAGGTAGACTATCCTTTATCCGAAAACCTCGGGACCAGCCGTGTTTCGGTTTTCGGAAAATTTCGGATTTCGGAAGGTGGGTCGGCGGGGGTCCGCGGGGGGGTCGGGGTCGGCGGGGGGGTCCGCAGTCGTGGCTTGTCCGTCGCTGCTAGCCTGGAATGCAATGAAGTTCTGCATTTCCACCAACAGGTCGTCGTGCTCGGTCGGAACAGGGGCCGGCACTGCCGTGGGCTCAGAGCTCTCGTTGCTTTCGAGCCTTTGGAAGAGAGTCAGGTGGTTCCGCGGGGGGGGTCGGCGGGAGGTCGTGCGCACGACTTACGCTGACCCTCTGCTCAACGTAAGTCGTGCGCCACTCTGGTCATGTCGTGCGCACGACTTACGCTGACTGAAAAACCCTTCGGTTTTTAGAGGGTTTCGGTTTTCGGAAGTTCGGATAAAGGGTAGTCTACCTGTATTGGTGAGACCACACCTGGAATACTGCATACAGTTTTGGTGTCCATACTTAAGAAAAGACATACTTGCTCTCGAGGCAGTATAAAGAAGGTTCACTCGGTTAATCCCGGGGATGAGGGGGTTGACATATGAGGAGAGGTTGAGTAGATTGGGACTCTACTCATTGGAGTTCACAAGAATGAGAGGCGATCTTATTGAAACATATAAAATTGTGAAGGGGCTTGATCGGGTGGATGCGGTGAGGATGTTCACAATGATGGGTGAAACTAGAACTAGGGGGGCATAATCTTAGAATAAGGGGCTGAGATGAGGAGAAACTTCTTCACTCAGAGGGTGGTAGGTCTGTGGAATTTGCTGCCCCAGAGCGCTGTGGAAGCTACATCATTAAATAAATTTAAAACAGAAATAGACAGTTTCCTAGAAGGGGAATTAGGGGTTACGGGGAGCGGGCAGGAAATCGGACATGAGGCTGGGTTCGGATCGGTCATGGCCCTGTGGGTGGCGGAGCGGGCCCAGGGGCCGTGTAGCCTGGTCCTGCTCCTACTTCTTGTGTTCTAATTCTGTGTTAGATTTCAGGAGATGGTTCTATTCACAGTGATTAGTGAAGGCCTCGGGAACAGGCTGCCAGCTGGGAGTCCTTCAAGAGTAAATTGGGCCTGTTCCTGGCTGGGGTGGAGATCACCTCTTACAGAAGGTAAGTACTGTAGGAAATACAGGGACAGAGTGATCTTCTGGACGAGTTTCGATCGCCTAGATGGGTCGGAGAGGAATTTCCCAGATTTTTTCTCCCAAATTGGCACATTGGGTTTTTAATCTGGTTTTTTTCGCCTCTCCCAGGAGATCACATGGGTTCGGGTGGGATAGAGAGTGAAAGTAGATTTGAGGTTAGGATCAGATCAGCCATGATCTTATTGAATGGCGGAGCAGGCTCGAGGGGCCAATTGGCCTACTCCTGCTCCTATTTCTTATGTTCTTATGTTCTCCCCTGCTGTCCATGTACTTAGTGTATGCCTCATTCCTTACCCTCAATTTTTCCCTCATGTCTTTATTCATCCATGGTGTCTCATTACTGTTTAGCTTGCTCTTGTTTTTTAACAAAATATATTTTCCATGGATTCTGTTGAACACCGCTTTAAATATTTCCCGTTGCCGTCCTACACCATTGTTTGCCAACATTGTTGTCCATTTTATTTTCCCCAAGTTCTATTATCAGCCCCGCAAAATCGGCTTTTCTCCAATTTGTTACCCTGGTCTTCGACATACTTATGTCCTTCTCAATTATTATCTTAAAGCATACTATATGATGGTCACTACTGCCTGGATGTTTCCCTACTTTTATCTGCTCTGGTTCATTCCCCATTACTAGATCTAATAGCAAATCCTCCCTTGTTGGGCTTCTTACATATTGAATTAGAAAGGAGTCCTGCACACATTGTGGGAACTCCATTCCCTTATCCCATTTACCTATCTCTTCTGTCCAATTAATATCGGGGTAGTTGAAATCCCCTATGATTATTCTATTTTTTTACACATTTCCCTAAATTTGTTTGCATATTTCTTCCACCACCTCTCTTCCACTGTTAGGGGATCTGTAGACTACCACTATTATTATCTTTTATCTCTGTCCACACGGATTCTATTTTTGTCTTGCAGATAGCTGCATCATTTTTTTCTACTGTCATTATGTTATCCCTAATAAGTACAGCTACTCCACCTCCCCTTCCCCCTATCTTTTCTAAATGTGATATACCCTGCAAGGTTTAATTCCCAGTTCTGATTTTTCTGTAGCCATGTCTCAGTAATCCCTATGTCTGGTTCCTCGCAATGTATTATTGCCTCCAGTTCCCCTGTTTTATTGCAGACACTGTGTGCATTGCTGTACAGACAGTTTAACTCATTTTTAATAGTAGTTCTCTCACTTTAATGTTACCATTTTTATACCCTCCTATTCTATAACTATTTATTCCCTGGCCATATAGCGCTTTTCATGAACTTGGGATGTCCCACTGCGCTTTACAGCAATGAAGCATTTCTGAAGTGTAGTCACTTAATGGTCTGCATTTAGTGACCACCTACACATTTACAAGAAGATCATCCTCTTTATCCGGCAAGGTGCCTGGTAATCAGTCCATTTTATAACCAGACACTGAAATTGTGTTTTTTGCGGGTGGGAAGAGGCATGGGGTTGGGTGGTAGGGAGAGAAGAGTTTAACCAATTTGAATTTGTGGTTCTGCGGCAGATGGAACAGACTGCACAGGGACGAGAGTGGTGCTTTCTTGTGATGCCCTATATGATCAAGTTGGCAAGCATCATGTTTCACTTCAGTGATTTGTCCCCACACCACCAGTTTCATGATCAGTCTGAGACAATATGATTGCGTGACCAAGCTCCTTGTCTAGCTCTACAATGGGCGAAAGCTGGCAGGTTGTGCAGATGGCCTGCAAATTACAACAGCCAGATTGCGAGCATCTAACTTCTGAGGCAAGTTAACACACCTCCTAAACACACAGCCTGGCAGGGGAGCATAAGGATAAAGTGAGAACACAGGATTGCATTTCCTTTAACTATACACCAAAAGGTGCCAGGAGGAGATAAATAGCACCAGACAGAAGGATGAGTGCAGCACTGCACTACCAGACATCCCAATTCATGATTACTGTCGTAGAAATATACTGATTTGATTCTATATAGACTGCATGACACTATTTTCAGGCAAGTTCACACAAAGATATATTTTACCTCTCCAGTACTACTGGAGTAGTTTGTATTGGAAATGTCTGTCACCATTTATAATAGAAATTCCTGTGTCTCAGGCTGTAATGGCAAAAGTCACAGGGACATAGGAACAGGATTAGGCCCCACTCAGCCCCTTGAGCCTTTTATATTCCAGCCCCTTGAGATAAAGGCCAACATTCCATTAGCCATTTTGATTGCTTTCTGTACCTGTTTTCTAGCTTTTTGTGATTTGTGTACATGGATACCCAAATCCCTTTGATCCTTCACAGCTCGTAATCCCTCCCCATTAAGAACATATTTGATTTGTCTTTCTTGGGTTCAAAGTAGCTGATCTCATTTCCCCAGGTTGAACTTCATCTGCCAAGGTTATGTACACTCACTTCGTCTGTCGATGTCCCTTTGTAACTTTCTGCTCCCATCCACACAACTTACTTTGTCTCCTAACTTAGTGCCATCCGCAAACTTGGATATACAACTCTCTATTCCTTCATCCAATTCATTAAGATATATGGTGAAAAGCCGAGACCCCAGTACAGATCCCCGAAGAACAATTGTCAATCACAGTGCATTTCCTTTTTATCCCTCCTCTCTGCCTCCTACCTCCCAACCAACATGTCACAAGGTTCTGTGCGCTTCCACTTTTGGTATCTTGAGGATCGTAATCGTATGCCTTCTGGAAGTCCATACATACAACACCCATAGACACTCCTCTCTGCACCGTACCAGTGACCTTCTCAAAAATTTCAACTCAATTAGTCAGGCATGACCTACTCTTCACAAATCAATGCTGACTCTTTGATCAGCTCACACTTGTCCAAGTACTTGGCCACTCCGTCCCTGATTATAGATTCCAGTAACGTCCCCACAACTGATGTTAGACCTACAGGTCTGTAGTTACCTGATTTCTCCCTCCTTCCCTTCTTAAATAACGGGTAACATTTGCAATTCTCCAATCCAAAAGCACAATTCCTTAATCTAGAGCGCTTTGGGGAATTATGTCAAATGCATCTTCAATTTCTTTCCCTACATTTTTTTTTAATAACCTGGGGTAGAAATTATCAGGTGGACATTTGTCTTCAGTTCCATTATTTTCTCTACTACCATTTTGTTAAAAAAAAAACTTGTATTAAAACCATTAAGTTCCATCCCTTGACTTATTTTTAGGTTCTCTAGGCACTTCCCCATGCCTTTGACCCACTCGCTCAATATTGCAGTCTGGACCTGCTCTTCAGCCTCCGGCCCCATTCGTTCTTCTCTTGCCGACAGCTGAAATATCCCAGCTCTCAGACCCCACTCTTGCGGCTGACAGCCCCATTTGCCCAGTGCTACGGATCTGGTCCTGCTTTTCAGCCTACAGCAATGTTTCCGTTCATTTTTTTGGGTGCATTGCCCCTTTAAGGGGCTGCGCAGCCCATTCAAAGTACCACGCATACACGTTTTTTCCGCATCGGCTGCGAAGGAGGTTCAGAGAACTGCGTGGCCGTGCAGCTTAAAGGGAACATTGGCCTCCAGCCTCTTTTTCCCTCTGCTGGCCCCTATGCCAAGCTTCATAGATCCATTACTGGCCCTACCCAGGAACCAACTTTTGAAGTGATGGGTGGGATTCCCGAAATGGCTTCCCTACAAATTATTTAATACATTTCCAATTTAAATAACAGCATCATTATTAGAGAATGAGAAACTAGTAAGGACTTGAAACGTTAGTTTACTTCAGTGGTAGCACCATCAGCTCAAAGTCAGAAGATTGTGGGATCAAGCCCCACTCCAGGACCTGAGCACATTGGTCCGGATTTTGCAGTGGGTAATGATGGCGAACTGTCAGCATTCTCCATCATAACCCCTCTGAAACTGACCGTAACTTCAGGATTTAGCGCATACACATCTAAACACAGAAATCCTGAAGCTGCGGTCAGTCATTCACTGCTCCGACATTGGCTGCACTGTGGACCCCCACCACCAACCTCCCCCACCCCCAAAGTGGAACTGACAAAAAATGGAGCTTTTCTGCGCTAATATCACTGTTAAATACCCCATTAAATGTTAAGCCTTGTTGGAATAGGTGTAGCTGGGATTTTAACAGCGTATTGATTGCTAAACAACCAGTCTGGCCCTGAAAAACTAATTGTTATATTTGTGGAATGGCAAATTTCTCCATTATGATAGAAATTACAATTTTTAAAAAACTTTAATTTTTTTTAAAGTTTGTTCATGATATTTCTACCTTATCCCCATGTGAAAGTCCCAATCTTTATTTTGCTCTCTAACATTTTTAATAAGTAAGGATAAAAACTGCTTTTTATTTCTTGGTTTGCTGTCTGTGAGAATTCTTCAATGACAGCTTGTTGACATCACTGAAGCTCTTTGTTGGGGATTCACATTACACAACACTACAAACAATTGAATGTCGAGAAAAATAAAGTTCTCACCACAGAGATCGCGAGATCTCTGGGCAGCTTTCTTCGAGCTCAGCGGCGAGTGCCTTAGCTTCACCGCTAACCACAAATTACGGGCCACAATCTAGGCTGGCGCTTTAATGCAGTGCTGAGGGAGTGCTGCACTGTCGGAATTGCCGTCTTTCGATTAAGATGTTAAACCAGGCTCCAAATGCCTGGTCAACATTTGTCTCGCAACCAACACCACCACAATAGATTAATTGGGCATTTATCTCTCTGCCATTTGTGCGACCTTGCTGTGCATAAATTGACTGCAATGTTTTGCCACTCAACAGTAACTACACTTCAAACATGAAGCACTTTGGGACATCCTGAAAACATAACAGCACTATAAAAATGCAAGTTTGTTCATTCTTTCTTATGAAAGCACCTCCTCATGAATGGCAGGTCAAAAAATCGTACAACGAAAAGAAAGTGAACAAATCAAATCACAATGTTTTTTGAAACAAATCTCATCTACTTTTTTCTTTAAAACTGAAACTCTTAATACAAACATTGAAAGGACACAAAAAAGCTTGATTAAATAAATCCAATAAAGATGGTGAGAATGTGGAACTCGCTACCATATGGAGCGGTTGAGACAAGTAGCATTTATGGGGAAGCTAGATAAACAAGAGGGAGAAAGGAATAGAAGAATATGTTGATACGGTGAAATGAATTAAGGTGTGAGGAGGCTTGTGTGAAGTATATATACCAGAATAGACCAGTTGGGCAGAATGGCCTGTTTCTGTACTGTAAAATTCTAGATAATTCTATGTAAATTTGTGTCAGAGTAATTTCATCAATATTTTTACTTGAAGGCCTCTCCCAAAAGCTTGGGCTTGGATTTGATAGTTTTTCCCAGAACCTTGACTCTGCTACCTGCAGTCTGATCACGAGCAGATGAGCAGTATGCATTATTTCCCAGGATGCATCAATAGTATTTAGTTATTCTAACTGCCTGAATATTTCTCTTCAGCTTTCAACTGTATGGTTGGTTTTCAAAATTATTTGAACAAAAGCTTAAGAACTATTTTGAAAAGCTCCATTTAGGTAAAGCTAACATTGATTGTTTTAAACACTCACGCTTTCTGTGTGCCACACGTTTGTTTATGCGTGTGTGTGTACAAGAGATTTAATCACTGTTTAGAAAGATTTGTTTCCCAGTTGCTGTAGCTGAATGAAATTCTAATTATTTGCCATCGAGTGGAATACTCCAGAAACCATGTAAATTATGTTTCTTGCATACTAACTTGATAGTAACATAAACCATTTAGTTGTTCAGGTTTTTAATTCCAAAAAACATACAGCCTTATCGCAGGTAAATAATGTTTTCCGAGGTATTTTCTGGAAGCATTTTCGATTTACTGCTCCCTCCCACCCACTTCCCTCATGTGCCTGCTGAGGTGAATGTAAACAATCTCTTAGCATAAAGGAATAGGGAGTTCTCCCAGTGTCCTGGTCAATGGCTCCCTCAACCAAGACCAACAACAAACAACAATCTGGTCATCTGCTGTTTTTACAACCTTGCCGTGCACACGTTGGCTATTTAACAGTGACTGCACTTTAAAAATAATGCACTGATTTTAATACGCTTTTGGATGTGCTGTCAACATGAAGGGTGCTATATAAACACAAGTTCTTTATTTGTTTGTTATAAAATAACAACTCACTATGAGCAACGCCGTGGGCGAATTGCAAAAGTTGTTTTGAAAATAGTACATCTCTTCAAGCTTCCTGCATTATACTCTGACATCCCACTTTGTTTTTAAAATTCAATTTCAAAATTCTCATCCTTGTTTTCAAATCCCTCATGGCCTTGCCCCTCCCTATCTCTAATCTCCTGCAGCCCCCGCCCCCCCCTCTAATTCTGCCCTCTTGGGCATCCCTGATTATAATCACTCCACCATTGGTGGCCGTGCCTTCTGTTGCCTAGGCCCTAAGCTCTGGAATTCCCTGCCTAAACCTCTCCGCCTCGCTACCTCTCTTTCCTCCTTTAAGATGCTCCTTGAAACCTACCTCTTTGACCAAGCTTTTGGTCACCTGCCCTAATTTCTCCTTATGTGGCTCGGTGTCAAATTTTTTGTCGTTTAATTGTCCTGTGAAGCACCTTGGGACATTTTACTACGTTAAAGGTGCTATATAAATACAAGTTGTTGTTGTTTGGCTCATATGTCATACTCCTAATATAGCAATAAATTAAATCTCTAATTATGTGTTGTAAGGAAAATTGGCCAACATTTTGGTTTTTTTTGTGGGGCTTAACATTGTCTTCTTGAGAACGCGCATGTGCAGCCAGTGATGCCACCAATTGCACTAATCCACTGGGACCTATTTCTCTCTAGGCCAGTTTAAATTTCATTTTTTTAATATATTAGTGTTGTTTAATTTTTATAATAACTTACTCTCCAATGATTGTAGTTTTCCTGGTTACACACTCCATTTTATAACTGGTACTAAAATTCATTTTTATAATTAAGTTACCTCTAAACTGCTTTCACTTTTAACCTGCTACTGTTAGCTATCTTAAAACTGAGGCTCAACTTGTAATGAATTAGTCCAAAACTAAATTTTAAAATTAAGCTCCTCACTAAAGTTATAATTAACCAATTTTATAATGTTACTGTATTTAAATAACTTATTCATTAAATTTAATTAATTGACTGAAATTCATAATTATTCACATTTAATAATTAACTTTTTGCCAGTATTTAATATGTAATTAACTATTCACTGAATATAAAAAATCAATGTATATACGGAATACATTTTGTAGTTCAGCATCTCTTCATTACAACTGATGGTGACATTTCTATTGAAATTAATTTATAACCTCGGGCAGAAGAGATCAACTAGAATCAAAATGGATGCTTGCGTGTTTCTGCTCCATTACACATCCTCAGTCACTCTGCCTCATACTCAAATTCCTTTCAACTATTCAGCTTTTATGCAGATTTCTTGATCTAATTTGTTCATATTCAAATTTGTTCCACCTCCTTAAACATTTTTCCTACCTCTTTGACTAATATGCTAATTTATTAATTTTAATTGAACAGTAGCAAGCAGCAATCATGCCTATCTTTTACAGTGTCACTATTAATATTTAACAGTTTTATTATTTTATAATTTAACCAGCTCCTTCAACGTTGACAACTTAATGAAATGCACTGGCTGCGCCTGCCAACTCTACATTATCAGATAAATCTGAAAAACAAAAGCTTCCCCCTCACTCTTCATCCGTAGTCTCAATTCTTTGTTACTCCACCTCACTCTCCCATTTGATGACCTCCATCTTTTTGTACCTATCCCCACACTGTGCTCTCACTACAAACAATATGGATACTCCCCAACCTAGCTAACTAAATACCCCAATTTACAAAGGATTACTTAGAAACTACAGCATAGAAACAGGCCATTCGGGCCAACTAGTCTATGTCAGTGTTTATACTCCACACACATTTTTCCCACCTTGCCACTGTATTCCCTTCTCCCTCATGCGTTCACCAAGCCTCCCCTTAAATGCATCAATACTCTCTGCCTCAACCACCCCACGTGGCAGGCAGTGAGATCCACATTCTCACCACTCTGTGTAGAGAAACTCCCCTGTCCCTTATTTGAAGATTTCTTATCTCTGTCCATCTCCCCACTCCCTCATACAGAATCGCACCACCAGTCAACCCCGCCCCCCGAGGCATCAAGGCGCAACACTATTTTCATCTTTAGTCATATTTTGACTCTGCGCCTCTCCTCCTTTCCACTTTTCAACACCGAATCTGTTTAACCTTCTTGCCACTTTTAAGTCTGCGCCTCTCCTCTCAGCTCTTGGTGGTTCATGTTTCGGATGCTGTTTTCAGCTCCCAGCCATTGTTATACCCAACTTTTGAAAGCTTCAATCGCTTCCCTTTCTGGTGCTCACTGCTTCACCCTTCCCCTCCTGATAGTTATCCTAACAGTTTATCACCATCAACAATACATACATTTAAAGCCTCTCAGCATCCACCCGGTCAAGCCCTCTCAGAATTTTATACGTTTCAGTGAGATCAGCTCTCATTCTTTTAAACTTCAAAGAATATAGGCCCATTCTACTCGATCTCTTCTCATCGGACAGCCCTCTCATCCCAGGAATCAATCTAGTAAACCTTTGTTGCACTCCCTCTAAGGCAAGTTCATTCCTTACGTAAGGTGACCAAAACTGTACACAGTACTCCCGGTGTGGTCTCACCAAAGCCCTATATAATTGCAGCAAGACTGCCTTACTCTTATACTCCAACCCCTTGCAATAAAGACTAACATATCTGTTTTACCCAGAGAGTGGAGAGAATATGGAATTTGCTACCATAGGGAGTGGTTGAGGCGAATGATAGAGATACATTTAAGGGGAGACTAGATAAGCATATGAGGGAGAAGGGTATAGAGGGTTATGCTGAAAGAGTTAGATAAGGAAAGACGGGAGGAGGCTCGAGTGGAGCATAAATGCTGGCATGGACTGGTTGGGCCGAATGGCCTGTTTCTGCCTGCATGCTAACTTTGTGATTCGTGTACAAGGACCCTCAAATCCCTCTGAATACCAAGTTATTAGTCTCTCAACTTTTTAAAAATATTCTTCTTTGCCATTCTTCCTACCAAAGTGGATAATTTCACATTTCCCCACATTATACTCCATCTGCCACCTTCCTGCCCAATCACTTAGCCAGTCTATATCCCTTTGCAGCCTTTTTATGTCCTCCTCACAGCTTACTTTCTCACCTAGCTTTGTATCATCAGCAAACTTGCATATATTACACTTGGTCCCCTCATTTAAGTCATTGATATAGATTGTAAATAGCTGAGGCCCAAGCACTGATCCTTGCAGCACTCAACTAATTACAGCCTGCCAATCCAAAAATGACCTGTTTATTCCTACTCTGTTTTCTATCCTTTAACCAATCCTCAATCGAAGCTAATATATTACCCCTAATCCCATGAGCCCAAATCTTGTGTAACAACCTCTTGTGTAGCACCTTATCAAATGCCTTCTGAAAATCCAAATATACTACATCCACTGGTTCCCCCTTATCTACACTGCTAATTACACCCTCAAAAAACTCGAATAGATTTGTCAAACACAGTTTCCCTTTCATAAAACTGTGTTGACTCTACCTAATCATACTGTGATTTTCCAAGTGCCCTGTTACCACGTCTTTAATAATAGATTCTAGCATTTTCCCCATTACTGAAGAGATGTCCTTAACCTTGGCAGGCAACACAGCCTTCGGGACTCCCGGTTGCAGCTGCACAGAACAGTATCTATCCCGACTACACTATCCCCTCACCACTACCACATTCCTTTTCGCTCCTGCCATTTGAATGGCCTCCTGTACCACAGCGCCATGGTCAATTTGCCCATCCTCCCTGCAGACTTTGTTCTCATACACACTGGTAGCAAGTACCTCATACCTGTTGGACAATGGCAAAGGCTGAGGCTCCTCCACCACTGCACCTGCGGTTCCCCTTACCTGCCTGAGTCACAGTCACATCCTTCTGTCCCTGACCACTAGCTAAGTCTAAATCACTACCTAACCTAAGGGGTGTGAAAGCCTCCTGGGTCAAAGTGTCCAGGTAACTCTCCCCCTCCCTGATGCATCGCAATGCCTGCACCTTGGACTCCAGTTCACCAACTCAAGTTGCAGGCACTTACTGCAGATGTGGTTGCCTAGGGTCACGCTGCTCTCCACAAACTCGCACATGCTGCAGATGCGGCACACCTCCTGCACTGCCATCTATATCTAACCTTGTTTTATATACTTAATTAATTGAAGTTTTATTTAATTAACTCACTTGGTTTAATTTAAACTAAATAATTTAACTAAAAGGAGCACCTCCTTCCCCCTCTGCACCAAATTCCCACTCTCACCAAATTCTCAACTTCCCACTCTGTTTACGATGCACTCCATTCACGTTGTGATCTGTGGTTATGCTCTATGCCTCAGCTCCTGCATCCAGCAATGCTAAGGAACGCCAGAGAGGACATAGCAGAGGCTCTGACCACAATCTTTCAGGTGTCCTTGGATAAGGAAGTTATGCCAGAGGACTAGAAGTTTGTCAACCTAACACCTCTGTTCAAAAAGAGTTACCTATAAGCCAGTCAGCCTTACATCAGTAGCGGGTAAGCTTCTCAAAGCCATAATAATATGGGCTAAAATTCATACTCCCCTAAATAGAGGTGGTTAATAAGGGCAGCCAGCACAAGTGTGTAAAAGGCAATTTGTGACGGACAAATTTAAATAAAGAAATCATATGAGTACATAACAGAGTGTATTCATTTTTAAAAGATGTTGTGTGTATGGAGTATCGAAAGGTGTATGAAAAGGTGCCACATTGATGCTTGTTGATATAATTAAGACACATGATAACGAAGTGAATGTGGCAGCATAGATAGGAAGCTGGTTAAAGAGAAAACAGAGTAGTGGTTAATGGATGTTTTGGATGGGAGAGATGTGAATAACGGTATCCCCCAGAGGTTAGTGCTGGGAAATTGCTCTTCTCAACATACATTAATGATCTGAACTTGGGCATCATAGAATCATAGAAAGTTACCGCACGGAAGGAGGCCATTTCGGCCCATCGTGTCCGCGCCCGCCAACAAAGAGCTATCCAGCCTAATCCCACTTCCCAGCTCTTGGGATGCTGTAACCTGCAGGGCTACGGACCAAGTGCACATCCAAGTACTTTTTAAATGTGGTGAGGGTTCCTGCCTCTACCACCCTTTCAGGCAGTGAGGTCCAGACCCCCACAACCCTCTGGGTGAAGAAATTTCCCCTCAAATCCCCTCTAAACCTTCCCCCAATTACTTTAAATCTGTGCCCCCTGGTTTTTGACCCCTCTGCTAAAGGGAAATATGTCCTTTCTATCCACTTTATCGAGGCCCCTCATAATTTTATACACCTCAATAAGGTCTCCCCTCAGCCTCTTCTGTTCCAAGGAAAACAGACCCAGCCTATCCAGTCTTTCCTCATAGCTAAAATTCTCTACTCCCGGCAACATCCTTGTAAATCTCCTCTGTACCCTCTCTAGTGCAATCACATCTTTCCTGTAATGTGGTGACCAGAACTGCACGCAGTACTCTAGCCGAGGTCTAACTAGTGTTTTATACAGTTGAAGCATAACCCACCTGCTCTTGTATTCTATGCCTCGGCTAATAAAGGCAAGCATTCTGTATGCCTTCTTAACCACCTTATCTACTTGGCCTGCTACCTTCAGGGATCTGTGGACATGCACTCCAAGGTCCCTTTGTTCCTCTACACCCATTTAATGTGTATTCCCTTTCCTTGTTAGCCCTCCCCAAATGCATTACCTCACACTTATCCGGATTGAATTCCATTTGCCACTGTTCTGCCCACCTGACCAATTTATTGATATCTTCCTGCAGTCTACAGCTTCCTTCTTCAGTATCAACCACACAGCCGATTTTAGTATCATCTGCAAACTTTTTAATCATACCCCCTATATTCAAGTCAAGATCATTGATATATACCACAAAAAGCAAGGGACCTAGTACTGAGCCCTGCGGAACCCCACTGGAAACAGCCTTCCAGGCACAATATCAAAATTTTTATATGACAAAAATAGGGAGTTTCATTAACTCTGAAGATGACTGCAAGTGACATCAGGAGGACAAAGGTTAATAGACTGGACAGAGAGATTTCAGATGAAAGTTAATGCAGAGAAATATGAGCGGTTACATTTCAGGATAAACAGTAAGAGGTAGAACATTAAAAGAAGTAAAGGATCAAAGAGACTTGAGGGTTCAGATACAAAACTCTTCACAAGTGGAACAGAAGCAGAAAAAAGCTGCAAAAATATACAGCACACAGGATGCTAGGTTTTATAAAAGGGGAACAGACAACAAATGAAGAGGTAATGCTAAACTTAAACAACTCACTGGTTAATAACGAGAAGATGAGCCCGGATTTCAACTTACCCCGTCTGATGGGAACAGGCTGGGTTTGGGTCGGACACCTGTTTTAAAACTCTTCCCGATTCTAATATCCATTGACTTCAATGGAGTGTAAAATCGGGCGGGGTGCAAACAGGCGTTCAACCCAAACTCACCCCGTTCCCACTGGGCAATTAGGTTAAAATCGGGGCTTTGGGTACCCTACTTTTGGAAGGTTAACAAGGCCATAGATAGTGTGCAGAAGAGATTCACTAAGAAATGGGTGTGGATGAATGTTTAACGAAGAATAAGTTACAAAAGTAAGAGGAAAAAGTAAGGTAATGGGACTAAGTGGGTAGCTCTTTTGAAGATCCATGACAGGCACAATGAGCTGATTTGCCTCCTTCTGTGCAGTTAAATTCTATGTAGGCATTGATTTTAACTCGGGGTGGGATCAGTGCGTGACAGACTCCGGGGCAAGCAACAAACTTGCAAGCCGAGAGATTTTAACTCCCAGACACAATTTTCATATTCAGGTTACGACTCCCGGTGAACCACTGCCTGGGAGGCAGGCGGAAGCGGGAATTCAGACAGCAGGACGCCTCCGCCAGGGACTGTGGGAAGGTCCCTGCCAGTCTAGTAAGCGGTGAGATGGGTGCCCAGAGGGGACCCCGTTTGGTTGGGGGGGGGGGGGGGGGGGGGGGGGAGTGGGGGTGGGTTGGGGAGCCCGGTGCAAGGGAGGCCCAATGTTTGCTTGTGGAGCCCAGCAGTGCAATCCTGCTCCTCCTGGCCCACAAGGAAACATAAAAAATGTTAAACTTGCCTTTCTGGGCCACTTCTAGAGAAATAGTCAAAACATCCTGAAACATGATATTGGCCCTCTTATGTTGTGGCAATGAGAAGTAAACTTTAACAACAACTAATTAACATAGTTCAAACAATGGTCCTGAACTCCAAACTCATGAACTGCCCCATCCAAAGTCCAGGGTCAAGACCAGATATGCTTTGCGTACCTGAAGTTCCACCTGCCGCTTGAAATGTCGACTCAGTGCATCCTTAATTGATCTGACCACGTCCTGCGGTGTCGTCACCTCGTCAGAGAGCACTGTAGAAGAAAACATATGCATTAATTATCCTCCCTCCACTGACGAACATTCCATACTTCTATTTGAGATGTTATGTACTAAGCAATAGATTAGGCTGATAATCTTTTTCTTAAGTCAACAACCCACAAGCAAAGGTTAGAAAACAAATCCTTCCAGATAGACAATGGCGATAACTGCACAGAATGGAGGCAAGAGGGAGGTTAAAGAAAAGACAAATAAAAGCAATTATTTGACATAGCAGGTTGACAATGTTTTATTAATAAATGTTTCACACCTGCACTATTTCCACAGGGAATTATTGCACAAATAATTTGATTAATTTATTTTAAATGATCAACATGAATGGAAAAAAAAGAATTTTGATATACTGTACACAGTTTAAAGCTAGCCATTTCGCTCAAATATGGCTCTAGTGCTTCAGTTAAACCTTTCCAACAATGAAAATTCTGACAGGGCTAGACAGACTGGACGCAGGGAGGATGTTTCCCCTGGCCGGGTGGGTCCAGAACGAGGGGTCACAGTCTCAGGATACAGGGTAGGACATTTAGGACTGAGATGAGGAGAAATGTCTTCACTCAGAGGGTGGTGAATCTGTGGAATTCTCTACCACAGAAGGCTGTGGAGGCCAAGTCACTGAATATATTTAAGAAGGAGATAGATATTAGACAACTCTCTTGGTTCTGACAAAAATGAAGAATTTTCTGCCTTTGTCAGATTACTTGTTGGATTCTTCCTTGCTGGCCAGAGTTCACACGGGGTTCTGGTTAGATACTGCTAGTGGATTTTTTAAACGCATAAAACATATATTGCAGTCTAGGATGGAAAAGGTTGGTACAGGTACTGTACATTGCTTTTGAGAACCATTTTCTACTTAGGCGCTGTTCTGTTGAATTTGACACAATAGTCGAGTAAAGCTGGATAGGCTAGAATTGTCTGAACTTGACTAAGTGGCAAATGTGAATAGCCGTTAAATATTGTAGTTATGAGATTAGTGTCTTTTGTGTCAACATATCTTCTGAGGATTTTGAGTGGCATATCTTAGCTGACTTCATATGAACATAAGAAATAGGAGCAGGAGTAGGCCATTCGGCCCTTCGAGCCTGCTCCGCCATTCAATGAGATCATGGCTGATCTTCTGCCTCAACTCCATTCACCAGCCCTATCGCCATATCCCTTGATGCCCTTACTAGTCAGAAATCTATCGACTTCTGTTTTGAATATACCCAATGACTGAGCCTCCACCGCCCTCTGGGGTAGAGAATCCCAAAGATTCACCACCCTCTGTGTGAAGAAATTTCTTCTCATCTCAGTCCTGAATGGCCTACCCTTTATCTTGAGGCTATGGCCCCTGGTTCTAGACTCCCCAGCTAAGGGAAACATTCACCCAGCATCCACCCTATCAAGCCCTGTAATAATTTTGTATGCTTCACAGAATCACAGAAACCCCACAGTGCAGATAGAGGCCATTTCGGCCCATCGAGCCTGCACCGACACATATCCCACCCGATCCCCGTAACCCCTACACCAACACATATCCCACCCTATCCCCGTAACCCCACGTATTTAATCCCCCTAACACTAAGGGTCAATTTATCATAGCCAATCAACCTAACCCGCACATCTTTGGACTGTGGGAGGAAACCGGAGCACCCGGAGGAAACCCACGCAAACACGGGGAGAATGTGCAAACTCCACACAGACAGTCGCCCGAGGCCGGATTCGAACCCGGGTCCCTGGCGCTGTGAGGCAACAGTGCTAACCACTATGCCACCGTGCTGCTTCAATGAGATCCCCTCTCATTCTTCTGAATTCAAGAGAATACAGGCCTAGTTTACTCCATCTCTTCTCATACGACAGTCCCGCCATCCCAGGAATCAATCTCGTGAACCTTCGTTGCACTCCCTCTATGGAAAGTATATCCTTCCTTAGGTAAGGAGACCAAAACTGTACACAGTACTCCAGGTGTAGTCTCACCGAGGCCCTATATAATTGGAGTAAGACTTCTTTACTGCTGTACTCAAATCCTCTTGTAATGAAGGCCAGCATACCATTTGCCTTCCTAATGGCTTGCTGCACCTGCACATTGACTTTCAGTGACTCATGTACAAGGACACCCAGGTCCCTTTGAGCATCTGCATTCCCCAATCTTTCACCATTTAGGAAATACTCTGCCTTTCTGTTTTTTCTACCGAAGTGAATAACTTCACATTTATCCACATTATATTCCATCTGCCATGTTCTCGCCCACTCACTGAGCCTGTCGAGATCCCCTTGAAGCCTCTTCACATCCTCTTCACAACTGACACTGCCACCTAGCTTTGTATCATCAGCAAATTTGGAAATGTTACATTTAGTCCCCTCATCCAAATCATTGATATAGATTGTGAATAGCTGGGGCCCAAGCACCGATCCTTGCGGTACCCGACTAGTCACAGCCTGCCATCCTTAAAAAGATCCGTTTATCCCTACTCTTTGTTTTCTGTCTGTTAACCAATTCTCAATCCATGCTAGTGTGGCGGAACCACCAGAGGATTACGGACAATTGTATATAATTCCTTTTACAGCAATGTATGTAGTACAGCTGGGGGCTGCACCTTTAATGTATCTGTTAACTGTACTAGGGCTTCTTTCCTGTACTCCGCGTGATGACGTCATGCCGTCCGTCACGTGATCTCTCAATGGCGGGAAGAACGTGATGACGTGAGAGCTCGGAACCTTCTAGCAGTAGAGCTCGGAACCTGCTAGCAGTTGAGCTCGGAACCTTCTAGCTGTTTTCCAGAGAGGCTTTCAAGCAGACCAGACCTATTTGCATTGTATCCTACAGTTTCCTGTACAGCTTCATTTGTTCATTAAATTTTATTGTTTTTGATTTTCTGAGTCGATCTCAATTCTTCGGCTAGGAACCCCAGTTCCTACACTGGTATATTACCCCCAATTCCATGTGCCCTAATTTTGTTAACCAACCTCTTGTGTGGGACCTTATCAAAGACCTTCTGAAAATCCAAAAACACCACATCTACTGGTTCCCCTTTGTCTACTCCACTAGTTGCATCCTCAAAGAACTCCAATAGGTTTGTTAAACAGGATTTCCCTTTCATAAATCCATGTTAACTCTGCCCAATCTTACTATTAGTTTCTAAGTGCCCAGTTATTGCATCCTTTATAATAGATTCCAGCATTTTCCCAACTACTGATGTGAGGCTAACAGGTCTGTAGTTCCCCGTTTTCTCTCTCCCTCCTTTCTTAAATAGCGGGGTTACATTTGCTATCCTCCAATCTGCAGGAACCGTTCCAGAATCTATAGAATTTTGGAAGATGACAACCAATGCATCCACTATCCCAATGGCCACCTTTTTCAAAACCCGAGGATGTAGGTCATCCGGTCCTTGGGATTTATCGACTTTTCGTCCCATTAATTTTGCTAGCACTGTTTTTTCTTACTAATTATAATTTCTTTAAGTTCCTCATTCTCGCCACACCCTTGGTTTTCTCGTATTTCTGGGAGTTTTTTTTGTGTCTTCCTCCATGTATTAATTTTAAAGTATTTATTTAATTTCTCTGCCATTTCCTCATTCCCCATTATAAATTCTCCCGTCTCTGACTGTAAAGGACCTACATTTACCTTCGCCAGTCTTTTCCTTTTCACATGCCTATAGAAGATTTTACAATCCGTTTTTATATTTTTTGCTAGTTTGTGCTCATATTCCATTTTCCCTTTATCAATTTCTTGGTCCCCCTTTGTTGATTTCTAAAACGATTCCAATCCTCAGGCTGACCGCTTTTTCTGGCAACTTTATAAGCTTCCTCCTTTGACTTAATACTAGCTTTAATTTCTTTTGCTGGCCATGGTTGGATCACTTTTCCTTTTGGGTTTTTATGCCCTAGAGGAATATATGTTTGTTGCAAATTATGTATTATTTCCTTGAATGTTAGCCATTGTATGTCCACCTTCATACCTTTTAGTGTAGTCTCACAATCTACTGTGACCAACTTGTCCCTCATACCCTTGTAGTTTCCTCTGTTTAGATTGAAGACCTTAGTTTCAGATTGGACTACATCACTCTCAAACTTAATGTAAAATTCAATCATATTATGGTCACTTGTCCCTAAAGGCCCCTTTACCACAAGATTATTGATTAGCCCTTTCTCATTACACAGTACCAGATGCAGAATAGCCTGTTCCCTGGTTGGTTCCTCCACATACTGATCCAGGAAACCATCTCGCATGCATTCCAAGAATTCATCCTCCACACCATTAATGTTAATTTGATTTGCCCAGTCAATATGTAGATTAAAGTCCCCCATGATTACTGTATTGCCCTCGTTACATGCACTTCTAATCTCTTGATTGATACTGTGCCCTACATTACCAATACTGTTTGGTGGCCTATACACAACTCCCACCAATGTTTTCCGCCCTTTGATGTTTCTTAGCTCCACCCAAACTGATTCCAGTTCTACATCACAATCTGCCGAGCCAAGATCTTTTATCGCTACCGTACCGATCTCATCCCTTATTAATAGCGCTGCACCACCTCCTTTTCCTTTTTGTCTGTCCTTCCTAAATGTTGAGTACCCTGGAACATTCAGTTCCCAGCCTTGGTTATCCTGCAACCATGTCTCTGTAATGGCAGTTACATCATACCCATTTACTTCTATTTGTGCCATTAATTCATCCACCTTGTTGCAAATGCTACGTGCATTTAGATAAAGTGCCTTCAACTTTGCCTGTTCAATATTTTTCTGCACTTTGACCTTCTTTACTGTTGGCCTTTGTTTCTGCTCCCGACTAGTTTTGCTGACTACTTTTCTAACTTGCACTTCCAGCTTTGTTTCTCTCCAGTCTGGGCCCACACTTAGGTTCCCAGCCCCCTGACAAACTAGTTTAAATCCTTCCCAACAGCACTAGCAAACCCCCCTGCGAGGATATTGGTCCCGGTTCTGCCGAGGTGTAATCCGTCCAGCTTGTCCAGGTCCCACCTTCCCCAGAATCGGTCCCATTGCTTCCCTCCTACACCATCTCTCCAGTCACGCATTCATCTGGTCTATTCTCCTATTTCTGCTCTCGCTAGCACGTGGCACTGGGAGTAATCCTGAGATTACTACCTTTGAGGTCCTGCTTTTTAATTTATTTCCTAGCGCTTTATATTCTGCTTGCAGGGCCTCGTCCCTCTTTCTACCTATGTCGTTGGTACCGATATGGATCACGACCTCTGGCTGTTCACCCTCCCCCTTCAGAATGTCCTGCAGCCGCTCAGTGACATCCTTGACCCTGGCACCAGGGAGGCAACATACCATCCTGGAGTCATGTCTGCAGCCACAGAAACGTCTATCTGTTCCCCTTACGATAGAATCCCCTATCACTATTGCTCTCCCACTCTTTTTCCTCCTCTCCTGTGCAGCTGAGCCACGTGTAGTGCCTCGGACTTGGCTCTTGCTGCATTCCCCTGAGAAACCATCTCCCCCAGCAGTATCCAAAACGGAAAATCTGTTGGAGAGAGAGATGGACCCAGGGGACTCCTGCACTACCTTCCTAGTTCTTTTACTCTGTCTGGCGGTCACCCATTCCCTTTCTGCCTGTGCACTCTTTACCTGCGGTGTGACCACCTCGTTAAGTGTGTTATCCACGTAGATCTCAGCTTCGCGGATGCTCCACAGTGACTCCAGCCGCAGCTCCAGATCCGAAACGCAGATTTCGAGTAGCTGCAGCTGGAGACACTTCCTGCACACGTGTTGGCCCTGGACACCGAAAGTGTCCCTGACTTCCCACATAGCACAGGAGTACTCCAAGCTGCCAAGCTGCCCTGCCATGGCCTACCCTTAATTTACTCCCTTTGCTTCCTCTAAATTAAAGTGAGTAGTCACTCTGAAAGCAGCAGATATACTGAACTGGAAAGAGGGTGCATGGTAGATGTGAGCCACCACATTTGAAGAATCAATTTATATTGAGATTTAGCACAGAAGCATTTCACATGTTCTGACAATGAAGAAAATAGCAACGTTTGTAATTAATACAACTGTACTGTTTGAGAGGAGTATTGTTTATTTGCCTGTTTAATATTACGGTAATTTATCTAGTTGCTTACAGCCTCAACCAAAGTCTCATAGAACGTATATTCTCCCACCTGCCAAACTCGAGGAGATCACATGTCAATGTGATATATTCCAGTATGCAAGATTCCATTGACGCGGGTTCATGTCCAACCCCTGGGTCTGGCTACATTTTTCTCCATCATCATCATCTTCTTCGGCAGTCCCTCAGAACCAAGGATGACTTGCTTCCACACTGAAAATTAGTTCTCAGGTGACTGATGAGTCGAATGTGGGACCAACAGTCTCTGACACAGGTGGGGCAGACAGTGGTTGAAGGGGTGGGTGGGTGGGGTGCTTGGGTTGGTACGTGCGCTCCTTCCACTGTTTGCAATTGGCTTCCGCTTGCTCCCGGCGAAGAGACTCGAGGTGTTCGGCGTCTTCCCGGATGCTTCTCCTCCACTTTGTGCTGTCTTGGGCCAGGGATGCCCAGGTGTCGGTGGGGATGTTGCACTTTTTTCAAGGAGGCTTTGAGGATGTCCTTGAAGCGTTTCCTCTGCCCACCTGGGGCTCTCTTGCCATGTCGGAGCTCCGAGTAGAGCGCTTGCTTTGGGAGTCTCGTATCGGGCATGCGGACGATGTGGCCTGTCCATCGGAGCTGATCGAGCGTGGTCAAAGCTTCAATGCTGGGGATGTTGGGCTGAGCGAGAACACCAATGTTGGTACACCTATCCTGCCAATGGATTTGCAGGATCTTGCGGAGGCAGCGTTGGTGGTACCTCTCCAGTGCTTTGAGATGCCTGCTGTACATGGTCCATGTTTCTGAAGCATACAGGAGGGTGGCTATCACTACTGCTCTGTAGACCATGAGCTTAGTGCTGGTTTTGAGGTCCTGGTCTTCAAACACTCTCTTCCTCAGGCGACCGAAGGCTGCACTGGCACACTGAAGGCGGTGTTGGACTTCGTCATCGACGTCTGCCCTTGTTGACAGTAGGCTCCCGAGGTATGGAAAGTGGTCCACGTTGTCCAAGGCCTTGTCGTGGATTTTGATAATCGGGAGCAGTACTGTGTGGCGGGAGCAGGGTGGTAGAGGACCTTGTCTTACAGATGTTTAGTGTAACACCCTAGCTCTCGTACGCTTCGGTGAAGGTGTTGACGATGGTTTGGAGTTCGACCTCAGTGTGCACAGACGCAAGCGTCATCTGCATACTGTAATTCGATGACAGAGGATGGGACGACCTTGGATCTGGATTGGAGGTGACGGTCGTTGAACAGTTTCCCGTTTGTTCTGTAGATTAGCTCCACTCCAGCGGGGAGCTTACTGAGGGTGAGATGGAGCATTGCAGCCAGGAAGATCGAGAAGAGCGTTGATGCGATGACACAGCCTTGCTTGACCCCGGTCCGTACGTGAATTGGGTTTGTGGTGGATCCGTTGGTCAGGATCACGGCTTGCATGTCGTCGTGAAACAGGTGGAGAATGGTGACAAACTTTTGAGGGCAGCCGAATTTGAGGAGGACACTCCATAATCCCTCACGGTTGATGGTGTCGAAGGCCTTTGTGAGGTCAAAGAAGGCCATGTACAGCAGTTGGTGCTGTTCCCTGCATTTCTCTTGTAGTTGACACGCAGTGAAGATCATGTCCATTATGCCCCTTAGTGGGCGGAATCCACATTACAACTCTGAGGAGCTCTTCGGCCACTGGGAGAAGGTGATTGAGGAGGATTCTTGCAATGACTTTCCCTGTGGCAGACAGCAGGGAGACTCCTCTGTAATTACCACAATCGGACTGGTCACCTTTCTTGAAGATGGTCACGATTACGGCGTCTCTGAGAACCCCTGGCATGCTCTCCTCCTTCCAAATAAGAGAAATGAGTTCAGGTATTCGCGCCAATAGTGCTTCTCCGCCATGTTTTAGCGCCTCGGCGGGGATTCCGTCTGCTCCTGAGGCCTTGTTGTTCTTCAGTTGTCGGATGGCCTTTTCAACCTCATGCCGGGCTGGGGCTGTGCGGAGGTGGTGGCGAGTAGCATACTGCGGGATGGAGTTGAGGACACTTGCGTCGAAGACAGAGTCTTGGTTAAGGAGATCTTCGAAGTGCTCCTTCCAGTGGGCACTGACTGCCTCTCTGTCTTCGAGGAGTACCTCTCCGTTCTTGGCCCGTAGTGGGGTGCGCTAAAGAATCCACGCACGTCGTGGTTGTCGGCTAGCTGCTGGATGTCCTGCGCTTTCTCCACCCACCATCTGTTCTTTAGGTCGCGAGTTTTTTGTTGGACCTCGGCCTTCAGGCATCTGTAGAATTGCTTTCTTGCTCTCGAGTTCTGTTGGTGTTTCCAGACCAGGAATGGCTTGTGTTTGCGGCTTATTAGCTCCTGGATCTCCTGGTCGTTCTCGTCGAACCAGTCTTGGTGTTTCCTGGTCGAGCGTCTCTTCACAGGTGCTGATTATGGAGGCCTTGAGTGCAGACCAGGCGCTGTGGACACTCTGTGTATCTGAATCACTGGGAGTCGTCAGGTTGGTTGTGAGCGCAGGCTGAATAGGGCTTTCTTAGTGGGGTCTTTGAGTGCTCCAGCGTTGATTTTCCTGCGGCATTGTTTCTGTTGCCGCCGCTGTTTTGGGGCTACATTGATGGAGATGACAGAGCGGATTAGGCGGTGGTCTGTCCAGCAGTCGTCAGCTCCTGTCATAGCGCGGGTGATGTGTATTGAGCAGGTAAAGGCACACTCTGGTTCATTTTGGATGCAAGGACCTTTACGCTGAACCCAAGAACGTATCCAACCCAAAAACCTAACTCCCAGTTCTTTCCTGAAAAGATTCACCCCCTCCCTTTCCAGTATATATGTCGATTTAAATGGATGGAACAGCCTGCCTGCTGGGTAGAGTGAGCACCACAAAGATGAATGATGAATGTGTTGCCCCACCTCCTTTACATGCTAACGCTGTCGTCCATTCCTGAAGCTGCAGTGTCAGAATGTGAAGACCATGCTATTAGGCTTCTCTGGGCAGGAAGGCTACCGGTTAAGAATATCCCCGAGAAGGCTCCAATCTTCCGAGAAGGCTTAGAAGAAGGACTAATTCTTCCAAACTCCAAATAGTTGTCTTCCAAACTCCAAATAGTTGTCTGGAATCTTCCCCAGACACCTGGTTCGACATGGTGGAAAATGCCAATCTACGAGCCCTGCTACACACTATACAAGCCCTCAGATACTTCAATAAAGATTGCCTGGAAGATTGTGCTTTCCTGACTAGTTTCTGCATGGTCTGTTCTTTCAGGAAACAAATTATTAGTGCATTTTCATTTTCTATCGGTTTGCAAACCAAACAGCATGAATAGACAGATGCAGCAAGAAACCACCTGAGACAGAAATTTAAGTGCTGCACTTCCCATTTATTTTCCAGAATGGTTTTCAGCAAAATCACAGATCATGAAGAAACGTCCTGCTGAACATCTATTATTTTCAAGTTGGTCTTTAAAAAAAATTGCATGTTTGAGACTTAAATAAAAGTTTATATTACTCGGCCATTTCCCATGGCGTTGCTCATGGGTAGAATGAATGTGATTATGGGAGGGCACCTGACCAGAAGGTGGCAGGGGCTGGGTGTCAGCGCAAAATGTGTAATTTGAATGCCCAAAAAAAAGATACCTATGGGAGAAGAACTACATCTCAAGAGAAAGAGAAGCCAAGCTAAATCAAAGGGAATATTTTTCTTAACTCATGGAGATTCATGGATAGAAGGTGCACAAATTTGGGTTCAATCGTACATGCACACATGGACCCAACTGCAGAGTTATGGTAACAACAGCCAGGGGAAGAAATCAAGCTGCAGGGAAAGAGGAAAAGCGAGCCCCAAGCTCCTGAGCACTCGACATCTGGAACCAAATGGTCGCACAGACAGGTGCAATAGCACAGAGGCAAATGTATGGCTACCTTTCATAATTTTAGAGGGAATTGTATGACTTTCCATGGGCTTGTTATGTTAGAAACATTACTTACACCGCTATACATCCAAGTGGGTCAGAGATAAAAATGATTGCTGGGACCACATTGGATGAAGTAGCAGCCTCTAAATGATTTCTTTTTCATGGTCTGTCTTCGTCCATATTTCAGCGAATCAATGTGCTTAAATTGCTTATTTGAACCAATGAGAAAACCACTTGATTTTTTATTCAGCAAAAGACAGATTTAATGTGTCCCCCACCCCCACGCATTTAATGTGTGATGTGCGATGCACAGATTTAGAAATATTTAAATTAAAGCTAGACAAAGTTTCAACATTTACTGTTTCCTTCACTTAATCATGCAGGTATCTTAACTGCATTACAGAATCACAGAATCACAACAGTGCAGATAGAGGCCATTTCGGCCCATCGAGCCTGCACCGACACATATCCCACCCGATCCCCATAACCCCTACACCAACACATATCCCACCCTATCCCTGTAACCCCACGTATTTAATCCCCCTAACACTAAGGGTCAATTTATCATAGCCAATCAACCTAACCCGCACATCTTTGGACTGTGGGAGGAAACCGGAGCACCCGGAGAAAACCCACGCAAACACGGGGAGAATGTGCAAACTCCACACAGACAGTCGCCCGAGGCCGGATTCGAACCCGAGTCTCTGGCGCTGTGAGGCAACAGTGCTAACCACTATGCCACCGTGCTGCCCAACATGACTTTCCCAGTCAGGTTGTTGCAGTAATTATTTTGACACCCGTTTAGCCCACCTTCCTCACATATCAATTGGGACGTCGTTCCTTTTGCAAGAATGACAATGGACATTAATAACCGTTAACCCACTATTGTCTCCAGCTATTTCATTTAATTGGGAAAGTTAGGTTTAGGGCCAAAGTTCATCACGCAGGACACCACCAAATTCAAAAACAGTGGCTGCATGGATCGATATGGGATAGATCCACGTTTCTAGATATTAATTTCAGAAAATGAGGCCCTAGTGTGAACACACTGAAATTCCTAAGTGGAATGGTCTCAGTGGCAATGGAAGAGTTTGAAACAAAGGCAGGATTTTCATTTCCAATTCTAGAACTACAAAAGTACTGAACTATAATTGCATATTGCACCCAATAGGAGTTTCGCCTACACACCCATTTGATATGGAAGCATATCTAATGTCCTATAGAAGCCTGACCCTATTCCATTCCTTATGTAACAGACAAAATGATTCAGTCAATACATTAACGTGTATTACATGAATCTTATCCAAAACTATTCTACTTCATGTAAAAAGAATCACACTGACGCTATTAAAATGTTATCGTCCTACAGACAGAGAGCGAGCACAAGCCTTCAACTACAGAGCGGTGATCGAAGAAATCCAATTACATATTGCGCTACGAAGAGTATCTTCAGATAGACTGTCAAAATGGCCAAGTAGCTCATGTTCGGCCTTTTAGCTACTGAATTTATTGAAGTGGACAGAAAATTTGTAAGCTTAGGAGCGGATTTAAAAAGCAAGTCTGAAGTCGAACAGGATCAGTGTCATCTAACGGTCTGTCAACAATCCAAAAAGGACTTGGGTAAAAATATCTTTCAAGAAGGTCCATCACTGGTTTACTGCTTGATGACTGCTGTGCTTTCTTTGCAGTTTGACGTAAATCTATTACAGTAATGCATAAAATATCCCCCATCACATGGATATAAATCGGAGTGGGACTATCCTATCTTAATACTGAATTCGGCTTTGTCAAATCTATGTACCCTTACATTGTGTAATATATTTGCTTTAACCTGACCAAATTAACCACTCAAGATGGGCAAGTCCCCTTCATTTAAAATTTAACAGCGCATCCAACCCTACAATATTGAACTGAAATAGCTTACCTGCTGTCACGAGGTATGAATCAGGTTCATTAACATCACACACAAAATTCTGGGCTGTTGCAGAAACCATTGTTCTGGCAGTCGTGGGGCGTGTAGGTTTTGAAGCTGCACTGCTGGCAGCCGTGGTTGTACCACCACTGGTAAGGGGGGCTGTGAGGTCGCCGGTTGGGTTTTTGGTGGTTGTTGCAGTCAACATTGTCATTGGGCTGGTATCTGAAGAGTTCCCAATTGGTGGGGGAGATGTAGTCAGTAGGAATGAAGTAGTAATCCAATCTGTCTCTGTAGATGATGGGAAAATAGCTGGAAAAGTATGTGGGGTTGATGTGGAAGAGAACAAATACGGCATTTCAACAGTAGAGCTTGGAGTAACCACAGGATCTGTGGTGATAACAAATGTGGAAGCTAAAAAACTGGAACTGATTAGCATTAAACTTGGCAAAGTATGCACCAAACTTTCAGCGGTGTATTCAGCTTTTGCAGTGCCGTTGTCTGGGAGACTTGATTCAAAAACGGATGGCATCAATGTGGGTTGTATTGCTTCAACTGAAGGTGACACTGCCTCGAAGAAAGGGGTCATATTCGAAGTACTATTAGAAGAGGTTTTGATGAAGGAAGATTCAAGAATTACTGCAAGATTTGTATGGTCAGTAGTTGCTGCCAGTAGGTTCATCGCCGTAGGATCTGGTTCTAGAAATGTGGACTCCAGTGTTAAAGTACTCAACGACTTTTTAAGAGTCATCGCCTCAAACACAGCCGAAGTTTCTAGCTGTGGTTCAAATAAGCTTAAATATTCTGTCGCCAGAACACGACTTGATTCTGTTGATAAGTCACTTATCAATGAAGAAACTAAATCCAGAGGGGGTTGTAGGAGGCTGGTCAGTTCAAGGGATTCCCTTGCCAAGAAATCTGTCAAGTGTGTAGTCACTGGTGGGGGATAACTTACATTTTCATTCAGAGGTGAAGTTGGTTTCAGATTCATGCTACTTACACTGAACGGCAAGTCCTCACTAACTGTAGGTGCCAATGTTGGGGATTCATTCATCAGCAGTGAAGGACTAACTGTGCTAATATCTAAATTATCCTCAAATGATGAATACAACGATTGACTTGAAGGATGGGTCGTTGCAGGACTGATGCTGGAGTAAGATGAGAAAGTTAACGATGGCACAGACAAAGCTATAAATCTTGAAGAAACAGTTGGAACTGGCCTTGCTAAGAAGTGGGTGTCGTAGACTTCAGATTCTAGCAGTTCTGGATCAAATGAATCAATGGCCAAACTGGATGCCAGAACAAACCCGGCAGTCTTTGATACACTGAGTGTTGTAACTTCTGGGTCATCGCCTGATCCAAAATCATTACCAAATGACCCTGTGTGAAACAAGCCAGATGGAGAAAGTATAGCTCCATGAGTAGAGGGTGATGTAAACAGATGAGTGGAAAACACTGGCCCACTGAACTCAGTCAGTATCGCTCCACCAGTTACTGAATTACTGTCGGATAAAGCAGCATCAGCAGATGTTGACAGTCGAGGTAAACCAAATGTTGAACTTCTTTCAGAAACAAGTTCTGGTGTTAAAGCATTATGGACCAAAGTTTCAATGTGATCAACAGAAGATTCGCCAGTGATTTCAAACTTTCCTGTGCTACTTAGGAATGCAATTCCATTTGAGGTTGGAGATATCTCATTTTCCCCAAAGAGATCTTCCATATGATAAGGAAAGATGCTCTCTGTTCTATATGATGTGGTGTCAATGTAACTCAGCATAGCTGTTTCACTGTACTCCATGCTGTCCAAATCTGACAGTACTGTACTTATGATGGGTTGCCATGTACCGTGGTTACTGACTGCAATGGAAGAGAACAGTGGACTTACGGGTTCAGATAGTTGTTTGCTTGGTGCCAGAATAGGTATATCCGACAATGTTAGAAAGGATACTGGGTAAACCAAGATGGAACTGGAGAGAAGAGCCGATGAGATGGGGTGTTCTGATGTTTGCCCGGTGGTACTGCTTCTCAGAAGACCAAATGGAATGACTGATGTCGGTGTAATCGAATGTAGTGATGTAGTTGTCTGATACTCTTCAGTCGTCACTGTAGCTCTGGACTCTGATAAAAGGGCGACTTCTAGGTCGTTATGAATGGCTGAAGATTCCGGGTAATCAGACAGCACAACCATCCCTGACCAACTGAGGTCTCTTATTAATGTTGTGGTCTCTTCAGAATTTAGATAGATCCCTTCTTTCAGGTTTACACTTGACTGCAAGGCTGATTGCACAGAGGTGCTGCTCATTAAGATCCCGTCCTCCTGTTTCAGTAAGGCAGTGTCCACTGTGTCATTAAGTACCAGACTTTGCTCGTGTATCCTGCCTGACAATAATGCACGGTCAGAGAAGTGTTCATCTGCAAGAGAACAGAAAACAAACATTAAACACAGCTCTGCTGAAATTCAGTGTGATATGAAACATACCAACATGTAAAACATATTTTGTGGATTTTGGGATTATCTTGTTCTAATTATTGCTGAAATTTGCAACAGGAAACTTTTTCCACATGTTTTTGTAGCCAAGACAACCTTGAATAGCACAATGTAAGCACTTATTTCCTCATTATGTGGGGAGGGGGGTCAAATTCGGCAACATTGAATAACTGTGCATGCAAAGCATTTGTAAACACAGCAGTTCTGAAGTCATAAATACAAACTGAAGTAACTGAACATTTTCAAATAGTACAAAGGTGCATTTTGACAGTCCAGCAAGGACCTTCCCTGGTTTCGAGGAAGGTCCTTGCAGGGTAGGAATTGCAAAAATGCACAACAATGGGGAACCTCCCATGCTCTACTTTGAATAGTGCCATGGAGTCTTTTACATTCAACTGAACAGTCAAGATCTTGGTTTAGCACCTCATTTGAAAGATGGCACCTCAGACAGTGCAGTACTCCTCCAGTACTCCACTGAAGTGTCAGTCTGTATTATGTATCTCCAGTCTGGACTAGTTCTTGAACCCACAACCTTCTGACTGAAAGGAGAGTGTGCTACCATTAAACCCAGGTTGACACTTGAAGTTACATAGGAGAGAATATAGACAGAGCTGCAGACAAGATCCAACTTGGACTATACCCAACTCATAGGTTAACCTAGACAACTAGCAAACAATGACCAAGAGCATGAGGGTAGTTGATACACCTCAAAAAACTGACAGCTCAATGACAGCCCTTATGACGAGTGAAGACGAGCAGTTTAACAGGAGGCACAGGCAAAGCCAATCCCTTACAAATCTAGCGTTCCAAGCCCAAGCAACTCAATTCTATTTTCACTTATATTTCTTACCCTCGAGTTTGACTTGTTTGCATTTCATGAGCCTGGAGCTGTGAAAAGGGCAGTTGTTAGCACCATTAGCCTATTAATGCACCAACAGGTGTCAGGGCTCCAGGTCCAGGAGACCAGCGAGAGTCGAGGCTTCAGGTTAGGAGACATGGGGAGGCCTGGCTTTAGGCCAGACGACCAGTGGGAGCCTCTGCAAGTTACAGACACACCCGGGGAGCCCCAGCAATTACTGACACACTCCCGGGGAGCCCCAGCAATTACTGACACACTCCCGGGGAGCCCCAGCAATTACTGACACACTCCCGGGGAGCCCCAGCAATTACTGACACACTCCCGGGGAGCCCCAGCAATTACTGACACACTCCCGGGGAGCCCCAGCAATTACTGACACACTCCCGGGGAGCCCCAGCAATTACTGACACACTCCCGGGGAGCCCCAGCAATTACTGGCACATTCCCGGGGAGCCCCAGCAATTACTAACACACTCCCGGGGAGCCCCAGCAATTACTGACACATTCCCAAGGAGCCCCAGCAATTACTGACACACTCCCGGGGAGCCCCAGCAATTACTGACACACTCCCGGGGAGCCCCAGCAATTACTGACACACTCCCGGGGAGCCCCAGCAATTACTGAAACACTCCCGGGGAGCCCCAGCAATTACTGACACACTCCCGGGGAGCCCCAGCAATTACTGACACATTCCCAGGGAGCCCCAGCAATTACTGACACATTCCCAAGGGGCCCCAGCAATTACTGACATATTTCCGGGGAGCCCCAGCAATTACTGACACACTCCCGGGGAGCCCCAGCAATTACTGACACATTCCCAAGGGGCCCCAGCAATTACTGACACACTCCCGGGGAGCCCCAGCAATTACTGACACACTCCCGGGGAGCCCCAGCAATTACTGACACACTCCCGGGGAGCCCCAGCAATTACTGACACACTCCCGGGGAGCCCCAGCAATTACTGACACACTCCCAGGGAGCCCCAGCAATTACTGACACACTCCCGAGGAGCCCCAGCAATTACTGGCACGGAACCAATGCAAATACTGGCATCCTCCCAGGGAACCTGTGCAAATATTGGCACATTCCCAGGGAGCCCCTGCAAACATTGGCACATTCCCGGGGAGCCCCTGCGAACACTGGCACATTCCTGGGGGAGCTCCTGTGAACACTGGCACATTCCTGGGGGAGCTCCTGTGAACACTGGCACATTCCTGGGGGAGCCCCTGCGAACATTGGCACATTCCCGGGGAGCCCCTGCAAACACTGGCACATTCCTGGCGGAGCTCCTGCGAACACTGGCACATTCCTGGGGGAGCCCCTGCGAACATTGGCACATTCCCGGGGAGCCCCTGCGAACACTGGCACATTCCTGGCGGAGCTCCTGCGAACACTGGCACATTCCTGGCGGAGCTCCTGCGAACACTAGCACATTCCTGGCGGAGCCCCTGCGAACATTGGCACATTCCCGGGGAGCCCCTGCGAACACTGGCACATTCCTGGGGGAGCTCCTGCGAACACTGGCACATTCCTGGGGGAGCTCCTGTGAACACTGGCACATTCCTGGGGGAGCTCCTGTGAACACTGGCACATTCCTGGGGGAGCTCCTGCGAACACTGGCACATTCCTGGGGGAGCTCCTGCGAACACTGGCACATTCCTGGGGGAGCTCCTGCGAACACTGGCACATTCCTGGGGGAGCTCCTGCGAACACTGGCACATTCCTGGGGGAGCTCCTGCGAACACTGGCACATTCCTGGGGGAGCCCCTGCGAACATTGGCACATTCCTGGGGGAGCTCCTGCGAACACTGGCACATTCCTGGCGGAGCTCCTGCGAACACTAGCACATTCCCGGGGAGCTCCTGCGAACACTGGCACATTCCTGGCGGAGCTCCTGCGAACACTAGCACATTCCTGGCGGAGCCCCTGCGAACATTGGCACATTCCCGGGGAGCCCCTGCGAACACTGGCACATTCCTGGGGGAGCTCCTGCGAACACTGGCACATTCCTGGGGGAGCTCCTGTGAACACTGGCACATTCCTGGGGGAGCTCCTGTGAACACTGGCACATTCCTGGGGGAGCTCCTGCGAACACTGGCACATTCCTGGCGGAGCTCCTGCGAACACTGGCACATTCCTGGGGGAACTCCTGCGAACACTGGCACATTCCTGGGGGAGCTCCTGCGAACACTGGCACATTCCTGGCGGAGCTCCTGAGAACACTGGCACATTCCTGGCGGAGCTCCTGCGAACACTGGCACATTCCTGGGGGAGCTCCTGTGAACACTGGCACATTCCTGGGGGAGCTCCTGCGAACAATGTAGTAAAATGTCACAAGGCGCTTCACAGGAGCGTTATCAAACAAAATTTGACTCCGAACCGCTTAAGGAGATATTAGGACAGGTGACCAAAAGCTTGGCCAAAGAGGTAGGTTTTAAAGGAACGTCCTAAAGGAGGAGGGAGAGGCAGAAAGGTTTAGGGAGGGAATTCCAGAGTTAAGGGCCTAGGCAACTGAAGGCACGGCCGCAATTAACAGCAATCATTGAGAAATGGCTGTGGCAAATGGCTGAATACAGCATATGGGTGGATTGCTTACAGGAATGCTATTGCTAAGCACGTATTACATGAATTATGTAATTACCCAATTTCAGGACTGAAAAAGTGACAAGAAGATAAAAAGCTTGGAACAAACAAATATCATTCAGTCCATCAGGCATGACCCTTTCACAGTCCCTGTAGGACTAAGTCAATCACTGACTCGACAGCCTAGCTTGAGCTTATTTTAATGTTGACAACAGCCTGCCAGCATTAAATTGACAAAAGGAAAATCTTATAACTCTCTTCCGAACTACCATGTGAATCAAGTACTCAAATCCCTTTTTTAACATGTATTGATCCAGTTCCTTTTCAACTATCAACTGATCCAGAATTAACTAGTCTGTGTTAATCTCCCTTAACACAGTTATCAATATACTGATTGACTGTCTTTTGTTGAATTGATCTACACTAATGAAGAGGAGAGGAAGAAAGACATCAAGCACCAATAAAGTGGAAATGCACAGCAACTGAAAGACGGTTAAGTGAACTTTTTGGATCATCATCAGAATGGACAGTGGTATGAATAACATAGAAACATAGAAGATAGGAGTAGGCCATTCGGCCCTTCGAGCCTGCTCCGCCATTCAACGAGATCATGGCTGATCATCCAAACCCTAGCACCCGGTCCCTACACCGACAGCCATCCCACCCAAGCCCTATCCCCGTAACCCCACGTATTTAATACCCCCTAACACTAAGGGCCAATTTTTATCATGGCCAATCAACCTAACCCGCACATCTTTGGACTGTGGGAGGAAATCGGAGCGCCCGGAGGAAACCCACGCAAACACGGGGAGAATGTGCAAACTCCACACAGACAGTCACCCGAGGCCGGATTTGAACCCGGGTCCCTGGCGCTGTGAGGCAACAGTGCTAACCACTATGCCACCGTGCTGCCCACTGACCACCATTTTCCTAACAGTTTCTTTGAAAGTGAAACCGTCAAAACAGACCAATATTGTGGAGTTTGACTCAACTGTCCGGGGCCTCGAGAAGAAACTGCAAAACATTAAACTTTCATAAGTCTTATTGTGCACAGAAGATCAAATAAACTTGGTAATCTAGCACCAGTCACAAATTGTCCACGATCTGTTAGAAGAGATTGGCCCCCGTGGGCTGTGGGCCCCCGTGGGATTCCGATCCTGGGCCTGCTCGAACTGCCGGCGCGCAGTGCTTGCGAATCCCAGGGGCGCAGTTAGTTCGATGCGTCCCCTGGGATCACGTGGGCCATGGAGAGCCAATCAGAGCAGGGAATGCTCCATTTATAAGTTTGACCGGAAGTGCTGTCAAGACTTATAAATACTACGGCCCCAAAATAGCAGTAAACCTTCAAATAAATTTTTTAAAAACCACATTTTTTAAATAAACTATAAATTACATTAAATAACTATTTTAAACAATAATTTACATTTTTGAAGAAAAAAAAATTATATTCTAACGGGGCTAAAAATAAACTTACCTTGCTTTAAAGTATTTAAAAATAATAAACCTGTGGAAAAAATGTTTTAATTTTAATGAATTAACCACTTACCTTGTAAAAAGCAGGCCTTACGCCTGCTTTTTACATTTCTAAATTCTAAAGACTTACCCTCACGGAAAAACCTGTAAAAAAAACCTAAGTTTGATGCGCACGCGCTGCCTCCCCCGCGCACGCGTTCGACCTCTGAACCCCTGCTTTCAGAGGAACGGAAGTGCCGGTTTCCCATGCATGCAGGAAACCGGCACTTCCATCGGGCCTACGGGTGAGTACCCCGTGCGTACTCACCCGTGGAGACCCGAATTTCTGGGCCATTCTACTCAACAGCTGAATACAGGACAACAGCAAATCAAAACGTGCAATTATGCGCTAATTGAAACTCAGTATCACATTTTGTATTGTCTGGTTGATGGAGAAGCATCCGAAAGCCAACTATGTCTTGAAAACAATCAGCTCCAAAGAATAAAAATGGGACAAATGCATTCAGAGCAAAGGTTGTGTTTTGATTGTCGAGCATGCAAGACTTCTTATATTACCAAACCCATCCCTCTCCCTGGAAACTGTCAGAGGCTGAACCAGACTGGTCGCAACCTTGGGGTCATACTTGACCCCAAGATGAGCTTCTGACCACATATTCGTGGCATCACTAAGACTGCCTATTTCCAACCCCGGAACACCACCTGACTCTACCCTTGTCTCAGCTCACCTGCCGCTGAAACCCTTATCCATGCCTTTATTATCTCTAGGCTTGACTATTCCAATGCACTCCTGGCTGACCTCCCACATTCCACCCTCCGCAAACTTGATGTCATCCAAAACTCTGCTGCCTGTGCCCTAACTCGCACCAAGTCCCATTCACCCATCACCCCTGTGCTCGCTGATCTACATTGGCTCCCGGTAAAGCAACGCCTCGATTTAACATTTTCAGCTTTGTTTTCAAATCCCTCCATGGCTTCGCCCCTCCCCATCACGATAACCTTCTCTAGCCCTACAACCCACGGAAATCTCTGCGCTCCTCAAATTCTGGCCTATTGAACATCCCCGATTTTAATCACTCCACCATTGGCGGCCGTGCCCTTAGCTACCAAGGCCCTAAGCTCTGGAATTCCCTCCCTAAACCAGTCTACCTCTCTTTACCTCCTTTAAGACGCTCCTTAAAACCTACCTCTTTGACAAGCTTTTGGCCACCTGCCCTAATTTCGCTCCATGTGGCTCGGTGTCAAATTTTGTTTGATAATACTCCTGTGACGCACCTTGGGACATTTTACTAGGTTAAAGGCGTTATATAAATACAAGTTGGTGTTGTTGTTTCTTAAAAACTTCCCTATAAAGCTGGCTGATAAGCAATCCGCCAAATCCGGAAGAAAATAAATCCAGCCCATTCCCTTAATGGCACAGTGTATCTCAGCTATACAGACCTGCATGTCCCAGGTTCCCTGGTCAGTGCTGTTGGTTGGGGTTCAACAATTAGCCTTTGGTCACCACCCCACACTCATAGCAGCCCTAAAGTGAAGGTCTGTCCCTGGAATCAGCACCTAAAGTTGGGACAAGACAGACTCCCACTAACTCCTGCCACTGGGACCGAGCAATAACCACACCACCCCCGCTATGTTTCCTACATTACAACAGTAACTACACTGCAAGAGTACTTCATTGGTTGTAAAGCACTTTACAACGCCCAGCTATCGTGAAAGGCGATGTTGAAATGCAACTCTTTCTTCGATGCGCAGTGCTATACTGCACGTCGCATGTCCTGTGGGGTGTACTTGTCCTTTCACTGGATCCGGTCTGGGCCCCGTGCAATTACACAGGTTGTACAGTCTTACCGCCGTCCCTGCTATAATGAAGCTGTTATATGTTATACAAGAGAAAAATTTGTAAAAACAAAACAAGTGAAACTTTTAAAGAATAATCAGACAATTGACCAGTGCTAAATGAACCCTCTAAACGGGGCTATGGTAGTTTAGTCATTTTGGCACTGAACAAGCAATGATGACGATAACAACAACAACAACTTGCATTTATATAGCACCTTTAACATAGTAAAACATCTCACAGCGCTTCACAGGAGCGTTATCAAACAAAATTTAACACCGAGCCACATAAGAAGATATTAGGAGAGGTGACCAAAAGCTTGGTCAAAGAGGTAGGTTTTAAGAAGAGTCTTAAAGGAGGAGGGAGAGGCGGAGAGGTTATGGGAGGGAATTCTAGAGCCTAGGCAGCTGAAGGCACAGCCAGCAAGAGTAGAGCGAAGAAAAAAACGCCATGAATTTAATACATTTGGTCATTTGTGGGCTGGCAACAAGAAAATGACCATGAAATCTGCAGACTGTCGAAGATACCCAACTAGTTCTCAATTGTGCTTCAGAGATGCGAAACTTGCACACTACGTGGTTGACTCTTAATGACCTCGGGACAACTAGGGATGGACAATGAATACCCACTTGCCAGTGCCACCCACTGTCTAAGAACAAAATAAAGAACCGGTTTACTTTGGTGGGTGAAAGTGTGGTGCACTGATGTTAGGGTTGGGAAGGAAGGCCAAGCAAGAAAGTACAGTGTGTTTCTAAACAGCATAACATTGGCAATATATGCTTTATATATGGGGTGACGAGGTTACTGATTAACTGCACAAAGGTTACCAGTGAGACTGCACCTTAGCTTATGGTGGAACTATTTGCGGAATTCTGTATTTTCCACATAATTCAATTCTCACTCTTTACAAACCTTAACAATCTTAAGTAAATCAGTCCAAAAATATCTCTTACACTTTTCCCACTGTAAAATAACATTTTTGAGACTGAGTGCGAAAAAAAAAACTTTCCTTATTCTTTGGTGCCTTTTATTTTCCTTCCAATTTTTCTTCCTGCCCCCGCTCATGAAAGCAACAACCTCTTGCTGGAGTAGGGTTCCATAGTACCCGCAGCCTTAGAGTGTTACCCAAGTGGTCATTCTCCATGCATTAGCCCAGTGAATGGAGAGGACACAACAGTCTACACACACTCATTTCCAGGCAGGATTCCATTGTATGAGGAGCCCTCAAGTAGCTTACATAAGTGGTCATTCTACATGTTAGCCAAGTGAATGTTGACAGGGTATTTTTGCGTGGGGTGCATCAAAGTACATACACGTACATTTTCCAGCAGGATCACCAACTACAGATCAAAAGCGAAAGCCCTGGCTAACATGTTCCCCCTTCCTAGCCCAGTAATTCTATGCTGGCAGTAGCGCTCAATTGCTGCCCCCGCTGGGATCGGCTAACTCAGCACAGCCCAGGCATTGAACTTGTGACCTTCCTGGTCTATACTGTTTAGCTACTCACTGGATTAACTTCCTGAGCTTTTGAGGAAGGCAGGCTACCTTACTTTTAACAAAACCTTTTTAATATATGCTCTGTAGCCATTTTCCGAGCTGTATTTTTAAAGTCGTAGCCTATGAAATTTATTTCCCAGAGGTAAGCAACAGTTCGAATACAATGGGCCGTATTTTGGGACCCCTACGAGTGCACGCGCCCGTAAGGGTCGCGCAAGTTCCGGGTTTAGGCATGCGATGTGCATGCGCGAAAACACGGAACTTGCGATCTGTCAAGAATCTTCTTGACAGAGATCCTCCGCATCCCTGGGAGACGGGCCTCCGCGGGTAGAGAGTTGCGCTATTTGCCTAACTTCCGCCCGCTGAATGCCCGTGAAATTCTTACGCCTGATAAAAGCAGGTAAGGGTTTATTTTTAGCCTTGTTAAAACATATTTTAAAAAATTCAAAATTTTTTTTTTTTTTTAATATTTAATTAAATGGCATTTTAATTAATTTTAAATATGTAATTTTTAAAAATATATATTTCTTGTGTTTTTTAAGTGATACCCATTCATACTTATGGGGATTCCATACAAAAGGAACTCCCATATGAATGGGGATTCCCTTCTTTTCTTGGTTAGCCAGCCCACGTGATCCATGGGGTGCTTGTGAACCGCATGCGCCCCTGGGAGACGTGGGCCTCTACCAGTGGGTACCAGGTGAGGCCCAGGAGCGGGAGACTCCGTACCTCCCGGACCACCAGGTATATTCGTAGATTTTTTTTTTTTTATAAACAGGTCAGAGGCATCTGCCCGCAGGAAGCCTCCGATCGCAAATTCTGGGCCACGATAGACCAGGGTGGTCCCAAGTTCGATGCTTAGGCTGTTATGAGTTAGCCGATCCCAGCGGGGGCAGCAATTGAACGCTATATTTTCTGGTGTCTGGAAGGCATAATTGGAACACAGAGATAACGTTTACAACTCTAAGTAAACCGGCCGAATGAAAGGATACATATGCATTATTACATCTGCATGGGGTAGTTTTCAGCTGTCAGTAGCACTGTAATAAGTTCTTCACTTCAGCACAGACTGAAAAATAATTAAGACAAAAGACTCCACAACACAGTTGCTGATGACAGCATAAGCAATGCACAGTCAACAAGTGCGACACTTCAAATATTACCTGCAAACAAAAAATTTAAAGCTCATTTGACATCAAAAAAGTCTGAAGTGATGACAGAGAAGAAGAACTTGCATTTATATAGCAGTGTTCACGGCCTTAGGAGGACCCAAAGCGCTCCACAGACAAGGAAGTACTTTTTTTGAAGTGCAGTCACTGCTGTAATGTAGGAAAAGTTAAATGTAGAGAGAAGTAGAGAGAGGAAGAAAAAGGAGAGAGACAGGCCAACAGACACAGTAAATTCTATACCACACTAGTTAACGAGAATAAGCTTTGAAAGGGAACTCTTGACGTGTTCATCTGCATACAGAGAAGACAGGCAATCAATCCTCTGAGCTGATCAAGACATTCAGAATGGTGCATGCAAATAAATTGAAGACAGCCTTGAACCAAAGCTGGAAGGTAAAATTCAGTTGCTGACTGCTAACAGTGCAACATTGGGGGAAAGGAAATGATTGTGCGCGTTAATCTGCTCAAGTTAATTTAAAGCAATAAGAACAGTCAGCAACTTGAAAAACCACCAAGAGAGTCCAATAAAAACAGGCCAGTCATTTCTGTTTTACACAAGAGGTACAGTCTTCATTATTCACAACCTCTTGCCTTGTAAGCTCCAAAGCCCATGAGATATAGAGTGACACAGACTGAGTATTGTTTTCCATTCATACACATCTCAGTTCATTTTTTACTGCCAGATCAAGTTAAGTTACAACACTAAGAGCTGAATTTGCTTCATGCCAGGGAAATTCCCTTTTCGTCAATGGCCATGATCCTGACTAATGTCCTTCTCTGCAGCTACACTCAGAGTTAAGCAGGCCAATTTCCAGCAAGGAAGTAGCAATCAGGAACACCAAGGCCAATTTAGCACGTTGTGCCAACATCCCAGTCAGTAGCTAATTCAACACAGGCCAGGGATCGAATCCAGGATGTTCCTGGTTCTTGGCATCACAAGCAGTGCAGATGCCCACTAACCCATTTGAGAAGCTTGTGATATTGAGTCAACCACAAGAAAGTACCCAAGAGCTGCAAGGGTAGACAAGGCCTCTCAGTCATGCCTCACTCATATCTGGTGTTCGCCCTTACAGATTGCCTGGCAGAAAGCTGAAGTCACCGGGTTGGAAAGTTACTGAAAAATCATATTATGCCACCACGCCACATCTGCACCTACTGAACTTAGAGAAAAGGACACTGCAGGAATCTGGATCAAATCAACCAAATGGAGTTTAAATATACATGTAAAAATAAGAGTCAAAAATGTCATAGTCCAAAGCATTTTTTTCTATAGTTCGGAATTACACAAAAGTAATATAAAGTCCAATAACGCCATGGTAAGCGTGTTTAACACCGAAGTAATGCTGTCTTGGTTCCGTTACACAAAACACCGCTACTTGCCGATGATGGCAATGAATTTAGCCTGATTTGAGCCTCAGTCTTCCACACAAATTAGCCGATTTTCTGAGATGTACAAATTAAATAGACAAGGCAGAACGAGGCGGGATCTTACAAGCAATACGAAACTGAACGCTGTCAAGAAGTCTTCTTTGTTGCACCTAAAACGTGCATTGTACCTAAATAAATTTCTGCATATACCTAACTATATGTGTGCGGAGGACATTTCACTGGCGAGGAATAGCTCGAGATTTAAAAGACTTTCAAACACCTCCATGTCACTTACTCAACCCATCTTCCCATGAGGGTGGGATCACATCAACCAATGGGACCAAGGACAACTGACTAATGATCACTTGTGGTATGTGTACAACACAAAAGGGCACAATGATCAGGGAGTCTGCTGTAATTTGAGAAGATGAGCAGACAAAATCCACAGCTGTCGGGCAATAGAGTCCTGGTTCTAAATAAAACGACGTGGAGCAAGAGTAGGTTGACGGACAGGGGGGGCAGGCTGATCTCATATGTGAGAGGGAGAAGTAGGCCCCGGGCCGTGGAGCCGGCGCCGGTGAAGAGGAGGCTGAATTGGAGCATTCACATCCCGACGATGTGTTCGGCGAGTCGGGCGGAGGAGCACAGCGCAACGAGCAGCAGCAGCAGACTCACGACGAGCTGCAGCACGTCGGCTGGCAGCTCCATTTCGGGTAACTCGCAGTCCGGATGGGAGGAGGGGAGCCGGGCATGGTGGCCAGAGCGGGAGAAGCAGGCCACCACACGTGGAGCCGGCAACAGTGAGGAGGAGGCCGCGGTGAAGAGGAGGACGGAGCGGCTGAGGGACATCGTGCTCCCACTGCCATGGGAAGCCATTGTATTGACTCTGAACGCGGCGCTGTATGTATAGCTGACGCGTCCCCACGGGGAACAAGCATTCCATTGTACTTGTTACATATGGCAAATAAATCTAATCTGAATCTGAATCTGATCTGTAGTAAGCAACCAGCCCGACTCTGCTCTTCCTTGAGATATGTTCGTCACTCTTACAACTGCAGAGACAGTTGGCAGAGGTGGGACACAGGTTTTCAGAGAGGAATCTCTGCCTGTCCTCCTCAGAAGTAAGCTTTGCGAGATGGCTTGATAACTGGGCCGGCCGTGAAATGAACCCGTTCTCTCCCCTCTCCCTTGCCCTCCTCCAGATTCAGTTCTGCAACATTCTTGTTGCGATACCCAGGTCAGTATTAGTTCAGGAGAAATCGCTTAAATTTTGTTCAGATGTGTTAACATTCACATTCAACTGCTTTGCCCTACTGAATTTCTAAACTCTGGGTTAAGCTAGGCCTCTCTCCACCTCCTCCTCCCACGCCCTCTCAAGAGTGCATCATGCATTCTCGCACAGCAAAAAAAATTCAATGTCAGCAGGAAGAGAGCGGATTCACCAATTGGAAAAAAACAGTAAGTCAGTCGCCAGTAAGTGGCCTTCTACAAGTGGGATGATTTATTCTAACATTAACAATTCCTATTTTATCTTCTCACAGCACATTATTCTCCGTTTGATCACTGCATCCCCTCAATCTCCAGTGAAGTGCAGCAAGCTGATCAAAGCTTTGTTACAGGGTGCAGTTTCTTAATCGGCTTAGATATGTTGATAAAGAATTTGTCTTTAAAAAGATTTCAAGATGTATTTTCCTTGGAGACCTTTGGCTATTACATCCCAGCCAGATAGGATTGTACACCTCAACAGCGAACATTCACATTGCAGACAGACAGATCTGTACACCTTCAGTGAATATACACATTGTAGTCAGTACTGTACACCCTAACAGTGAATATACACACTGCAATCAGTACTGAATAGGTGGCTGGATAATTCTATCTGATGTGACTTAGTCCATAAGTCACAAGGTGCCCACGTCTGAAAATGTCAAACAAAGCAAGTCATTCTAATTCACAAATTAATTCTGGAAGAGATGCGAAAACAGCAAAATGGCTGAACCCTAACTTCAGAGGATTAAGTTATTCAGAAATATTGGAGAAACTAAAGGCTTTGCGGTCTTGAAAGGAGCCAAATGAGAGGTGAACTTTAACGGTACAGAAGATAAGTGCAATAGAAAAGGGGAATCCGGAACACAGCCTCTAGATAAACTGTAGGATACGGAGCAAAGGTTCAAACTGGCAAATTTAGGACTGACCTCAGGAAATGCTTGTCCCTACTCTCCGTCACCTACCTCCCAAACAATTTCTAAACCATGTCACAAGGTTACCTCCAATTCCATGCGCTTTTATTTTTGCTAATAATCTCTTGTGCGTAACCTTATCAAATGCTTTCTCGAAGTCCATATGAACTCTGCTATCTACCATGTTAATGACCTACTCAAAAAATGTAAATACATTAGTTAGTCATGACCTACCCTTCACAGATCCAGACTGACGCTCTTTGATCAGCTCAGTCACTCTGTCCCTGATGACAGATTACAGTAACTTCCCTGCAACTGACATTAAACTGACAGGTGTGCTGTTTCCTAGTCTCTCCCTCCCTCCTTTCTTAAATAATGAGGTGACAATTACAATTTTCCAATCCAAAGGCACAATTCCCAAATCTAGAGTGCTTTTGAAAATTTAGGACCAATGAATTTTCAATCTGCGAGTTTGTAACTATTTGCAGGATGTCCCTGAGAATGTGTCAATATTTACAGGAGATTCCCCAGGAGGTTGTCAATATTAACAGGGGCTCCCTGGGAGTGTATCAATGTTTGCAAGGAGGGCCACACAAAAAAATTTGAAACCACTAGCTTATATTGGTAACAGTCTGGGTTGCTTTGGAACATAGTCGCTCACACTACTGGACAATGTTTAATGCACCACTCAAGTTGATTTTCAACAAAATGTATAATTATTGTTTTATATTAAAAAAGGTATCATTTTAAATTACTAAAACAAATTGCGACAGATGGAGAGCATTAGAGTTGTTGTTCAGGAGCGCGATACCTAAAGAGCACATCGCCGACGGAAATAAAGAGCTCGGGTTTGCTGCTGAGCTGCACTTCATTGCATGTTTGTTCCCTTGGACAGTACTGTAGTTTGCTTATGTCATATGGTTTAAAATTGCATGTGGACATCTGGTTACACTATCGTGGCCTTAACATATCAGTGCCACTAAAACACCCCACCCTCTGAAGGATGGCAGTGGTATTCAATCACCAATACAGAAACAGAAGTGGGCAACTTTCACTATCACATGAGAAATACTATTCCAAAGTGCCACGCATTTTTATTCAACATTGCCCTTCTTCAAAAGGCTAAATTACTGATCAGGACCGACTTAATCCTTCTCATTGAAAATGACAAAATAATTCATGACAGCTCACCCTGGAAGCCACAGGCCCAGGATCAAGCTCCGTCCGGTCAGTTCTGAGTTAGCAGATAACAGGACAGAGAGATGCACATTTCTCTGCATTCCTCAGTATATATAAAACTTCATCTTTCCTCTTCATCCTTCACATGCCATAGAAGCATACCCAAGCAGTGCAGATTTAGGAGGAGGAAGCCCGTGCACAGCAATCATCACACCTGCAGGGCTGATGTGCCCAAGGTGCTACACTTAAATCTAAACAGTCACGTTTAGTAAATGTGAGAAGATTGCTCCGTGGGCAACCTTGCATACAGTGGCTGAATGGACATGTCCAGGAAACAGCTGTGGAATGGGGGCTTCTCACTGCAAGATGGGAACAGTAGAGGATGCACTCAACCATTCATTTGGTAATTCGTTGCTTGGTTACTTGAGTAAACAGAAAAACTGTGCGTCCTAAAAAAACATGGATAGATGAGCCAGCCTCCAGGCTGCCGTGCCTCTGTTCTCAAAACAGAAACCTGGGAGCTGATGACTGTCTGGACATAACTACATATCCTTGCACTAACGGTATCTACTGCAAGGAGATATCCACTCAATCATTAGAATATCATGCTCTTCTGCTCGTACCCTAACTCGCACCAAGTCCTGTTCACCCATCACCCATGCTCACTGATCTACATTGGCTCCTGGTCCATAATGCCTCAATTTTAAAATTCTCATCCTTGTTTTCAAATTCCCTCTATGGCCTCGTCCCCCCCATTCTCTGTAACCTGCTCCAGCCCTACAACCCTCCGAGATCTCTCCGCTCCTCCAATTCCAGCCTCTTGCGGATCCTCGATTTTCATCGCTCCACCATTGGCTGTGCATTCAGCTGCCGAGGCTCCAAGCTCTGAAATTCCCTCCCGAAATTTCTCTGCCTCTCTACCTCTGTCCTCCTTCGAGATGCTCCTTAAAACCTACCTGTGTGACCAAGCCCTGTCCCAAAATCTCCCTATGTGGCTCGGTGTCATATTTTGTTTGATAATGCTCCTGTGAAGCGCCTTGAGACATCTTACTATGTTAAGGCGTTATATAAACGCTCATTGTTGTTGCGAGTTGCAAAATAACTTTCTCACAGGAAACATTTAAAGGGGTAGTATTTCCACGGGGCGCCACTAATCATTCACCGCAACTTGGGCAGAAACCCCGGGGTCTGGAGTTTATGGGCATCCATTGACTGGCGTGAAGTTGCTGCATTTACACAGTAGATATAAACTAAACTCAACACTGAAAGTTAAGTCTTGTCCATTTCAGTCTAAGTATCCTTAAACTATGTGATAAGTGTTAATTACTGCCAAACAATCTCTTTGGCACTGAAAATTAACTATCACAAGTGTGGTGTCTCATTCCTTCAGGTTTTAATTGTTGGTGATTTTAAAAATGTAACATTTTTAATTTAATTTTTTTTTAACTTTTCCTTTGTCTCTTTTTTACTCTCTTAATCCAATCCTTATTTCCCTCTCTTTATTTTTCTTTTTGTACCTGATTTGGCATTGAATTCACCCACTCTAGTTCACACTTCCTTCCCAGTCCTTGCGCTGTTAAGTTCACAATCCTTCAATCTGATTGTTTCAGGTGATACATAGCTGCTTGCCCTATTCACTCAGGTCCCAGATGCCCTGTTCCCCTCGCTGTGACGTTATACTGAAAAGGCTCTTATCGAAGTCACAAATTACATCCTTTGTGACTGTGACAGTGGCAAACTATCCCCCATCATCCTTCTCGACCTGTCTGCAGCCTTTGTCACGGTTAACCACACCATCCTCCTCCAACGCCTCTCCACAGTTGTCCAGCTGAGTGGGACTGCACTCGCCTGTGTCAATTCTTATCTATCCAGTCGTAGCCAGAGAATCACCTGGCTTCTCTTCCCACTCCCGCACCATTATCTCTGGAGTCCCCCAAGGATTTATCCTTGCCCCCCTCCTATTTCTCATCTACACACTGCCCCTCAACGACATCATCCGAAAACACAGCATCAGTTTCTACATGTACCCTGACAACACCCAGCTCTACCTCACCACTACCTCTCTTGACCCCTTCCACAGTCTCTAAATTGTCATACCGCTTGTCTGACATCCAGTACTGGATGAGTAGAAATTTCTTCCAACTAAATAATGGGAAGACCGAAGCCACTGTCTTCAGTCCCCGCCACAAACTCCGTTCCCTAGCCACCAACTCCATCCCTCTCCCTGGCAACTGTCTGAGGCTGAACCAGACTGTTTACAACCTGCCGACCACATATCCGTGCCATCACTAAGACCACCTATTTCTATCTGCATAACATTGCCCGACTCCGCCCCACCTCAGCTCATCTGATGCTGAAACCCTCATCCATGTCTTTGTTACCTCTAGACCGGAGGTCATCCAAAACTCCACTGCCCATATCCTAACTCGCACCAAGTCCCGTTCACCCATCACCCCTGTGCTCGCTGACCTACATTGGCTCCTGGTTAAGCAACACCTCTGTTGTGTATGTAATATGTGTGCTACTTTGAACCTATGGACAGGACTGCACTACTTGTAGGGCGTAGTGATACGCAGTACCACTCCTGGCCATAGGGGTATAAATAGTACTGTGGGTACTGATCTCCCCTCAGTTCCCGCCTGTGGGCATGAAGTAAAGACCTACGTGCAGTCCCTACCTCCAACCAGTAAAGACCTGTTTGAGTTATACGTTTAAGTCTTTGTGTTAATTGTTCAATACAATACACATACTTAACATTGGCGACGAGTCGGTTCGAACCCTGCGGCAGTTATTCCACGGCGGCTTCGTCCAAAGACAGGACGTTGAAGAGAGGTTTCAATCCTCAACACCCCACTGAAAACTGAAGGGCAGCAGAAATCCTGACAGCTTCCAGCGACTGGAAGCGACAGGCATTAGGACCCTGAAGCCTCCATAACCTCGTGGGTAAGCCAAGCAGCGTTGGCTGCAAAGACAGGGCCACCGATCGGGAGATAAGGGCGATCGCAATCCCTGATAAGAGCCGCGGTGAAACGCGCGAGCGGGTAAGCCAGAGCCCGGGAGGGAGCGAGCAAGAGCCGCGCGAGCGGGTGAGCCAGAGGCCGGGAGCCGCTTCAAGCGGGAGGCGCTTAGCGGGCCAGCGATCGCACCGGTGATAAGGGCTGAGAACCGCTTCGGGCGGGCGGCGCACCAGCGATCGCACAGGAGATAAGGGCCGCAGTCGGGCTGAAAGTCAGCGACGAGAAGCGCGGGAAAACCGCCACTGAAGTGGGCGGGGAGAGCGAGAAGCGCGGGAAAGCCGCCATTTTTCACGGGAAAACCGCTGGGGAAGAAGGCAGAAGCGGGAAACCGACATCTTAGAAAATTAATAAGAATTTTCAGAAACAAGAAATAAGTGAAGCAATACCTGTGTTGTTCTCGAGAAGAGAAGAAGATGCCTAAACACGGGAATATTAGCACCTTTGATAGTGACCTCGAAGATTGGGCCATATATGTTGAAAGAGTAAAAAATTATTGTAAGGCCAATAAAATTCGTGACCAAGATAAAGCTCTAACATTATTAAATTTAATGGGTGCGAAGACATACGGGCAATTGAAACACCTGTTATCACCAGATGAACCGGCGGATAAGACGTTCGATGAGATTGTTACTGTCCTGAAAGATCATCTAAACCCCACGCCGCTGATGCTAGCGGAACGATTTAAATTTTACGACAGAAGGCAGCTACAGCATGAAAGCAATGCTGAATATTTGCTGGAATTGCGTAAATTAGCGAAATATTGCCAGTTTGGAACGGGACTGACAGATGCACTACGAGACAAATTTGTGTGTGGTTTATTTAAACAGGATACACAAAAGCGACTGCTCGAGGAGAATGAGCTGACGCTTGAGAAGGCGGTCACTGTGGCAGCAGCACACGAAGCCGCAGCGAGAGGCACGGCAGTAATGCAGCTACGGTCACCGGAGCTCAGTGCACACAAATTGGGTGTGAGTTCTGGCAAATGTTATCGTTGTGGAAAGACAACGCATGATCAGAACCAGTGTTGGTTTAAAAACCAAGAATGTAGAACTTGTGGTAGGCTTGGACATATAGCTAGAGTATGCAGGTCAGGGAAGAAGACCAGCAACAAGAAGTCACCGCAAGGAAAATACGCAAAGGTATACAAGGTGACCGAACAGGAGTCCGATTCAGACGCTAGCAGTAATGAACTGGCTAGCTTAAGCTGTAATGAACTGGCTAGCTTAAGAGTACTCAACGCTGGTAAGGGTGCAGACCTCCAGACAATTTGGGTCACTCTTCAGATAGAAGGAGTCCAAGTAAAACTGGAATTGGACACTGGATCGGCATTGACGGTCATAAATAAGAAAGATTACGGAAAGTTATTCCAACATATTCCCCTACAGGATACGGGGATTATATTGAAAACATACACGGGGCAAAGAGTGTACCCCATCGGGAAAATAGAGGTTGCAGTGGTCCACAAGGGCGAAGACAGTCAAATAATGGACTTATATGTGATATCTGAAGGAGGTCCTCCACTACTAGGACGGGAGTGGATTAGGAAAATGAATATGGACTGGCATTTCCTACAAACAATAACGAGTGAGAACTCGGTGAACATAATCAACCCAGACTCTGGAACTGATGATGGTAAGACCAACCCGTGTGCAAAAGACAAAGTTTCAGCACAGAATTCCACTGAGATAGAGAATTCTGAGTCTGTCCAGTCTACTGACATGCACATTTCTGAGGGACACCGGGCTCGAACTCAACTCCATTTCAAACTGCAACAGCAATTAGAACAAATGATTCGCCGTTTTGAGCAAGAGATGAATGCGATGAAAGAGTTCTTTGATATAGAGTGGGAACATCTGGAAAGACAACAGAAGCAGCTGCTGGAGCAAATGGAGCAGGAGCACACAAAACGTCTGATGTCAGAGGAGTTAACGGTCAGCCAACTCCTGCATATGCTGAAGGACAGGACTCTGAAATGGGAAAAACTTGAACACGAACTTCAATATTCAAACGAAAGGGGTTCGGAGCTCTCAAAGGTTATTGGAAGAGCTGAGGTGGCAACACAGACTGAGATGACTGCAACAGAGCAGCCCTTGGATGCCAAAAGTACGCTGACTCACGTCAACGTAGAACAACAGACCGCTGAAACAGCTGCTCCGGTAGAGGGATTGAATAGTCCGATCAATCAATCTCCAAAAGAAGTTGAAGTAGTAAAATCTCAAATGAGGTCATTAGTAAACGACTTGCTGAAAGCCCAGAAAAAGCTGGATGAAGAGGTACGCATGAAGAAGTCTCTTCAGGAAAGATGTCTGGACTTGGAACAAAAGCTGGCTAACGCCCAGCTGGGTATGGAGGAAATAGAAGACCCTCTCGCTGGCCTAGATCAGGACGACACCGAATATTACTATGTCCTGTCCTGCCCAACTTGTAACTTCGACTCCCACCATACAGAAATCATGGAGGAGCACCGAAAGTCTACGGAACATCGGGAGAAGGTGGCTCTACTACGGAAAAAGGAGGAAGAGAAGGAGGAACTGCGCATGCAGCTGGCAGTGGTGCCCAGAGAGTCTCCAAGAAGCAGAAAAGGAAAAGTCGAAACAGAAGATGACCCATCTGAACCATTATTACCTCTACCAGATCACACACGTGGTCCCTCCGAACGGAGCCAATTCAGTTCGGAAGTTCAAACTGTTAAATCCATGGAAGGACTATTGAATGAGTCACTCCAGCAACGTGAACTGACTACACCACAGAGATTGAATCTGTGAACTGTTTCCCGCAGAGACTGAATCTGTGATCTGTTTTGACATGAAGTTATCTATGTATCTATGTTATTCTGTTATGTAAACCTGAAGTTATATATGTATATATGTTATTACGTTATGTTAAATGGGGAGATGACTGTAAAGCTAAGAAGGGAGGAATGTTGTGTATGTAATATGTGTGCTACTTTAAACCTATGGACAGGACTGCACTACTTGTAGGGCGTAGTGATACGCAGTACCACTCCTGGCCAGAGGGGTATAAATAGTACTGTGGGTACTGATCTCCCCTCAGTTCCCGCCTGTGGGCATGAAGTAAAGACCTACGTGCAGTCCCTACCTCCAACCAGTAAAGACCTGTTTGAGTTATACGTTTAAGTCTTTGTGTTAATTGTTCAATACAATACACATACTTAACAACCTCGATTTTAAAATTCTCATCTTTGTTTTCAAATCTCTCCAAGGCCTCGCCCCTCCTTATCTCTAATCTCCTCCAGCCCTACAACCCTCCAAGATATCTGCACTCCTCCAATTCTGGCCTCTTGAGCATCCCTGATTTTAATCGCTCCACCATTGGCGACTGTGCCTTCAGCTACCAAGACCCTCAGCTCTGGAATTCCCTCCCTAATCCTCTCCACCTCTTTCCTCCTTTAAGACGCTCCTTAAAACCTACCTCTGCCCTAATATCTCATGCGGCTCAGTGTCAAGTTTTGTTTGATAATCCTCCTGTGAAATGCCTTGGGACGTTTTACTACATTAAAGGTGCTATATAAATATAATAAAGTTGTTGCCACGTAAAAATTCTGTTGAGGCGGCAGCGCTCAAATTCTGCTTACACAGTGAGCTCCTGATCTTAACTGGGCTTCCGTGGGAAGGAACACTTGCATCTCTCCACTGCCCATCCATCAACAGAGGGAAAGGAAAAAATATTAAAGGGCCAGTTGATTTGGTATCATAGATTTAAATCTGCTCACCTTTTGGAGTACAGGGATACATCTTAGCAGCAAGTCAAGATGGATGAAAATATTGTGAATATTACCAAAAAGGGAACGCTCAGTGAAAATGAAAGGGTAGAAAAACATTAGATGGAGCAAAGGATTGGATAACAATCGATAAGGAAGTAGCACCACAAAAGTGGGTGGAATTGAAAGAGGAAAAGCCACCAAGCCCTGATGGCACAAAGAAAACAAAAAAGGAAAGGAAAGGGGAAAAAAAGGAACGAACAAACGAAAGAAAGTTAAAGATGAGTTGAAAGAGACTCGACATTCAACATGTCTAACCAAGACAGCAGCAAATAAAGAAACAACTTGCATTTCTATCGCATCTTTCATGACCGCAGGACGTCTCAAAGCACTTTATAGCCAATATTAAGTACTTCTGAAATGTAGTCACTGTTGTAATGTAGGGAAATGCAGCAGCCAAATTGCACACAGCAAGGTCCCACAAACAGCAATAACATAAATGACCAGATAATAGGCCGGATCTTGCTGGGAAAAAACGGTGTGTTTCTACAGATTCAAAGATACGCCATGAGATGTGAATCTCCAGAACTTACTGGTCAATTTACGTCACTCCACCACTTGCTTCACACAAACACCGTCGCGCCCTTAGCCTCCCCATTATTTTTAAGAACTTGCTGGATTTGCATATTAATTGACCATTAAATTCGCCACAGAAAGTTAAGTCTGGCAATTAAGAGCATAAGTACCCTTGAAACCATGTGATAATCGCTAAGACAATACCAATCAACCTCTCTGGCCCAGCATGGAACAATTTAAATGGTTCAATCCGATTCCTGCAATAAATCGATTGTTGTTTGAGATTTTTTAAAACGACAAAAAAAAATTCTCTTACTTTTCCTTTCTGTCTCTTTCATCTTTCTCTCTTAATCCAATCTTTCTTTCCCTCTCTTCATTTCTCTTTCAGTAGCTGATTTGACTCTAATTCGCCCTCCTTCTCAGTTGTTCCTCTGTTTCTTTCGCAATCCATAAATCTCATTGGTTAAGGAAATAAACTGTTGGTTCAGTTGTTCACTGAAGTCCCAGATGGCCCGTTGCCCTCGCCACATCGTTATCAGCTCACACTTCCAGCAAGTTACGGCGCAAAATATTTGAGCTGATGGGTGTAAAAAGAAGTCTAACTAACGGCACGTGCTGCGAGATGCCTCGCTCCAGCAAGATCCGGCCCAATGTTGTAGTGATGTTGGTTGCGGGATAGATATTGGTCAGGACACCAGGAGAACTCCCCAGCTCTTCTTCAAATAGCGCCATGGGATTTGTGTCTACCTGAGGGGCAGTCGGGGCCTCGTGTTAATGTCTCATCCGAAAGACAGCACCTCCGACAGTGCAGCGCTGCACTGGAGTGCCAGCCTGGATTATCTTCGAGTCTCTGGAGTGAGGCTTGAACACATGACCTTCTCACGCCGAGACTGGAGCACTACCTCTGAACCAAGACTGATACCCTATTGTAGAATACGGAGGTAAACTATGAGGGGAAATAGCTACGGTTCTGACTGCAGTATTTCAAACAACTTTGGGTATGGAAGTTGTGCCAGAAGACACCCCTGTTCCAGGGAGAAAACAATGAAGAGCAACTATACACCAAAAAAAGTATCAGTATTTGGTAATCTTTTAGTGGCAATAATTTGGGATAAAATTAATATTCACTTAGAAATATAGAAACATAGAAGATCGGAGCAGGAGTAGGCCATTCGGCCCCTCAAGCCTGCTCCGCCATTCAATGAGATCATGGCTGATCATCCAAACTCAGTACCCTGTCCCTGCTTTCTCCCCATATCCCTTGATCCCTTTAGCCTCAAGAAATATATCTAACTCCTTCTTGAATATATTTAATGAATTGGCCTCAACTGCCTTCTGTGGTAGAGAATTCCACAGGTTCACCACTCTCTGGGTGAAGAAATTCCTCCTCATCTCTGTCCTAAATGGCTTACCCCTTATCCTTAGACTGTGACCCCTGGTTCTGGACTCCCCGGCCATCGGGAACATCCTTCCTGCATCTAGTCTGTCTAGTCCTGTTAGAATTTTAAAAGTTTCAATGAGATCCCCTCTCATTCTTCTAAACTCCAGTGAGTATAAGCCCAATCGACCCAATCTCTTCTCATACGTCATTCCTGCCATCTCAGATATCAGTCTGGTGAATCTTCGCTGCACTCCCTCCATGGCAAGAACATCCTTAAAATAGATTTGTAAAAGGCAAGTCATAGTTAGGCAAATTTAATCGAGGCGATAATGGATTGTATTGATATAAAGGAGATTCAATGGATTGCTGTGTGCATAGATTTTCAAAAGGTATTTGATAAGTTGCCCAATAGTAGGCTTCTTGATAAAATTAAGGCACACGGTACTAAAGGAAGTTGACTCATGGACAGAAATCAGAGTATTATGGTTAATGGATGCTCTTTGGGCTGGAGGGATACAAATAGGAGAGTCCCCCAGAGATCACTAGTAGGACTACTGTTCTTGTCAAAATCTGCGACACAAAAACAGAGAGCATGTGTAACTGTGGAGAGGACCATAAGAAACTTAAGGAGGATTTAGTGAGATTATCAGATTGAGCAGCGAGTTCAAATTTAATGCAGATAAATGTGAGGTAGTACCTTTTGGAAATGGGACTAAGGGGAGAAAATATATACCAAATGGTGAACCTTTAAAAGGAATAGAAAGATGCGAAGGCTTTGGTGAGGGTACAAAAGAGATTTACTAGAATGGTTCCAAGGATGAGGGATTACAGTTACATGGTTAGACTGGAGAAGCTGGGGTTGTTCTCCTTAGAGCAGCGAAGGCCAAGAGGAGATTTGATAGAGGTGTTTAAAATCATGAAGGATTTAGATAGAGTAAATATTTAGAGAGAGTAAATAAAGAGAGACTGTTTCCAATGGCTGAAGGGTCGATAACCAGAAGGCACAGATTTAGGATGATTGGCAAAAGAACCAGAGGCTACATGAGGTAAAACTTTTTTACCCAACGAGTGGTTAGGATTGGAATGCACTGCCTGATAGGCTGGTGGATACAGATTCAATGGTAACCTTCAAAAGGGAATTAGATAAACACTTGAAGGAGAAAAAACTGCAGTGATATGGGGAAAGCACAAGGGAGTGGGACTAACTGGATTGTTCTTCGAAAGAGCCGGCACAGACTCGATGGGCCGAATGGCCTCCTTCAGTACTGTATGATTGTATAAGAGCAGAGAAACTTAGGGGATCAGACACACAAATCTTTAAAAGTGGGAGGACTATGCCGATATATCTGTGGTGGACAAAAAAATATGGGACCCTTAGATTTATAGAGAGGAACAGAGTACAAAGACAAAGAGATAATGCCAAACCCATACAAATCATTGGTTAGAATATGGTGTCCAGTTTTGGGCACCCTACTTTGGCAAATATGTCAAGGGCACAGGGAGTGTACAGAATAATTGACTACTGCAATCCCACGGATGAGAAGCTTCAGTTTTAAGGAGAGATGAGAGAAACGGAGGCACTTTTCACTGATATAAAGAGGTGACCTGAGAGGGGTGTTCAAAATTGAGGAGTTTTGATAATTTATGTAGGATAAACTATTTCTAGAGGTTGGTGAGTTGGCAAATAGAGGGCACACATTAAAGAACAAAAGTATAGAAATGCTTTTATACAATCTTATGAAAACATAGAATGCCCTACCAGAAACAGTGGTGGAAGCAGAATTCATAATACCTTTTAAAAGGGATGTGGAGAAATATTTGAAAAGGAAAAATTCAAGAGTACAGAGAAATAGGACTAAGCAAACAACTCTTTTAGAGAACTAGTATAGGAGTCATGGGCCAAACATTGAAAGGCAGATCCAGAAGATGTGGTGCCAACACTGTTGGTTCTGTCTCCTATAAACGCAACTTACTTCAGCCCTGCCTCCGATCTATCTTTTCTTTCCAGTTTTGAAGAAGGGTTCGACCCGAAACGTCAACTCAAATTTCTGTCCACGGATGTTGCCTGACCTGCTGAGTTTTTCCAGCATTTTCTGTTGTTATTTCGGATTTCCAACATCCGCAGTATTTTGCTATCTTACTTCAGGTTTGTGTGCTTCACATTACACTTGTCACCTTCAAAAAACAGAATGCCTGCTTACAATTGATGTTTTGATGAAATTGTTCCAATGGCCACCTCATCATCTCACCTCAATCAGTATCTGGTTTTCTGTTGCAACTGAAGTGCAAGAAATACCATCTGACAGCAGATGCTCAACATCCTGTCAAAGCACACTCACTCCCCCACTTTGATAATGGTACAGGAAACTCTTTGGTATCCGACACCGACAGGACCGGGATGCTGCCGGTTGATTAAATATTCCAGATGATGGAGGGGGTTATCTACCGAGGCTATTTTTAACAAACAGAGTCAGACTCCTGTTATTGAGGTGTTCGGACTTCCGGCAGTGCCAAGAAGCCGAGTAGTGACAGTTTGGAGAACTACCCCCACTGACTAACTCAGCCACCGCGGGAGACTCGGACTCTGACTCGGCAACATTGCCGGTTATTGAGGTGTTTTCGGAGTATGAATTTTGCCGGTTAAGAGAGAATTCCAGATGTTTAGGTGCCGTTTAAATGAGAGTTTCCTGTATTTTGTTCGAGTGTAACAAAGTGGCTCCTGACTGCTGCTCCGTGCTCACCAGAATCTACGAGCTGTAGCCACTTCACTAAATTCTCTGGCATATTCAACATTAGTGGTGGAGTCACAAGTCTGAATATGTTCAAAACAGATTTCTGTTTCAAAACTACTTTCCATTTTTCCCATACTTCTCGCCAAATGAAAAATACGCCATAACCGGGAGAACATGCAAGCTCATTGATCAATAAGGAGGAGATGGCCAAGGCAAAGGAGAATAACTAAATCAAAAGCAAAATACTGCGGATGCTGGCAATCTGAAAAACCCAGAGAATACTGGAAATACTCAGCAGGTCAGGCAGTATCTGTGGAGAGAGACACAGAGTTAACGTTTCAGATTGAAGACCTTTCGTCAGAACTGGGAAAAGTTAGAAATGTAACGGGTTTTAAGCAAGTACCGAGGCAGGGAAAGGGGAGATGGTAATGGGACAAGTAAAGAAACAAAAGATGGGTCCAGAGGGTATGTAAATGGGAATAGCAGAACAACAGCACCTTCTCTTTCTATTAGGCACGTTACAGCCTTCAGGACTCGACACAGAATTCGACAATTTCAGATCCTAAACGTCTGCCCCCATATTTTCGGACAGCAGCTGTTGCTGGTGATTCTGCCATTCCCATTTACACCTCCTCTCGGCCCATTTTTTGTTTCTTCACTTGTCTGATTACCATCTCCTTTGCCTTGCACCATTATAGCTTTTGTCATTTAATCTCTCCTGCCTTCCAGCCTATCACAGACCTTCTCTTTTGTTCTTTCCTCCCCTCCTCCACTTTCCCTGCCTCTGTACTTGCTTAAAACCTGTTACATCTCTAACTTTTCCAGTTCTGATGAAACGTCATCGACCTGAAACGCCAACTCTGCGTCTCTCTCCACAAATGCTGCCTGACCTGCTGAGTATTTCCAGCATTTTCTGTTTTTATTATTGAAGGAGAATAACTGTCAGCTTTACACTCCCACTGTGGCTCAGTGGGTAGCACACTTGCCTCTGAGTCAGAAGGTCGTGGGTTCAAGTCCCACTCCAGCGATTTGAGCACAAAATCTAGGCTGACACTCCAGTGCAGTGCTGAGGGAGTGCTGTACTGTTGGAGGTGCCGTCTTTCGGATGAGACGTTAAACCGAGGCCCCGTCTGCTCTCTCAGGTGGACGCAAAAGATCCCATGGCACTATTTTGAAGAGCAGGGGAGTTATCCCCGGTGTCCTAGGGTCAATATTTATCCCTCACTCAACATAACAAACAGATTATCTGGTCATTATCACATTGCTGTTTGTGGGAGCCTGCTGTGCGCAAATTGGCTGCCGCGTTTCCCACAGTCCAAAGATGTGCGGGTTAGGTTGATTGGCTATGATAAAAAAAAATTGACCCTTCGTGTTAGGGGGATTAAATACGTGGGGTTATGGTGATAGGGTGGGATATGTGTTGGTGTAGGGGTTACGGGGATCGGGTGGGATATGTGTCGGTGCAGGCTCGATATGGCCTCTATCTGCACTGTGGGGTTTCTGTGATTTCTGTGATTACCACAGTGACTACACTCCAAAAATACTTCATTGGCTGTAAAGCGCTTTGAGAAGTCCAGTGGTCATGAAAGGCGCTATATAAATGCAAGTCTTTCTTTCAATGAGGATGGACCTGAACCCTTTCCATCCATAGTGGCAAGTTAGAGTTAAAGGGATAATTTTCAACTTCACCACTAGGCTAGTAATACAGCAGAGCAGATTCCACACCCGTTATACAACTCATCTGTTGTACCTTCCCCCGCCCTCCCCCCCGGCCCCCAGAGCAGCAAGAGATATGACATTAAATAAAAAAGGAATGATAAAATGACCATTTTTTATTGCAGAAATTCAGCAAACTCCAGCTGCATGTTCATTTCAACTGGCTATATCTGTACGCAACTGTAAAGAAAGACCAAGATGGGGAGGGGAAATGCTGAGAATTGCTGTGACTTGGATCTGCATTCAGCTTGCTGGGTAGATAAGGAGGGAACACGCTCTAATAGCTGCAAACAGCTCAAATTAAATCAATTGCGGCATCAGCATAAATGGTTTAATGTGGAATTAAGGATTACATTAGTCTCAAATTTGACACAACTGGTTCTCAACCACAGAAAATCTGATCTTCGTGCTTACATGCTTCATGGATACAAAATTGGCTAAGGAACAGAAAGCAGAGAGTAATGGTGAACGGTTGTCTTTCAGACTGGAGGGAAGTACACAGTGGTGGCTCCCCAGGAGTGGGTATTAGGACCACTGCTCTTTTTGATATATATTAATGACCTGGACTTGGGTATACTGGGCATCATTTCAAAGTTTGTAGGCGACACAGAACTCAGAAATGTAGTAAAACAAGGAGGAGGATAGTAACAGACTTTAGGAGGACATAGACAGACTGATGAAATGAGCAGACACATGACAGAAGAAATCTAACGCAGAGAAGTGTGAAGTGATACATTCACAGAAATCACAGAAATCACAGAAACCCCACAGTGCAGATAGAGGCCATTTCGGCCCATCGAGCCTGCACCGACACATATCCCACCCGATCCCTGTAACCCCACGTATTTAATCCCCCTAACACTAAGGGTCAATTTTTTATCATAGCCAATCAACCTAACCCACACATCTTTGGACTGTGGGAGGAAACCGGAGCACCCGGAGGAAACCCACGCAAACACGGGGAGAATGTGCAAACTCCACACAGACAGTCACCCGAGGCCGGATTCGAACCCGGGTCCCTGGCGCTGTGAGGCAACAGTGCTAACCACTATGCCACCGTGCTGGTAGGAAGAATGAGGAGAGGCAATATGAACTAAATGGTACAAAGTTAATTGGGGTGCAGGAACAGAGAGACCTGGGGGTGTACGTTCACAAGTCTTTGAAGGTGGCAGGACAAGTTGAGAAGGCTGTTAAAAAAGCATACAGAATGCTTGGCTTTATTAATCGAGCAATAGAGTACAAAAGCAAAGAATGGTTAATTGAGGGAGGTACCAGAAAATGAAGCAAGCAACCCCTTAAGGAAAAAAGGAAGAAAATTGATAAGGGGAAGAAAAAAAAAATGGGACAGGCTGAGATCCAGAAACAGAAAGATATATAGATCTTCTGCACTTCTTGACCAAGATGGACAAAATACACACAAATGGGCTCTCACGGTGCTGTAGGAGACCCCTCCTTATACAAATTGTTGCCCAAATATTCCTAGCACCATGTTGATTTACAACAACAAGCAATTATATAGCACCTTTAATGCAGTAAAATGTCCCAAGGCGATTCACAGGAGTATTATAAGTCAAAAAAATTGACACCGAGCCACATAAGGAGAAATTAGGGCAAGTGACCAAAAGCTTGGTCAAAGAGGTAGGTTTTAAGGAGCGTCTTAAAGGAGGAAAGAGAGGTAGAGAGGCGGAGAGGTTTAGGCAGGGAATTGCAGAGCTTAGGGGCTAGGCAATAGAAGGCACGGCCACCAAAAGTTGAGCGATTATAATCAGGGATGCCCAAGAGGGCAGAATTAGAGGAGCGTAGATATCTCGGGGGGTTTGTGGGGCTGGAGGAGATTACAGATAGGGAGGGGCGAGGCCATGGAGGGATTTGAAAACAAGGATGAGAATTTTGAAATCGAGGCGTTGCTTAACCGGGAGCCAATGTAGGTCAGCAAGCACGGGGGTGATCGGTGAACGGGACTTGGTGCGAGTTAGGACATGGGCAGCCAAGTTTTGGATGACATCAAGTTAACGTAGGGTAGAATGTGGGAGCCCAGCCAGGAGTGCGTTGGAAAAGTCAAGTCTAGAGGTAACAAGGACTTGAGAGGAAAGGGAGGTTGGAGATGAGGCGGTAGTTTGCAAGGACGGAAAGGTCAAGGGTTGTTTTATTTGAGGAGAGAGGTGATGACGGCAGATGTGAGGGAGAGGGGGACAATACCCGAGGAGAGAGAACCATTAACAAATGCCAGCTAACATGGGAGCCAGAAATGGAAGTTGGGTGGTCAGCAGTTCGATGGGAATAGTGTCGAGGGAGCAGGAAGTGGGTTTCATGGACAAGATGAGTGCGGAGAAGTCATGAGGGGACATCGGAGAGAAACTAGAGAAAGATGTGAGTTCAGGGCTAGGGTGGGGGGGAACCTTAGAGGAAGGGCTAGGAGAAGGCAGGGAAGTGGCAGAGGCAGCTGAATGGATGTTCTCAATCTTAGAGACAAAGAAGACCATGAACGCCTCACACTTGCTGTCGGAGGTGAGGGTGGAGGAGATAGGGGAGAGGGGTTTAAGAAGACGGTTAGCAGTGGAGAATAGAAGCCGTGGTTTATCTTTGCATTCCAGAATGATTTTAGAATAGTGAGCAATTTTGGCAGACGAGAGCAGGACTTTGTGATCCAGCCAGATCTGGCGGTGAATGGCTAAACCAGTTGTCCGCCATATCCATTCAAGTTTGCGTCCCTTGGATTTAAGGGAGCGAAGATGAGGGCCGTACCAGGGGAACAACCAGGGTGAGAGAGAGTAACTGTTTGAATAGGGACTGGGGCATCAAAGGTGGTGGAGTGGGTGTGGTTGAGTAGATCGGTGGCTGCAGAAATAGCTAAAAAGTCAGTCTCCACTTTCCCTTGAGTTACTAAAGAAGTGAAATATGTATTAACCAAAGTTCCTTGACTTCTGCTTTTAGTACACAAACTGTCAACATCCCAAGAACAGTGAAATAGAGAAGAAAACTCACAACGTTGGCAACTCCTGGAACCATGGTGATAATTCAAGAGATTTCCTGAGATCAAACTAACATCTCTAACTAATTGATAACAAAATACTGCGGATGCTGGAAATCCGAAATCCGAAAAAGGTCTTGACAAAGAGTTTGACTCGAAACGTTGACTCTATTTCTCTCTCTACGGATGTTGCCTGGCCTGCTGAGTTTTTCCAGCATTTTCTGTTGTTATCTCTAACTTATTTATAGAGGCAGCTGGAGATTAAGTCCATTCAGCAATCCAACCTTGCTCTCCCGCTTCAAATTACTTAGCTAATAATCTCATTCTTCTTGCTTTCCAGTGCTCCATTCCGATGGTCAATGCCGTACTAAAATCAAGGCCCCCTGCTCCTCGAACAAACTTGACCACACGACAGACCCAAATCTACTCACCAGGTGGTCTTGTGTTGTGTTGGCCACACGGTAACACCTGCAGCTTACAGTACAACAGACATCACTGCGTCTCACAGGATACCACATGATACACAACTTCGATTTATACAGCACCTGCAATGTGCTAAAACTCCCAAGGTGCTTCACCAAGTAGAAACAGTCACTAAACACGAACAGGATATTTGGGAAAAGTTACCAAAAGTACGGTGAAAAGATAGGATTCGACAAGATTTTTTTAAAGGCAGAGAGAGATGAAGCAAGGTCGGGGGGAGTTTAGTGAGGGAACTCTGGAGAGTCAGTCAAGGCAGCTGGAGGCTTGGATACCGAGGGGAGGATGGGATGCCAAGGAGGGCAAAGGTTAGGGACAGGAAAAATGGTTTGAGAAGTTTGCAACGGTATGGAGGGGCAAGGCCGTGGAGGGACTTATAAACAAGGGTAAGGATTTGGTGTCTTGGTGGAGTAAATTGAAGTTACCGAGGGTGAAGGGGTCAACAGGACTTGGTACAGGACAGAATGTGAGTTGCAGAGTTTGTGTTGGAGTTGTATAGAGTGGAGCTCAGGGGGCCGGCAAGGACAGCACTGCAGAAATCAAGTCTGAAGATTATGAAAACGTGGACATGGGTCAAAACAGCAGTGGGGTGAGATAAGGGTAGAGGCAAGCCATGTTGCAGAGATGGAAGTAAGTCTTGGTGGTGCTTGGATATGGGGCTTTGAAGCTCAGCTCAGGGTTAAATAGGTTACAACACATCTAATTCAAACTCAGAGGGATGGAGTGCACCACAGTGGCAGTTATACATGGCATAAGTGTTACTAGTACTTAAGTACCAGTGTGAGTCTAACTCCTTGTTTCATACATGTGAGTATATGCATGGTGGTGTTTCAATTTTTAGATGAAGCCAGAATGTCCATAATAATGTGACCAACAAAACAGAGATAATTCAAAGATTTCTGCCATAATCAGAGTACAGTGATAGCAGAAGAATTCTTGATTAATACTGGTTAAAAATAGACCAATGTGAAGGACAGTGGTCTTGGGTCATTGCCGATTTTGATTTTTTACATGTACAATGATCATGGGATTTTGGAAAATGTACAAATATTGAATTTGAGTAAGTTCAATCATCATACTTTCAAATCTAGGATCAAACCCATTGCAAATGTAGGCATTTCCATCCTCAAAGACAACTGCATCAAAAGAGGTACTACAACAAGCAACACAGATCTATGGAGAGAAATAGATTTGCACTATTTTAAAAGCTTCATGTACCCGAGATGTCCGGACTACGCCCCGGTTATCAGGCCCACAAAGTCGGTAAGCTCAGTTTCTACTTGTGCTTTCTCTGCTGGTTTCTCCTGTTTGAACTTTGAGGACTGGATGTTTGGCAAGGTCCCTTTTCATTGTTGCTCCCTCATCAATAGCGAGAACTTAAATCCAAACTCCAAGTATCATTAGCTTAAAATGTATGTAAATTGATGGGAACACAGATTTAAACTTTATATGTGGCCTATGGTATTCCTGGTACACACCCAACTGGCCCAGGAAGATGAAGAGTTTGGAAACTCCCCATTTAACTTCACCAAAACTGAACAGGAGCCTCGTAGTCCCACCACTTCAAGCATTTGTTCTAAAATCACAGAACTCTATATGGACTTCCAGAAGACATTTGATAAAGTCCCACACAAGAGTCTGTTAACTAAAATAGACGCCAATGAGTTGAGGGCAAATTATTGACCTGGTTAGGAAATTGGCTGAGCGGCAGGAGACAGAGAGTAGGGATAATGGGCAGGTACTCAAATTGACAGGATGTGACTAGGGGTGTCCCGCAGGGATCGGTGTTGGGGCCTCAACTATTCACAATATTTATTAACGACTTAGATGATGGCATAGAACGTCATATATCTAAGTTTGCCGAGGACACAAAGATAGGCGGCATTGTAGATGAAAGCATAAAATTATAAAGGGATATTGACAGATTAAGTGAGTGGGTAAAATTGTGGCAAATGGATTTCGATGTAAGCAAATGTGAGGCCATCCACTTTGGACCTAAACAGGATAGAACAGGGTACTTTCTAAATGGTACAAAGCTAGAAACAGTGGATGTCCAAAGAGACTTGGGGGTTCAGGTACACAGGTCATTAAAATGTCATGAACAGGTACAGAAAATAATCAAAAAGGTTAATGGAATTCTGGCCTTTATATCAAGAGGACTAGAATACAAGGGGTAGAAGTTATGCTGCAGCTATACAAAACCCTGGTTAGACCACACCTGGAGCACTGTGAGCAGTTCTGGGCACCACACCTTAGGAAGGATATACTGGTCTTGGAGGGAGTGCAGCGTAGGTTTACCAGAACTATACCTGGACTTCAACAGTTAAGTTACGAGGAGAGATTACACAAATTAGGGTTGTATTCCCTAGAATGTAGAAGGTTAAGGGGTGATCTAATTGAAGTTTTCAGGATATTAACAGGAACAGATAGGGTGGATAGAGAGAAACTATTTCCATTGGTTGGGGATTCCAGGACTAGAGGCATAGTCTAAAAATTAGAGCCAGATCTTTCAGTAGTGAAATTAGGAAACACTTTTACACACAAAAGGTGGTAGAAGTTTGGAACACTACCGCAAATGGCAACTGATGCTAGATCAATTGTTAATTTTAAATCGGAGATTGATAACTTTTTGTTAACCAAGGGTATTAAGGGATATGGGCCAAAGGCGGGTATATGGAGTTAGGTCGCAGATCAGCCATGATCTCATTGAATGGCGGAACAGGCTCGAGGAGCTGAATGGCCTCCTCCTGTTCCTATGTTCCTAACTCAAGACATAAAACAGGTCAGCAATTCACATGAACTGAACTAATTCCTGAAATTTACTCATCTGACCTCAAGCTGAAATTGTTTCTACATTTCGAGCTGATCTGCAGTATGCGGAGAGATGAAGCGAACAAACAAAAAACCTAGGAAACAAAAACAACAAATTGGGTTCTTCTGGTGGAATGGTTTTATGCATTTCCTCTCAGTTTATTCTAAGAGATTTGACACAATCCCCAAGGCTGACAAATGTTGCATGGTCTCAATTCTGAGCAGAGAAATGGGATCTCCTCCACAATTCCTCTTCAATTAATCATGTTTTTAACATGTAGAAGAAATAATATTATTCCATGTCACAGTGACCTAGAAAATAGAAAATGCATCACCATGTTTCTTCTTACAACACAGCAAAGCTGTACTTGGGCAGATAAACGTATCTTTAAAGCACCTTTTGCACATCTCAAGGCACTGATTGCAGTTCCATAGACACACTTTGCCACCTAGTCCAAGGGTCATTCTTCAAGTGGGAGCCAGGAGACTAGTTGTCCATAGAAAGCTCCACAGGCAAGCCCAATCTTGTTCTCAATCAAAGTCGACACATTTTCCAGCAGTGAATCAGAAGTTTCCCTTCCTTGAGCTGGGAAGCTGAAGCCAAATTATAATAGTAGGTCTGTTCCCCATCTTTGAGAAATCTGTCAGTTGTGGGATCATTTCACACTTGCTGTTCAAACAAATCAAGTACTGGAAGACTCTTGGGTTCTTAATGTCAGCCGGATTAAGAAGCACAGCAGAGCTGGGGTAAGGCACTTCCACATTGGTGAGGAATGAAGAAAATAGGCAACAGACCATTTCAACCCAGCTCTCACACAGCTCCTTGCGGTTAGCTACAGGCAGATACTATAGAGCTGGATTACGATCTTACATCCTCCATCAGGTAGGGCACAAGATGCCAATACAGCAAGAGAAAATGTTACAGAATTCCCCCTCCACAAATGTTTTCTCCATTCCTCTTCTTCTGCAACAGTCAACTCTTGCTGAGCATGGTTCCATAGGATCCAATTGCCCTCCAGTACCTTGCTCAGTGACTATTCCTTATGTGCAAGCCTAGAGAGCTTGTGTTTGACTGGAAGATTAGTTAATCTCAATTTCATCTTCACCCGCTATCCAGACTAATGCGCTCTCCAGCACGGGTGAGTAGATAGAGACTAGGAATGGGGACCCCGAGTATTTTCCCTCTCTGTAACCAGGTGTGCTGAGGCCAATTGTGGCGTCCCCAATGTCAGCTCGTCAATTTTTTGTTTAAATATAAGGAACACAATTTCCACCCAGAGGCTGGCTCAAGGTTGACAGATGGGTACAGGTTGGCTGTCAGTAGCACAATTCGAGCAATGGCTTTTGAAGCATTGATTTGGAACAGCTCACTGAGACCCAGATCAAGCAATTCCTCCTGGCCATGTCCTAAACCTGAATTTGTTGTATTCTTGAAACCAGTTTCACAGCAACAGATTCAATTACTGATATTGCATCACAAGTGGGAAATGTCCGCTGAGCAAGGTATTATTGGCTATACGATTTGTACTGCCATGTTGGCAGAAAACCTACCGTTCATTAGATCAGTGCAGAAAATCTGGCTGAAGTTTGTAGCGGTTTTGCTCAATTAGAACTAGTTAACTAACACTTGCAGATCACTGAAACATACATTGTGTGAATGTCATCACTGCGGCCAGTATTTGTTTAGCGACTTTTTATTGCTCAAGGTGATAGTTGATGGTGCTAAGGGATGGAACACTTTCTATTTCAAACACCCAGTATCAGCATCAAGCACTGATGCTTGATCAGGTGCAGCAAGGCTAGCTGCAGAATGAAGCTCCCTCAACTCTGCCCCAATAATATGCCTCACTCAACACCAGCCTCAGAAGACTCAATACTGTAACCAGTTTGTCATTTTAACATTTTCCACACCAGCCAACTGGTTAGCTTTGAGTGAGGTTGCACTTGGCCATCCCAAGGTGTTTGAGGAAAGCTGTTCCTTAACTGATTCATCCCTACAGTGCAAGCTGATCGAACATTAGGGAGGGTTTGTACAGCTCTCTACAGGTCATATGATCAAATATTGTAGGCAAATACAAAAATTGCAGTGAAGGGGTCCCGAGATACCTTTACAATCCAAATCTAACATTACAACAGAATCGATCAACCACCTGTAGGGGCTATTCTTCAAAAAGGTCTACCGAAGTATGCAGACCACCAGAATTCAGGGGTGAGAAATCTGCTAGCAAGGACCAGCAGTACTCAAGCAGAGGCCTAAAATACAGATGTTGACTGTTGTTAAGATGGTGGGGTTGGAAGTAGTGGGCGTAGGGTTTGGCTGCTGGGAAGGTGGCTCAAGTGGGGGATGGGGCGGGGGGGGGGGGGGTGGGTGGAGAAAGCTCAGCAGGAGGTATGTGGGAGGCCAGCCAGGACTGCGTTGGAATAGTCAAGTCTAGAGGTAACAAAGGCATGGATGAGGGTTTCAGCAGCGGATGAGCTGAGGCAAGGGCGGAGACGGGCGATGTTACGGAGGTGGAAGTAGGCAGTCTTTGTTATGCTGCGGATATGTAGTCAGAAGCTCATTTCAGGGTCAAATATGACACCAAGGTTGCGAACAGTGTGGTTCAGCCTCAGACAGATGTTAGGGAGAGGGATGGAGTCAGTGGCTAGGGAACGGAGTTTGTGGCAGGGACCGAAAACAATGGCTTCGGTCTTCCCAATATTTAATTGGAGAAAATTTTTGCTCATCCAGAACTGTATGTCAGACAAGCAGTCTGACAATTTAGACACCGTGGAGGGGTCAAGAGAAGAGGTAGTGAGGTAGAGCTGGGTGTCGTCAGCGTACATGTTGTTTTCGGATGATGTCGCCAAGGGGCAACATGTAGATGAGAAATAGGAGGGGGCCAAGGATCGATCCTTGGGGGACACCAGAGGTAACAATGCGGGAGCGGGAAGAGAAGCCATTGCAGGTGATTCTCTGGTTACGATTAGATAGATAAGAATGGAACCAGGTGAGTGCAGTCCCACCCAGCTGGACGACGGTGGGGAGGCATTGAAGAAGGATGGAGTGGTCAACCGTGTCAAAGGCTGCAGACAAGTCAAGGACAAGGAGGGATAGTTTACTGGCGGAAACCTGATTGGAGGGATTCAAACATGGAATTGCGGGAAAGATGGGCACGGATTTGGGAGGCAACAACATGTTCAAGGAGTTTGGGGAGGAAAGGGAGGTTGGAAATGGGGCGGTAGTTTACAAGGATGAGACAATTAATGCATAGAACAGTTTGTTGCCTGAGGCAATGAAAATTCTCGTTTGAGTGGTTCTGGTTGATAACAAATCAAATCGCCATGGTAATTTACTTTCATTTTTTGTAACAAGTTGGACTTTCTTTGGTTCCACTAGAATTTCGAAAGGATACAGAGGAAAATAAAATCCAAATTTACCACATGCATTTTCCTAAAAATAGCTGATCAATTAGACATGAAATGGCTTTCAAGTTGGCCAAGGCTCCCACAACAGGTAGGCACGCGGGGCCTCCCGTGATAGGCCCAACCCAGTAACGGTGCTGTGTCATAATCTGAAGATTCTGTCAGGGTGTCTCGCAATGCGCGGAACCCGACAGCCGAACTATAGCGGGAACAGAGCAAGCTCAGGCCAGTCAGTGGACTCGCCTGATCTTAACGGCCTTCCATGTACCATTCCCGCTGGGCGAGGGAGGTTAGAATCCATGCCCCAGTGTTCTGTGTGTCCTTGTTGCTCTAACACCCGGTATTTGTGAACCAGCCTGACTGCGCATGTGTTCGTGCGCACGTGTTCGGAAGTGAACTGTGGACCATCCTAAGGGACAAGTAACTGACTGGCATTTAGAGCGATTCTCACCACTCAACAATCAAAGAACAGGAGCGATGCAAGGCCACGATCCCTCCTACAACAGCTGTAACTCAGTGGGTAGCACTCTCAACTCGGAGTCAGGAGGTTGTGGGTTCAAGTCTCACTTCAGAGAATTGAGCACAAAAATCTAGGCTGACACTCCAGTGCAGTACTGAGGGAGTTATGCACAGTCAGAAGTGCTGTCTTTCAGATGAAACGTTAAACCGAGGCCCCGTCTGCCCTCTCAGATGGAGGTAAAAGTTCCACAGCACTATTTCGAAGAAGTTCAGGAGAGTTCTCCCCAGTGTCCTGGCCAATATTTATCCCTCAAACAACATCACAGATTATATGGTCATTATCACATTACTGTTTGTGGGATCTTGTTGTGTAGTACTTGGCTGCTGCATTTCCTACATTACAACAGTAACTACATTTCTAAAAAAGGAGTTAATTAACTGCAAAGTGCTTTGGAACATCGTGAGGTCGTGAATGGCGCTATAGAAATGCAAGTCTTTCTTTCCCCCTCCTATATCGAAGCCGCACCCATAAGGAAGTGCAAGGTCCCTCCCCAGAGTGACGTGGCCTGTACTGGAGAGAATGGCCCCAGCACAGTGTGTGGTTGCTGACACTTGGTTTGGTTTTTAAATTCCTCACCAAGCATTGACTGTAAACACCTCACAGTAAAGAAGTTGGAAGAATCACATCATAGAATCATAGAATAGTACAGTACAGGAGGCCGCCATTCGGCCCATCGAGTCTGCGCCGGCTCTTTCGAAGAGCAATCCAGTCAGTCCCACTCTCCCGCTCTTTCCCCATAACCCTGCAATTTTTTCTCCTTCAGGTATTTATCCAATTCCGCCTTGAAGGCCACCATTGAATCTGTGTCCACCACCCTATCAGACAGTGCATTCCAAATACTAACCACGGTGTAAAAAGGGTTTTCCTCATGTCACCTCTGGCTCTTTTGCCAATTGCCTCTGGTTGTCGACCCTTCAGCCATTGGAAACAGTTTTCTTTATTTATTCTATCTAAACCCTTCATGATTTTAAACACCATCAAATCTCCTCAGCCTTCTCTGCTCCAAGGAGAACAACTCCAGCTTCTCCAGTCTATCCACGTAACTGTAATCCCTCATCCCTGGAACTATTCTAGTAAATCTCTTCCGCACCCTCTCTAAAGCCTTCACATCCTTCCTAAAGTATGGAGCCCAGAATTGGACACAATACTCCAGCTGGGGCCGAAGTAGTGTTTTATACAGGTTTAGCATCCTTGCCCACTAACCATGTGTGACCAGAGTACATGTTACTGAGAGATGGGGGTTGGAGCTGGGAGCTCGATTTTGAATTCTGTTGTTGTCTCCTGCTTCTTGTGCCTTTTGCATCAACTAGAAACCCGATTTCAGATGCCTGGAATCTGGCTTGATGAGGGAACTTTCGTGCACCAGTCACAAGGACACATGATGGGCTTACTCATAGAATGACCTCATTGATCATGTTGCAAAGACTAGGCTTGTATTCCCTCGTGTACAGAAGATTAAGGGGAGATCTTCTATACTCGTGGGATGATTAATGGGTTTCTTAGGATAGAGAGAGAAACTATTTCCTCTGGTTGGGGGGGAGGGGGGGGTGGGGAGAGTCCAGAACAAGGGAGCATAACCTTAAAGTTAGAGCCAGGCCATTCAGGGGTGATGTCAGGAAGCACTTTTCCGCACAAAGGGTAGTGGAAATGTGGAAATCTGGAACACTCTTTCCCCAAAAAGCTGTTGAGGCTGGGGGTCAATTGGAGATTTCAAAACGGATATTGATAGATTCTTGTTGGGTAAGGGTGTTAAGTGTTACGGAACCAAGGCGGGTCGATGGAGTTAAGATACAGATCAGCCATGATCTAACGGAATTGTAAATCAGGCTCGAGGGGCTGAATGGCCTCCTCCGGTTCCTATGCTCTCCAGCCCATTTGATCTGAATACCAATCCTACTATCTTCCCCATTACAACATCCAACTGTTTTTGGTTAAATGTTTCCTGGCCTCATCAGCCCAGTCCTGTTTATCGCCCGCTGTGCAGAGATACTTCCTGACATCAGTCTGAAACTTGCTCTTCACACCCTCACCCTGAACTTTCGCCATCTCCAGTTTTAGCTACTTTACCTGTTCACTATCCAGTGACTCCAGTGGAAGTGTGGATGGAGGTCGGGTAAGGACACAGTTGGGGTTTGGCTGTGATCTCGCTCAGCTGACTACCTTGACACAGTGTGGAACAGTACCCCAATACCAGTCATGAGCTTCAGGAGAGGAGAACACTTGGGGAGAGATTTAATGCTTCCCCAATCTAGAAACCTCCTCAGGCTTTAATGGGGGTGAAAGCCTGGTCATTGGTCGCTGGCCACTGCTCCTGTGAGACACTGAAGGGTGCGAGTTGAGATTTTGTTTTGTGTGGTAAATTGCAGAGGCTCTTTCGATGTTGCCACGACTCAGTTCTACACTGCCTGTGTGCTGGAGGCCTTTGCATATTTACACTACAAAGGGGTCATTTACAGGGACCTCAAAAGCTGGAGAACATAATCCTCATCCACAGTGGTTATGTCAAGCTGCGAAGCACCGTCCCTCCCTGCTCTTCACTGTTTGCCCCTTTATCTGGTAAGTTTGTTTACATTGGCAAGAATGGCCTAGTCAGGTGGTGCTCTGGTGAACACAGTACAGAATTAGTAGAACGTGGGTAGGGATTGGTCTTGTCGTTCTATGCACACACACACAGCTCCCTGATATCAGCGAGTAATCAGTGAAGAAACAAAACCAGAGAAGTTCCCTTTATGATGCAGGAAAGGTGGGGCAGTGTGGTAGACATTCATGGTGCAGTGGGGAGCCCTGGAAGCAGTGCATCACAAGTGTGTGCTGAGATCTCGGATACCTGCCTAGCCCCACACCCAACACCGCAGGCTAACTTCCTACTATACTACTCCAGCCAAGGAAATAGAGCATTGCTGTCTCAGCGAGTGTGTCAGGGCAGCGCACGACATCCAGGGCCTTGTAGGGTACATGTTTGGGGAAGGAGTGGGCAAGTGGTGGAGTGGATCCTAAAGAGGTGTGAAAACTACAATCAAAAATCAGAGCTGGCAATTAAAAAAAAGACTAATAATAATTAGTGGAGTGCTGGGTGGTTCAGGAGATTTACCAGAATGGCATCAGGGATGAGGAACTGGAGTTATTTGGAGATACCAGAGAAGTTTGGATTGTTCTCCTTGGAGCAGAGAAGGCCAAGTGGAAATTTAATAGAGGTGTTCAAAATTATGATGGTTTTTAATAGAGTAGATAGGGAGAAACTGTTTCCACTGGCAGGATGGTCGGTATCCAGAGGACACAGATTGAAGATAATTGGTAAAAGAACAAGAGGGGAGAAAACATTTACGCAGCGAGTTATGATGATCTGGATTGCACTCTGAAAGGGTGGTGGAAGCAGATTCAATAGTAACTTTCAAAAGAGAATTGGATATATCCTTGAAGAGGAAATAATTGCAGGACTTTGGGGAAAGAGTGGGGGAGTGGGACTAATTGGATTGCTCTTTCAAAGAGCCGGCACAGGCACAATGGGCCGAATGGCCTCTTTCTGTGCTGCAAGATTCTATGATTCAGTTAGTTGTGTGCTGGAGTGGGGGACAGGCCCCTGGGTTCAAATCCCCTGCAGGAGTCACAGTCTTTCATCCTTTTGAAGGTTCAAAAACGGGATCTGAGGATATGGAAAGAGAGCCAGAGGCTGTTGGGAGCATGCCCAATGATTGCCATACTCTCGCCTCCATCCTCAGGCCTTCTGGATGTTCCCAATGGTGCTGATACGACAATCTATCACAAATAAATCATTAATCTTTGAATCTAATTACAGTTTTGTTTGGGAAGAGTGGCTGGTGGAAGACAACTTATCTGCACAATCCACACATCCAAAAAACAGGATCTAGCAGATAAGTTGTCTTACACCAGCCACTCTTCCCAAACAAAACTGTAATTAGATTTTAAGATTGGCAGCTAGCATAAAAGGGAATCCAAAGGTCTTCGAAAGGCATATCAACAGCAAAAGAGTTGTCAGAGGAGTGGTGGGGCCAAGTAGGGACCAAAATGGAGATCTATTGGTGGAGGCAGAAGGCATAGCTGAGGTACTGAGTACTTTGTATCTGTGTTTATCAAGGAAGAAGACTTTACCAACGCTATGGTAAATGAGGAGGCTGCCAGGATACTGGATAACATAAAAATAGATAAAGAGGTAATAGAAAGGCAGTAATTAAAGTAGATAAGTCACCCGGTTCGAATGGGATGCATCCTAGGTTGCTGAGGGAAGTGAGGGTAGAAATTATGGAGGTGCATACTTTCAATGCTCCTTAGATACAAGGGTGGTGCCAGAGGACTGGAGGATTGCAAATGTTACACCCTTGTTCAAAAAAAGGGGAGAAGGACAAACCTGGCAATTACAGGCCAGTCAGTTTAACGTCGGTGGTGGGGAAGCTTTTAGAAACAATGATCCGGGAGAAAATTAACAGCCACTTGGACAAGCATGGACTTATAAAGGAAAGCCAGCACAAATTTGTTAAGGGCAAATCGTATTTGACTAACTTGATTGAGTTTTTTGAAGAGGTAACAGAAAGGGTGGATGAGGGCAGTGCAGTTGATGTTGTGTATATGGGCTTTCAAAGGTGTTTGATAAACTACCACATATTAGGCTTGTTAGTAAAATTGAAGCCCATGGGACAAAAGGGGCAGTAGCAGCACGGATACAAAATTGGCTAAAGGATAAAAGAGAGAGCTGTGGTGAATGGCTGTTTCTCAGACTGGAGGGAGGTATACAGCAGAGTTCCCCAAGGTTCAGTACTAGGACCACTGCTGTTTTTGATATACATTAATGACTTGAACTTGATGGTATAGGGTACAATTTTGAAATCTGCAGATGACACGAAATTTGGAAGTGTAGTAAACAGTGAGGAAGATAGTAATAGACTTCAAAAGGACTTCGACAGGCTGGTGGAATGGGCGGACACATGCAGATGAAATTCAATGCAGAAAAGTGTGAGGTGATACATTTTGGTAGGAAGAATGAGGAGAGACAAGACAGGCTAAATGGTGCAATTTTCAAGGGGGAGCGAGAACAGAGAGACCTGGCGGTGTTTGTGCACAAATCTTTACAGGTGGCAGGACAGGTTAACAAAGCAGTTAACAAAGAATATGGGATCCTGGGCTTTATAAATAGAGTACAAAAGCCAGGAAGTTATGCTAAACCTATATAAAACGTTAGTTCACCCCCAGCTGGAGTACTGTGTCCAATTCTGGGCACCACACTTTAGGAAGGACGTGGAAGCTTTGGCGAGGGTACAGAAGAGATTTACTAGAATGGTTCCAGGGATGAGGGATTACAGTTATGTGGATAGACTGGAGAAGCTGGGGTTGTTCTCCTTAGAGTAGAGAAAGCTAAGAGGAGATTTGATAGAGGTGTTTAAAATCATGAAGGGTTTAGATAAAGTAAATGGCTGAAGGGTCAGTAACCAGAGGTTCTTGGTGGTAACATTGGAAGGAAGCCCTTTGAAGATTTAAAATTTTATGTTCCAGTTTCTTGCCCACTTCTCTTGAAGGTATGGAGTTCGTGCTGGAGTAAAGATTTATAAGTGCCAGCTGCTCTCCAGTACCTCATCAAGGTGGCCAGAGTGTCAGCAAGATATTCAACCATAGCCATCACCACCTAGCCTGACCATGCTCTCACCAGAGTGCCAAATACACTTTCCAACAAGGGTCAGTAAAGAGTGGGAACGCTGGCTGACTTTCACGTTCCCTAGCAAAAGGGGGCACCAAAACTAATTGTTGGAGGCACCAGTTGAGATCAGTTAATTTAGTTGAGAAAAACACAATGATATTATCAGTGTAGAATTTACTTAGCATGTGTGTACTGCATCTAATGAAAACACTCAGTTCCAACATTCCTCTGAAGTACAATTTGTAATAATGAAACCCCAAATGAACTGAGCCAGCTCTGCAGATGACGTGCATTAGCTACATATATATTCTGAATGAGGCAAAGGTTACTCAGTGCTCAGAGTTAAATGCTTTGGCTCAACCAGCGACTCCCCGGTTCATGGCTTCGGCTGCACAGGCAAACATGACCATAAAGAGTGCTATAATACCCGGTGATCGCCGTCAGCCAGGCATTCTCTTGGATTCTGCAGGCAACCCTGTGTAAACAATAATCAGAGAAAAACATCTATATAGCACTTTAAGCAGATGGGTTGGGTTAAGGCATTGCTATTACATGATGTAACTTCAGAAAAATGGTATCCCAACCACACACATACTGTTACACTCAACTCAGCATCAGGCAGAGAGGTTAGGAGGATAGGAGTTTTAATTGAGTCAGAAGCAGGGAGAACTGTGCTCTAAGTTTACATTTTAAACATATGTCTCATAGCCACCCAGTCTTAAACATCATCGGCCATGTCAAACAGGGTGTTCATTTCAGAATCCCTTTTTCCAGCAGTTTCATGGAGACAATGAATCGTCTCAAATAACGGTAGCCCTGGTCATCAAGATGACAGCGATGTACCGTTTCAGAGAGTTCTGGAAAAGGGTACTTGAGGGGTTTATTTTCTTTCTTTGAAAGTTCTACTTAAGAATCAGCTTTCTAATGATACATATGTGGAAAATAGGTAAACCACAATAAATCCAATCCCTTGTATAACTGTTCTCTGCAGTTACAATAACTCCTCACACAAGCCACAAAAATAATTTCCCAAGTGTTGAACAACGTGTTGGAGAAGAAAGCAGCTTTTCACCTTGCATAGCAGATCATCACACTGGAGCCTGCCCTTGCAACTGTACTGAATGGCACCAAATTATATTTTTAGCTTAAGTATCAATAGTGCATTTTTAGAATAAGATTGCCTCTGCAGATTATGTCTCTCACCTATGTCTTGACCATCATTGTCGATGGGTCAAATGTTTTCTTCCTCATAGGTTAAACCTGCGTATCCAGAGAACCCCACCCCACAACCCACCCCCAGACCCATCCTTGGCCCCTTCGCTTTGTTGTTAACAGGCTGCCTCTTGGCGAGATCAGCGTGGGATCAGCTTCCTCTTGTCAACCCCCTTCTCTTTTCCCCACTATTGGCTACTGTGCCTTCAGTCAATTCGGTCCCACTTTCTGGAATTCCTTCCCTAAACTCCTTCATCTCCCTCTCCCCTCCTTGAAGACGCTCGTTAAATCCCAGCTCTTGGAGTAAGCTCTAGTCACCCCTCCCGATCGCTCCTTCAGCTCAACAACCATTTTCCTCACAAATCTCTGAAGTGTCGTGGACAGTTTTCCAAGTTAAATACAAGTTGTGTTGTTTCTCCTTTTTAATTGGTTATTTTCTACTCTTACATAGAAGATAGGAGCAGGAGTAGGCCATTCGGCCCCTCTAGCCTGCTCCACCATTCAATGAGATCATGGCTGATCATCCAAATTCAGTACCCTGTCCCTGCCTTCTCCCCATATCCCTTGATCCCTTTAGCATTAAGAAATATATCCAACTCTTTTTTGAATATATTTAATGAACTGGCCTCCACCACCCTCTGTGGCAGAGAATTCCACAGGTTCACCACTCTCTGGGTGAAGTTGTTGCTCCTCATTTCAGTCCTAAATGGCTTACCCCTTATCCTTAGACTATGACCCCTGGTTCTGGACTCCCCGGCCATCAGAAACATCCTTCCTGCATCTAGTCTGTCCAGGCCTGACAGAATTTTATAGGTTTCGATGAGATCCCCTCTCAATCTTCTAAACTCCAGTGAGTATAAGCCCAATCGACACAATCTCTCCTCATACGTCATTCCTGCCATCCCAGGTATCAGCCTGGTGAATCTTCGCTGCACTCCTTCCATGGCAAGAACGTCCTTCCTCAGGTAAGGCGACCAAAACTGCACACAATACTCAAGGTGTGGTCTCACCAAGGCCCTGTACAACTGTAGCAAGACATCCTTGTTCCTGTACTCGAACCCTCTTGCTACGAAGGCCAACATACCATTTGCCTTCTTAACCACCTGCTGCACCTGCATGCTTACCTTCAGCGACTGGTGCACAAGAACACCCAGGTCTCTTTGCACTTCCCCTTCTCCCAATCTATTGCCATTCAAATAATAATCTGCCTTCCTGTTTTTGCCACCAAAGTGGATAACCTCACATTTATCCACATTATAGTGCATTTGCCATGTTTCTGCCCAATCACCCAACCTGTCCAAATCGTCCTGGAGTTTCACGACATCCTCCTCACAGCTTACCCTCCCACCCAGCTTTGTGTCGTCTGCAAATTTGGAGATATTACATCCAATTCCCTCGTCCAGATCATTTATATTGTGAACAGCTGGGGTCCTAGGACCGATCCTTGCGGTACCCCACTAGTCACTGCCTGCCACTCGGAAAACGACCCGTTTATTCCAACTCTTTGCTTTCTGTCCGCCAACCAGTTCTCTATCCAAGTCAATACCTTGCCCCCAATCCCATGTGCCTTAATTTTGCACGCTAATCTCTTATGCGGGACCTTATCGAAAGCCTTCTGAAAGTCCAAATACACCACATCCACTGGTTCTCCCTTATCTATTTTACCAGTTACATCCTCAAAAAATTCCAGTGGATTAGTCAAGCATGATTTACCTTTTGTAAATCCATGCTGACTTTGTCCGATCCGGTCACTGCTTACCAATTGCTCTGCTATTACATCTTTTATAATAGATTCTAGCATTTTCCCCACTACCGATGTCAGGCTTACCGGTCTATAATTCCCCGCTTTTTCTCTACCACCTTTTTTGAATAGTGGGGTAACATTAGCCACCCTCCAATCCATGGGTACTGTTCCAGAGTCTATCGAGTTCTGGAAGATGACCAGCAATGCATCTACTATTTCTAGAGCCACTTCCTTAAGTACCCTGGGATGTAGATTATCAGGCCCTGGGGATTTATTGGCCTTCAGTCCCATCAATTTTCCTAACACCATTTCCCTACAAATACTGATTTCTTTCAGTTCCTCCCTTTCATCAGACCCTATGTTCCCCGGCATCTCTGTGAGGTTATTTGTGTCCTCCTTTGTGAAGACAGAACCACAGTATGAATTTAGTTGGTCTGCCATTTCTTTGTTTCCCATTATAAATTCCCCCGATTCTGACTGCAAAGGACCTACGCTTGACTTCACCAATCTTTTTCTCTTTACATATCTATAAAAGCTTTTACAGTCAGTTTTTATGTTCCCTGCAAGCTTACTCTCATATTCTATTTTCCCTTTCTTAATTAATCCCTTTGTCCTCCTTTGTTGAATCCTAAACTGCTCCCAATCCTCAGGATTATTGCTTTTTCTGGCCAATTTATATGTCGTCTCCTTGGATCTTATGCTATCCCTAATTTCTCTTGTTAGCCACGGTTGAGTCACCTTTTTTGTTTTATTTTTATGCCAAACTGGGATGAACAAATTCTGTAGCTCATCCATTCGGTCTTTGAATGTTTGCCATTGCCTATCCACCGTCAACCCTTTGAGTGCCATTCCCCAATCAATCCTACCCAACTCGCTCCTCAGACCATCGTAGTTTCCTTTATTTAAATTGAGGACCCTAGTCTCTGAGTCAACTACTTAATTCTCCATCTTAATGAAGAATTCGATCATATTATGATCGCTCCGACCCAAGGGGCCTCGTACAACAAGATTGCTAATTAATCCTTTCTCGTTACATAATACCCAGTCTAAGATGGCCTGATCTCTGGTTGGTTCCTCGACATATTGGTCCAGGAAACCATCCCGTAAACACTCCAGGAATTCCTCCTCCACAGTATTGTTACTAATTTGGTTGGCCCAATCTATATGTAGATTAAAGTCACCCATGATGACTGCTGTGCCCTTATTGCACGCTTCTTTAATTTCCCTTTTAATGCCATCCCCAACCTCTGCCTTACTGTTTGGAGGTCTATATACCACTCCCACTAATGTTTTTTTCCCCTTAGTATTTCTCAATTCTACCCATACAGATTCCACATCATCAGAGCTAATATCCTTCCTTACAATTGTGTTAATCCCTTCTTTAACCAGTAATGCTACCCCACCTCCCTTTCCTTTTTGCCTATCTTGCCTGAATATTGAATACCCCTGGATGTTGAGTTCCCAGTCTTGGCCATCCTTGAGCCACGTTTCCAACTGAATCATATTGGTTTACCTCTATTTGCGCAGCCAATTTGTCCACCTTATTACAAATGCTCCTCGCATTAAGACACAAAGCCTTCAGGCTTGTTTTTTTAACGCTCTTAGACCTATTAGAATGATTATTTACTGTGGCCACGTTTGATTTAAACCGTTGATTTCTCTGACTTCCACTTTTGTTTTTCTCCTTCCTATCTTTTGCTTTTATCCTTGTTTCCCTTTCCTCTGTCTCCCTGCTCAGGTTCGCAACCCCCTTCCATTTTAGTTTAAACCCCCCCCGAACAGTGCTAGCAAACCTCCCCGCAAGGATATTTGTCCCGCTCTGGTTCAGGTGCAACCCGTCCGACTTGTACAAGTCCCACCTTCCCCAGAAGCAGGCCCAGTGATCCAGGAAACTAAAGCCCTCCCTCCTGCACCAACTCTTTAGCCACGCATTCATCTGCTCTATCCTCCTATTCCTATACTCACTAGCACATGGCACCAGGAGCAATCCAGAAATTACAACCTTTGAGGTCCTGCTCTTTAGTCTGCTACCTAGCTCCCTAAATTCTTGCTGCAGGACCTCATCCCTCGTCCTACCCATGTCATTGGTCCCAATGTGAACCACGACCTATGACTGTTCACCCTCCCCCTTCAGAATGCCCTGCAGCCGTTCAGTGACATCCTTGACCCTGGCACCAGGGAGGCAACAAACCATCCTGGAGTCACGTCTACAGCCACAGGAACACCTATCTGTTCCCCTTACGATAGAATCCCCTACCACTATTGCTCTCCCACTCTTTTTCCTCCCTTCCTGAGCAGCAGAAGCACCCCTGGTGCTGGGAAGTTGGCTGCTGCTGCCTTCCTCTGGTAAGTCATCCCCCTCAACAGTATCCAAATCGGTATACCTGTTTGAGGGGGGGATGGCCACAGGGGTCCCCTGCACTACCTGCCTGCCTCTACTGCTCTGCCTGATGGTCACCCATTTCCCTTCTGCCTGTGCAGCCCTTACCTGCAGTGTGACCACCTCACTAAACTTGTTATCCACAACCCTCAGCATCGTGAATGCTCCAAAGCCCATCCATCCGCAGCTCCAGCGCCGCAATGCGGTCTGCTAGTAGCCGCAGCTGGATGCATTTCTGGCACACGTGGTCGTCAGGGACACAGGCAGCGTCCCTGAATTCCCATATAGAGCAAGAGGAGCTAACACGGGGCTGGGCTCTCCTGGCATGACTTCCCCTTTAATTAATTTAAATTAATTCACTATCACCAATTAAAGATAAACTCTAGGCGCTTGTATGGTTTACCAACAGTCCCCGCTACACCAGAAAAGACCTTAGCAACTATAAACCACAGAATTAAAGTTTAAAAAAGAGTAATACTCACCAACCAATCACTTACCTGCTCCCTGGTGACGTCACACTCTTTTTACCTCTCGCCCCGCTGCTGAGTTGGTGTGCCTCGGTGCTCGCGCCGGTTTTTATACCGGGCTCCTCTCCTCGCCTCGCTGCTCCCTGGTCCGAACTGGTCGGGCCGCGGTACTCGCGCCGGTTTTTATACCGGGCTCCTCCTCGCCTCGCTGCTCCGAACTGGTCGGGCCTCGGTGCTCGCGCCGGTTTTTATACCGGGCTCCTCCTCGCCTCGCTGCTCCCTGGTCCGAACTGGTCGGGCCTCGGTACTCGCGCCGGTTTTTATACCGGGCTCCTCCTCGCCTCGCTGCTCCCTGGTCCGAACTGGTCGGGCCTCGGTACTCGCGCCAGTTTTTATACCGGGCTCCTCCTCGCCTCGCTGCTCCCTGGTCGGGCCTCGGTACTCACGCCGGTTTTTATACCGGGCTCCTCCTCGCCTCGCTGCTCCCTGGTCCGAACTGGTCGGGCCGCGGTACTCGCGCCGGTTTTTATACCGGGCTCCTCCTCGCCTCGCTGCTCCCTGGTCTGAACTGGTCGGGCCTCGGTACTCGCGCCAGTTTTTATACCGGGCTCCTCCTCGCCTCGCTGCTCCCTGGTCTGAACTGGTCGGGCCTCGGTACTCGCGCCGGTTTTTATACCGGGCTCCTCCTCGCCTCGCTGCTCCCTGGTCCGAACTGGTCAGGCCTCGGTACGCGCGCTGGTTTATTATTTGCCAATCAAATTGTAGAAAACGTCTCAATTTCAATATTCTCCCTAATCAGATTCCACTAAAAAAATCTCTTAATTGCATTCTAGCAAAATAGATTACACATACTGTATTACAGAAATGCAGACACTGCAGCACAAGAGGGAGCCGTAAACCTTTCAACAAACTAAAATGCCACAGCTGTTCCTCAGCCATTTGATTACATGCCCCAGAAATAAAACCTCTCGCAAAAAGTGTAATAAAAAAGTACAAACTTAGGCAAACAGAGGGACACACCCATCAAACTTCTGAATATCCCAGACTCTGGTTACACCCTAACCCCACACTTAACAATGCTCATGTTCAAAAGCACAGTGGAGTGATCCCAATATAAACAAACAAACCAATATGTACAAGTCTGTCTCTGATATAAAAGATAAATGTAAGAAGTCACACGACACCAGGTTATAGTCCAACAGCTTTATTTGAAATCACAAGCTTTCGGAGCGCTGCTCCTTCTTCAGGTGAAGTGGAGAAATGCATAAAGACACACTTCACCTGATGAAGGAGCAGCGCTCCGAAAGCTTGTGATTTCAAATAAAGCTGTTGGACTATAACCTGGTGTTGTGTGACTTCTTACATTTGTCCACCCCAGTCCAACTCCGGCATCTCCACACCATATAAAAGATAATTCGACCAGCTCTGTGGACAGGGCTCCAATGCACTTTATATAATCAAGGGACATCCCGATATGCAATCAATCTCCACTGAACAAGGACCCTACTTTATTTCAACAAAATGGAGAGAGAAGGGAGAGAGAAATATGTGCATGGGAGATGGAGAGTGAGGAGGTAGTCAGGGTTTTAAAAATGTAGTCTGAATGGCAAGGGGACAGGGGAAAGAATTGTTATTCAGCAGAGAATGGGGGTGAAGACAGAGCGATGTTGTTGAGGCAGTAGAATGAGTTATGGAAGGCAGTGAGTGAGTGAGGGGAGGAGGGAGTGGGGAGAGGGGTGGCGGGAGCGGGGAGGAGGGAGCGGGGAGAGGGAGCGGGGAGAGGGGTGGAGGGGGCGGGGAGAGGGGTGGAGGGGGCGGGGAGAGGGGTGGAGGGGGCGGGGAGAGGGGTGGAGGGGGCGGGGAGAGGGGCGGAGAGAGGGAGAGGGGTGGAGGGGGCGGGGAGAGGGCGGGGAGAGGGGTGGAGGGAGCGGGGAGAGGGGTGGACAGTGAGGGGGGAGAGCGGTGGACAGTGAGAGTGAGGGGGCAGAATGAGAGAGAGAGAGAGAGAGAGAGAGAGGCTGGCAACATATTTCAGATTTCCAGCATCCGCAGTGTTTTGCTATTGTATTTCTGTGGCAACGTATCTTCTTCGACTGCAGTTTCGATAATGTATCTGAAAGTACATGGAGTGCATGTTTGTTTAGTTAGTGTTTTGCAGCCTAGCAACCTAAACTAAACTAATAGACAACGTTTGACATTTCCAGCCAGGGATTTTTATTAACAAAACTCTAACTACTGTAGTAGTACTTTAAAACCTGCATGCATGCCTTTTTTTGACCCAGAATGAAACTGCAAAGCCATAAAGTACACTTGGATATTTCTTATTAAATTTCTAATTTTCCAACTAATTACTGTTGTCATATGCGCTCTTTCTACTTCAGTTATTCACGGTTGATCAGATCTTGATGAAGCGGATGTTGACTGGTCCAATTTCTCATGTTATAAGGTTTACCTGACACATGTTCAGTGACCATTTGGGTGTGATGTCAGAGAGATACCAGCACCAGTCAGCTCAGTACTTTCAGGAGACAGGGTGGAAATTCGGAGGGCTGGAAAGAAAATTACCATCCTAAAATAAATCGCAGGGGGAAGAGAGGAAGCAAATACGAACAAACTCCCCTATCTATTTTACACCCAAGATTCAATGGGAACCAACAGACATAGCCAGAGGGGCCCACTCAGCACACCGAAGGGTCTAGTGTTACCCCCAGCAACATTCAAGTCCTCACTCAAGTTAGCTCCTTTTGGTAACTGTGAAGAGCCTGAAACTGCTCGAGAACATGTCCATCATTCTATCCTCTTACAAATTGGATCCGCTGGTAATGAAAAAGAAACAATTCAGACCCTACAGGCCTCAGCTGTTTCACCTGTTATGAATCAGTAATCGATAGAAAAAAATCTTATGTTAATTAAGCTCGTTAAAATGGTTTATTTGTGCAATCATTTGGGTAACACGGCAGTGGAGAATGTGCTCTGCATACAAGAGGACTGGTGTTATAGTAGAGCTAACATAAGAGAAAATGTCAGGATTATTCTCAATAATTTATTTTGAGATGTGACTTTAAGTACATTAGGTATTAACTTAAGTGATCAGTTTAGTTACAATGATAGTCTACCACCATTTGTTAGTTTCCCGTTAATGATTTTAAACAGTCAGATTGAAATAGAGAAAGAACATTGGAAAGCTAACAGTAGAGATTTTGAAAAGGAAATAAACAGAAAACAAAGATTCTGTCAAAGAAACACCCTCCCAAAAAAGTTAACTTCCCTTTTCAGATGCTGATAGACTTGTAATTCATTATTTCTAGTTGCTCCTTTTTATCTCACGTTAGTGTCGGACGAAGATCATTCATCTCCAAAAGATGACATTTTCTTTCTTCTTTTCAGATGTTGATGGACCTGCTGTGTATTTGCTGCATTTTCTGTTCTTATTTCAGAATGCTACCATTTATAATTTATTCCCTACATTGCAAATAATGGTATCAGTTGTGATATTTAATATTATTCCATTCTCACCAAGGTAAGAATATTAAATGCGGTACCTTACCAAGTGCAGTAATTGTATACTATGCAGGTAACACTAATGAGCATCATCATTTTGTCTGACATACTATAAGATGAAACTCTATTTTGGAGTTTTTGATTGGGACATGCAAGTTGGAGCTGATGAGAATAATGTTTTAACAAAATGAAGATGCACAGAAGTTTAACCTCTTCACTGCAGGGTCCTCATCAAGCCCAGATCAAAGTTGACTGTTCAAGAAACAAAATTTTAGCACAATATGCACCCATCCTTGTGAACTCACCAAGACAATATTAATATTTTCACAGAGCGTAATAAATGACTTGTGGAATAATGAAAGCCCGCCCCTTTTTGCAGAAATTTATGTTGATCGAAATGAGGGTTGAGCTTGGGAATGGAACACGTCCCATCGAGCACCCCAGGACAATTATGCAGAATAAAGCTCCCGCTATTCTGTCCCATCAAGGTGCCTTACACCCCAGCTCATAAGAACACCCCGTACTGCACCACTGGTTTTTAATAAACATTGAAAAATACCATTCAGTGCCACAGTATGTTACCTACCTCCAATTTATCACATGGCTCATTAGAAATCCTTAGAAAAATTGCACATGAAAAAGATATGTGCACTCTGAAATATCAAAGTCTTAGGGAGGCAGGACACATGGAGAAGACAAGTCTTTCATCTTGGGGACCTGGGTCCAAATTCAACCCACACTGGTCTCTGCTGGCTTTAAGGGTCTTACATGAAATCTAATTGCCGGATTAGAAAACTGTCCCACTGCACCACATTAGTTCGCCCCTCCACAAGACTTTCATAAATTAAAATGCATACATCATCTTGCACAATTCTCATAAGTACTACTGTATTATGAATGGGAATTAGGTAACATAGTGATACTTAATGCAGTCACATATTTTGCACCTGGTTGCAGAAGCAAAAATTAATTATGCTTTTCCGGGGTTAATAATGTCAGTGAATAACTATTGGCCCGTATTATCCGATCCCTACAGGTATGTACACATCCTTAGGGACCTCGCAAATGCCGGTTTCAAGCAAGCGCCACTACTGACCGAGTCCTGAAGGACATAGCTGCCAGTCTGGGTCTGCGACATGTGGTGAGAGAACCAACATGAGGGGAAAAACCTACTTGACCTCGTCCTTACCAATCTACCTGTCGCAGATGCATCTGTCCATGACAGTATTGGTAGCAGTGACCACCGCACAGTCATTGTGGAGACTAAGTCCCGTCTTCACTGAAGATACTCTCCATCGTGTTGTGTGGCACTACCACCAAGCTAAATGGGATTGATTCAGAACAGATTTAGCAGCTCGAAACTGGGCATGAGGTGCTGTGGGCCATCAGCAGCAGCAGAATTCTATTCCACCACAATCTGTAACCTCATGGCCCGGCAGATCCCTCACTCTACCATTACCATCAAGCCAGGGGACCAACCCTTGTTCAATAAGGAGTGTAGAAGAGCATGCCAGGAGCAGCACCAGGCATATCTAAAAATGAGGTGCGAACCTGGGGAAGCTACAACACAGTGCTAAAAAGTGAAGCAGCATGCTATAGACAGGGCTAAGCGATCCCATAATCAACGGATCAGATCAAAGCTCTGCAGTCCTGCCACATCCAGTCGTGAATGGTGGTCGATAATTAAACAACTAACGGGAGGAGGAGGCTCCATGAATATCCCCATCCTCAATGATGATGGAGCCCAGCACGTGAGTACAAAAGACAAGGCTGAAGCGTTTGCAACCATCTTCAGCCAGAAGTGCAGAGTGGATGATCCATATCGACCTCCTCCTGAGGTCCCCACCAGCACAATAGCCAGTCTTCAGCCAATTCGATTCACTCCAAGTGATATCAAGGAACAGCTCGGCTCACTGGATACAACATCCCGGCTATCGTGCTGAAGACTTGTGCTCCAGAACTAGCTGCGCCTCTAGCCAAGCTGTTCCAGTACAGCTACAACACTGGCATCTATCTGACAATGTGGAAAACTGCCCGGGTATGTCCTGTCCACAAAAAGTAGGACAAATCCAATACGGCCAATTACCGCCCCATCAGTCTATTCTCAATCATCAGCAGAGTGATGGAAGGTGTCATCGACAATGCTATCAAGCGGCACTTACTCACCAATAACCTGCTCACTGATGCCCAGTTTGGGTTCCGCTAAGACCACTCGGCTCCCGACCTCATTACAGCCTTGGTCCAAACATTGACAAAGGAGCTGAATTCCAGAGGTGAGGTGAGAGTAACTGCCCCTGACATCAAGGCAGCATTTGACTGAGTGTGGCATCAAGGAGCCCTAGTAAAACTGAAGTCAATGGGAATCGGGGGGAAAACGTTCCACTGGCTGGAGTCATACCTAGCACAAAGGAAGATGGTTGTGGTGATTGAAGGTCAATCATCACAGCTCCAGGACATTGCTGCAGGAGTTCCTCAGGGCAGTGTCCTAGGTCCAACCATCTTCAGCTGCTTCATCAATGACCTTCCCTCCAACATAAGGTCAGAAATAGGGATGTTCACTGATGACTGCACAGTGTTCAGTGCCATTCACAAATCCTCAGATAATGATGCAGCCCATGTCCATATGCAACAAGACCTGGACGATGTTCAGGCTTGGGCTGATAAGTGGCAGGTAACATTCGCGCCACCTCTCCTTGACATTCAATGGCATTATCATTGCCGAATCCCCACCATCAACATCCTGGGAGTCACCACTGACCAGAACCTTAACTGGGCCAACCTCATAAATACTGTGGCAACAAGAGCAGGTCAGAGGCTGGGTATTCTGCAGTGAGTGTCTCACCTCCTGACTCCCCAAAGCCTTTCTACCATCTACAATGCACAAGTAAGGAGTGTGATGGAATACGCTCCACTTGCCTGGATGAGTGCAGCTCCAACAACACTCAAGAAACTCGACACCATCCAGGACAAAGCAGCCCGCTTGATTGGCACCCCATCCACCACCTTAAACATTCACTCCCTCCACCACCGCCGTACCGTGGCCACAGTGTGTACCATCTACAAGATGCACTGCAGCAACTCACCAAGGTTTCTTCGGCAGCACCTCCCAAACCCGCAACCTCTTCCACCTAGAAGGACAAAGGCAGCAGGTGCATGGGAACACCACCACCTCCAAGTTCCCCTCCAAGTCACACACCATCCTGACTTAGAAGAATATTGCCGTTCCTTCATTGTCACTGGGTCAAAATCCCGAACTCCCTCCCTAACAGCACTGTGGGAGTACCTTCACCACACGGACTGCAGCGGTTCAAGAAGGCGGCTCACCACCACCTTCTCAAGGGCAATTAGGGATGGGCAATAAATGCTGGCGTTGCCAGCGACGCCCACATCCCATAAACAAATAAAAAAAACAGTTTGCATCGAGTGCTCACTTTGCCAGCAAGTTAAATATGTGATTATTCAAGGCGCAGTACTTAAATTAAACATTGCTTCCAAATGAAGTAAAATAGCCTTGTACAAGTTTATCATTCTTCAGATGAGCTGTGAGCCAAGGCCCAGTCTAACAGGTCTGCTGATTCAGAAGGAGGTGAGAGATCCCATGGCACGATTAGAAGAGGGGGAAGGAAGTTTGCAACCAATGCCACCAAAAATAGATTATCTGAAGATTTCTCTTATTGTTGACTGTTGGATGTTGCTGGTACAGATTGGCTGCCGTGTTTGCCGACATAACACTCCAAAATTGGGTGAAGTACTTTGAGGTGTTTTGACGAGATGATAAGGTGTTACAAAATATAAAAACATTTTTGTTCAACAAGAAACACATTGACCTCAAATTTGACCTGTGTTGATTTAGTCAAAATTTAGTTCTAATTTTAATTTAGTTGATGAAAAGACAATAATTTTAGTCACTGACTATCTGACTCCTCATTTTAGTCAACTAAAACAATTGTTTACACAAACAATGGCCCAGAAATTCAGGTCTCCACGGGTGAGTACGCATGGGGTACTCACCCGTAAGCCAGATGGAAGTGCACGTCGCATGCGCGGGAAACCGGCACTTCTGTTCCTCTGAACGAAGGGGTTCAGAGGTCGAACGCGTGCGCGGGGGAGGCTGCGCGTGCGCTTTGAACTTACGTTTTTTTTTTAAATACAGGTTTTCCCGGGAGGGTAAGTCTTTAGAATTTAGAAATTTAAAAAGCAGGCGTAAGGCCTGCTTTTTACAAGGTAAGTGGTCAATTAATTAAAATTTTTAAAAAAATTCCACAGGTTTATTATTTTTAAATACTTTAAAGCAAGGTAAGTTTATTTTTAGCCCCGTTAGAATATAAAATTATTTTTTCCAAAAATTTAAATTGTTTAAAATAGTTATTTAATGTAATTTATAGTTTATTTAAAAAATGTGATTTAAAAAAAAAAAATTATTTGAAGGTTTACTGCTATTTTGGGGCCGTAGTATTTATAAGTCTCGACAGCTCTTCCTGTCAATCTTATGAATGGGCTTTTCCCTCCTCCGATTGGCTGCCCATGGCCCACGTGATCCCAGGGGACGCATCGAACTAACTGCGCCCCTGGGACACGCAAGCACTGCGCGCCAGCAGCTGGGCCAGGCCCAGGATCGGAATTCCACGGGGGCCCTACAGCTCAACTGCCGGCGCGCAAGGTAAGTGCAGGTCGGGGGCTTGCACCCGCAGGAAGCCCCCGACCCGAATTTCTGGGCCAATATCTAAACACCTCTGTGTTTTACCTGTTTGTATACATCTAGTTCTCGGATATATCACATGGCTTAACCAATGTATTTCTCCAAATGGGAAGTTTGTCAATTTCCTCCCCTCCTATATAAAATTGCTTCTCTACATAACTATAGTCATTGCAACTCAAAGTAATTCATTGTGTGAAGCACCGAGATGTTGCAATAAGATAAGGTGCTATAGCAATGAAAGTGTTTCTTTTTTATTCTCCTCACCTTAAGGCACCGACTGTTCTTGGGGTTTAAATCCACAGCCTCCAGCTACCCTCCGCTATGATAAAAGGATTCAACAGAGTAGATACAGAGAAGCCATTTCCTCTGGTGGGGGAATCCAGAACAAGAGGGCGAATCTTAAAATGAGAGTTAGACGATTCAGGAATGAAATCAGGAAGCATCTTTTCACACAAAGGGTAGTGGAAATGTGGAATTCGCTCCTCCAAAAGGCTGTGGGTGCTGGGACAATTAAAATTTTCAAGACCGAGATTGATAGATTTTTATTAGGCGAGAATATCAAAGAATATAGATCAAAAGTGGTTAAATGGAGTTGAGGTACAGATCAGTCATAATCTAATTAAATAGCAGAACAGGCTTGAGGGGCTGAATGGCCTATTTCTGTTCTTATGCTCCGAAGTGTTGCCAGGATATTCGACCATTGTGGGACTTGCACTTGATCCTGATTCTGATTCTGTTTTGACCGAACATCCATCCACACACACTTCCCCGCATTACAACACAATAAGGAATGGGAATCTGGCCACTTGCAGTTCTACAGTTGCTGCCCACATTGAGATCAGCTGCATCAGACCACACTTGGAATAGAACCCGAGACCTTCTGGCGTGTGAGGGCTTGTTATTTAATAATGAGCATCACACGGGATAAATGTAGCCCCAATGTCGGGCAGAAGGAATACACGCTGTCTAAACACTTAGTTGTCTGCAGCACTGTCAGCAGAAGCAGATAGAGTACTGAAGTAGCACCAAACGGGCAACTACAGTTAGGTTTTCATCACTCAAACCACTGCCTTGTCCCGCAGTCCAGTGCTGGATTCAGGGCCTTTGTCACTGCACTCTAGTTGGTAATGGTGCTTTGGAAATACTGTGGCCAAGAGAAGCAGTAAACATGGTGGGTTTAAAGTATTATATTGTTTTTGGATAAATCATAAGCCACCATCCTCTAGCCCTTTCACACACCTCATGTAACTCTCAACAAAGACAAATCCTCCTGGCCACAAAACTTGACCTTCAACTGTCTGGGTTTCAAATCAAGTATCTTTTTAATTATGGTCCATTTAAAACACAGATTTGTCAATCATTTTATGTCCATGAGCTGTGAAATGCTGCACAACATCCCTGGAGATGAATTGATCCATCTACATCTTCAATTAGCTCTTATTATACAGCATGCTTGCAGAATGAGTGAAGTGCTTTCAACAATTAAAATTGTCAGATTCCGAACATAATTATCAGAGACTGTTCAAAAAAAGTTACGATCTGAATGTCCCAGAAGTTCAGCAGGTTAAGGAAGAAAGAACTTACATTTATATTGTGCATTTCACAATATCTCAGGACATCCTAAAACACTTTATAGCCTTTGAAGTACTTTTTAATTGTTGTCACTGTTGTAATGTAGGAAATGCAGCAGCCAATTTGCACACAGCAAGATCCCACAAACAGCACGGAGATAATGACAGATAATTTGTATTTAGTGATGTTAGCTGAGGGATAAATATTGGCCAGGACACCAGGGATAACTCCACTGCTCTTCTTCGAATAGTGCCGTGGGATCTTTTATATCCACCCGAGAGCAAATGGAGCCTCGGTTTAACGTCTCATCAGACCATGTGGAGGGCATCATAGTCGAGCCCAAATCTGTCTTTACGTAATATCCACATGTACACACTTTCCAGCAAGAGTCACTGAAAAGCACACAAGACAGGGAACATGGGTGATTAACCCCCTCAGTGAGAACTTATATTTATATCATGCCTTTCAGTTACTCAGGATATTCCGAAATGCTTCATGGCTGGTGAATTACTTTTGAAGTGCAGTCACTGTTAGGAAGACAAACATGATGGCCCATTTGTACACAGCAAGGTCCCACAAACAGCAATGAGATAACTGACCAGTTGATTTGTTTTGCTGCTGTTGGTTGAGGGAGGATTGTTGGCCAGGTCACCAGGAAAACTACCCTGCTCTTTTTCAAATAGCACCATGATCTCTTTTACAACCATCTGGACAGGGCCTTTTACAACTGGTGCCGATAAATCCGAAATTCTAGGAATCCATGTGTGTAACATAACCAACGACAACTCTGAGCTCATTTCAGTGTTCACTGACATTTGAGCACATGCACACGTAGAAGGAGTCACTGGAGAGATAACGGAAGCAGCAATCATGGTGTTCATTATCCTTCCTCTTCGATTCTGAGAAACGAACATGAATTCTAGCACCCCCACTGTCACCATCACTAAGATAAGCTAAACTAACCTGGATCAGTGATTGAACTTGCGGCTCTCTCATTATTGTGGCACAGTGCCACACCACACTCTGCATTTACCCACACAGTCATTGGGTGAGACGATAAGGATGATAAGGAGGTTTGCCACAGAACATCTACAGTATTCAGTAAAATATCTGGTTTTCATTTTTACACACAAGTGCTACTGCACGGCAACAAAGGGGCTTATGTTACGTTCCATATTTAACCAAACAAGACACTGGAACATGAAAGCTCAGATTTTGAGATATGGTTTGTATTACTATATGTAAAGTCATCCTACAATTAAAAACAAGCGGCATAAAAAATACTATCATGCAATAAAAATCTAATTTCTTACTTGTATCTTATCTTATCTAACATGGGTAATCTCAAAATCCTGGGATAATAGATCAATGAAGCCAGTATTCCTTGCACAGACCCTCTTGGGAATACTTACACCTCAGACTTTAACTTTGGACTTTTGTCATATCGTCTCCTCTCTCTTCCCCTTTCCCTCACCAAGTCATGTCACCTTTCATTTCTCCCCTCTTGGGTACTTTGCCACGTCCAATCCTGACCATAACCCATCACCTTGCCCTTTCCACTGATTTCACTGCCCTCCTCCCCTCCCTAAGTCTCTCCTTCAAAATAAACGTGCCCACCCATATTCATGGCCACCCCCTCGACCTTGCCTTCTACTGTGGCCTTTCTACGCCCATGGTCTTAATCACAGACAAGGCCATCTCCAACCAGTTCCTTGCCTCACTCACCACCTACAGATCCAATCGCTTCCAAACTCACTTCGTTCTGTGTCCTTGGAAAGACCTCTCCTAAAGGCATTTACAGCTGCCAAGTCTTTCATCTTCCATTCACAACGATACTTCTGCAGCTGTTGATCTGCCCAGCCACTCCCTCTCCTCCACGTTTAATGACCTTGTCCCAAGTAAAACCTAGTATAGCCCTCAGCTTTCCATCCTCTTCTCTTTCTGTCCCCACATGGCTACATCTGGAGTCCCCCCAAGAACCTATCCTTGGCACCTCCGCTTCCTCATCTGCAGGTTACTCCTTGGTGATATCATTGATGATAACAACCTCCATGTGTATGTTTCGGACACCCAGTTCTACCTCTTCACCACCTCTCTTGATCCCTCCACTGCTTCTGTGCTGTCAGGCTGCTGATCCAACATCCAGTCTTAGATGAGCCGCAATTTCGTCCAGTAAAACAGTGGCAAGATCAAAGCCATTGCCTTCAGCTCTGCCACCGATTCCGTCCATGGTGACTGCCTCACATTGAAACAGACTGTCTGCAACTTCAGCGTACTATTCAAGCTGAGCTGCCAACCCAATATCCTCTCTAGAACAAAGACCACCATATTTCCATTTGCGTATCATCCACCTCCGCCCATCTATTGCTGAAACTCTCATCCAAGCCTTTATGACCTCCAGATTCAAATATTCCAACGTTCTCTTTGCCGGCCTCTCAGCCTTCACACTCTATAAACTTCAGTACATCCAAAACAATGCTGCCCCTATCCTATCCCGTACCAACTTCCACTCACCCAGCACTCCAGTCCCTGCTGATCTACAGTGGCATCCAGTGTCACAATGCCTCCAATTTAAAATTCTCATTGTATTTCAATCCCTTCCTGGCCTTGCCCCTTCCTATCTCTGTAACCTCCCCACAGAACTCTGCATTGCTCCGACCCTTTGCCTCTTGTGCAACCCATCCCCACCTCCTTTGAACACAGCATAGGCGGCCGTACCTTCAGCCCACGCTCTGGAATTCCCTTCCTAATCCCCTCCACCTCCCATTCTTCATTCGACCCTCCTTACAACCCACCTCTTTGACTAAGCTTTTGATGATCCCTCCAAATACCTCCTTCTTTGGCTCAACATCCATTTTTGTATGTTTTTCCTACATTAAAGGCACTATACAAATGCAAGTTGTTGTTGCAGTTATTCCCTGGACTTACAAGCCACTCTGCAATCAAAAGCCACTCGGGGTACATCAGTACATTAGGTCCACCAAACCTTATCCCCCAGCTTTCTAGCTCAGTCAGCCTAGCATCAAGCATGGCTTAGAATGCCCATAAAGCATGTGTCACCACTAGCTGCTTGCTAGATTATTTCAAGAAAATTTAAAGAAAACAGTCACACAGCCATAAATGCTTACCTTGAGATTTTTTTCCATCTTCCTCACAGGATAGTGCATGTGTGCAACACGCTACCAAACACAGTGGCTATTCTGTGTGAACAGGATCATTTCTTGTAAAAGGGCACTAGACTGTTAAAAGATATTAATCTGTATGATTTGCAGCCATCTTGGCCAAGGTGGAAGGGATTGGGGGGGGGGGGTGGGGGACAAGGAGGAGGAGGAGAAAAGAATCCATGATTGAGGTCATCATCTACGGACTGTGGAACGAGTGGGCGATGAGCCAAATGGCCTTTTCCCCTTTCAAGCTTTCCTTCTGCTCATTTATTTCTTTATGTACAATAGAAATTGAAAAGGATAGGGGAGGGGGATTCAAATACTAATGAGAACATTTCCTTTGCATGCTAGCTATACTAAAATCGTAAGCCCACTTAGAGAACACGTTTACAATTTTGCTACAGGTAGCACACAGAGGAAATCTGCGTCAATCATTACGATCCTGTAGAAGACTTAAAGGTTAGCAACCATGTAACGAAAATGTGCATTTCATGCTGACACCCAGCAGTGTCATGTAGGAACAGAGGAACGACCTGTAACCTGTCCTCATAATTTAACCCTTTCAGCCCCGGTATCATTCTGGTGAATCTGCGCTGTACACCCTTCCAAGGCCAATATATCCTTCCCGAGCCATGGCGTCCAAAACTGAACGCAGTACGACAGATAGAAACATAACATAGAAGATAGAAGCAGGAGTAGGCCATTCGGCCCTTCGAGCCTGCTCCGCCATTCAACGAGATCATGGCTGATCAGCCAAACCCTAGCACCCGGTCCCTACACCGACAGGCATCCCACCCAAGCCCTATCCCCGTAACCCCACGTGTTTAATCCCCCCTAACACTAAGGGCCAATTTTTTTTTTTATTATCATGGCCAATCAACCTAACCCGCACATCTTTGGGCTGTGGGAGGAAACCGGAGCACCCGGAGGAAACCCACGCAAACACGGGGAGAATGTGCAAACTCCACACAGTCACCCGAGGCCGGATTTGAACCCGGGTCCCTGGCGCTGTGAGGCAACAGTGCTAACCACTATGCCACAGATGCGGTCTAACCAAGGCTCTCTACAACTGAAGCATTACTTCCTCCCCTTTGTCTCATCCAGTCTCTGCAGCATTTCTAACATTAACATTTGGGTGACAAATTAGCAGCATCAGTAGTCGATAAATGATTGTAAAATAGCCTAGTGTACTTTAGAGCTGATGTAACCTGACGTGGTTAAGTCATTTAACCTTCTTAAATCAGCTATAGAAAGCTTTTTGCTCTGCACGAGATGTTGAGGAAAGCACGCTCATCAGGAAACCTTTCCAACTCCAGAGATTCCAAACTCCTACCCACTTTGAACCTTCAAAAGAACCCGGCAGGGTGTATGCTCGTGCACAACTCCTCCCACCCAATTCTCTTCTGGGTTATATTCTACACAGCACCTGCTGTTTACAGTTCCAGTTTATGGCTCTCTCGTTAGAGCAGTTGACTTGTTGAAGCTCACTGCAGTGAGGTAAACAGAGGCTACTTGTACAGTAAACTCTCACCCGGGACAGCAATAGGGATGCTGCAATTGGCCTCGTCTGTGGGAGGGGAAGAAGTGCGAGAAAAATCAATCAGGCTTCCCACTGTGACCGCTGCTGGAAAGTGCTTATGTCGATATTGGGTGATGCCTTGCCACAGTTGAATAGGTCACTGATGCTGTACAGTCTCACAAAGGGTTTCTTGGGTGGCATGCCACAAGAGGCCCAACCCCCTTAAAACACTATCCCAGGAACAGAACTCAGTCTTTGAGAGCAAGAGAAAAAGAAACTGGCAGGAAAACTTCAAAAGAAAACAGATTCTCAGAACCCATCACCAGCGCTGTTCAAAAAGGCAAGAATCAACCCACACTCAACACTGTGATAATTTAAGTTTGTACTAGAGATTTCAAGTCTATTATCTAAAGTACAAGTCGAGAAAGATAAAAATTACGGTGCAATTTATATCAAATTTAAATTGATACTTGAGGCTAGATGAAAAACTTCATAAAACCTTCAACAGCAGTGAAGAAAATGAATTTGATTCGATGGGACTGTTCTAATTAAATGTATTTTTAGGCACAATCAAATTGAAATCTCAATCCCGTATCTACAGGAATTCCTGTATTTTACATCAAAAGCAAACCCCAACAGGATAGGAAGGAAATACTTGCATGACTGTCGCATTGGTGAGATGTTGGGCTCCCAAAGTGAATAAACCTGCCCCAAAATGTAAAATGACGTCACGGGATATGTGCGGCACTCAAAGGGCATCATAGGTTTCGATAAATGAGAAACCATGAATGAGGAAACACCAGTCCATCTATCAATGCTGTTTCTTCCACTGACTTTAGGCTCCAGCATCTCACGCAATATGTTTCGATGATTCTGCACAATCTTTGCCCACATGCTAAATACAACAAAACATTTTGGGCACACTTGCAACATTTTTATCTGAATTTGTTTTACTCTTCTTTGTAATTGAGTATTTAATTAAAAATTAACAATTTTATAAAGGCTTATAGCTCATGTATATCCACAATAGCTCAGCTTCAACTTACAAACTCAGAGTGGCAGAAGGTGGGGAGTGGTGTTCCACAAGGAGCAGTGCTGGGACCACAGTTGTTCACAATTTATATTAACGATTTAGACATTGGAATCAAAAACACAATTTCTAAATTTATGGAAGACACAAAATTGAGGGGGGGGGGAGATGGTCAATATTGAGGAGGATTAAAACAAATTACCAAGAAGATATTAATAAACTTGCAGAAGGAGCATATAATTGACAAATGAGTTTCAACACAGGTAAGTGTGAGGTATTACAATTTGGTAAGAAAAATAAGGAGGTCACATAATACTTGGAAAATAAGAATCTAAATGGGGTAGAGGAGCAAAGGGATCTGGGAGTACAAATAGACAAATCACTGAATCACAGTGCTGGGGCCTCAGCTGTTTACAATCTACATTAATGACGTGGATGAAGGGACCGAGGGTACTGTAGCCAAATTCGCTGATGATACAAAGATAGGTGGGAAAGCAAGTTGTGAAGAGGACACAAAGAATCTGCAAAGGAATATAGAGAGGTTAAGTGGGTGGGCAAAAACTTGGCAGATGGAGTATAATGTGGGAAAATGTGAAGTTATCCACTTTGGTAGGAAGAATAGAAAAGAAAATTATTTAAATGGAGAGAGACTACAGAATGCTGCGGTACAGCAGGATCTGGGTGTCCTCGTACATGAAACACAAAAAGTTAACATGCAGGTACAGCAAGTAATTAGGAAGGTAAATGGAATGTTGGCCTTTATTACAAGGGGGATGGACTATACAAGTAGGGAAGTCTTGCTACAACTGTACAGGGCATTGGTGAGACCACACCTGGAGTACTGCGTACAGTTTTCGTCTCCTTATTTAAGGAGGGATATACTTGCATTGGAGGCAGTTCAGAGAAGGTTCACGAGGTTGATTCCTGAGTTGAAGAGGTTGTCTTATGAAGAAAGGTTGAGCAGGTTGGGCCTATACTCATTGGAGTTTAGAAGAATGAGAGGTGATCTTATTGAAATATATAAGATTCTGAGGGGGCTCGACAGGGTAGATGCGGGGAGGAGGTTTCCCCTCGTGGGGGAATCTAGAACTCGGGGGCATAGTTTCAGAATAAGGGGTCGCCCATTTAAAACGGAGATGAGGAGGAATTTCTTCTCTCAGAGGGTCGTGAATCTTTGGAATTCTCTACCCCAGAGAGCTGTGGAGGCTGGGTCATTGAATATATTTAAGGGGGAGAGAGACAGATTTTTGAATGATAAGGGAGTCAAGGGTTATGGGGAGCGGGCGGGAAAGTGGAGCTGAGGCCAAGATCAGATCAGCCATGATCTTATTGAATGGCGGAGCAGGCTCGAGGGGCCAAATGACCTGCTCCTGCTCCTATTTCTTATGCTCTTATAAAAGTAGCGACACAGGTCAATAAGGCCATAACAAAAGTAAACCAAGCACTAGGGTTTATTTCTAGAGGTATAGAATTGAAAAGTAGAGAAGTTATGCTAAACTTGTATCGAACCTTGGTCAGACCACACTTGTGGAGTTCTGGGTATGGTTCTGGTCACCATATTATAAAAAGGATACAAAGGCATGGGAGAGGGTGCAATAAAGGTTTACAAGGACGATACCAGAACTGCAAGGTTGTACCCATCAGGAAAGGATGAACAGGTTGGGTCTAAGGGTGAGAGGTGACCTAATAGAGGTCTTTAAAATTATGAAAGGTTTTGATAGAGTGGACACAGAGAGAATGTTTCCACTTGTGGGAAAGAGCAAAACTAGAGGCCATCAATACAAGATAATCGCCAAGAAATCAAATATGAAATTCAAAAGAAACTTCTTTACCCAGAGAGTGGTGAGAATGTGGAACTCGCTACCACAGGGAGTGGTTGAGGCGAATAGTATAGCTGCATTTAAGGGGAAGCCAGATAAGCATATGAGGGAGAAGGGAATAGAGGGTTACGCTGATAGAGTTAGAGGAGGAAAGATGGGAGGAGGCTTGAATGGAGCATCAACGTCAGGCATGGACTGGTTGGGCTGAATGGCCTGTTTCTGTGCTGCATATTCTATGTAACTCCACCTTGCAGACTCCAGGCTCATGCAGCCTGGACATACCAATTGCCTAAATGATACATGGTCATGCACTGATTGTGTAAGGGTTTGTCTTTGAATTGTACACTCAAAGCAATATAAAACATTGCCTTAAGTGTCAATGTCAATTTCTGTTCAACTTAGTAATACCAAGCAGTATTTCCACTTTTCTCAATACGTTTTCATCAAAGGGCACTTTCTGGGCAACAGCCTTGGCCTACAGGAAAACTAGATGGAAAAAACCAAGGGGAGACCACACAACAGACCAGGAGGACCTCATCAGGATGTGGCGACACTGCTTTCTGTTAGTACTGCACTTGCAAAACAACTGAGCACCCCACTGATCCCAACTGTAAACTGTAATTACAAAATCCTCTCCAGTGAGTAAGTTGCATCTACATGCAGACAATAACTTGTTCTATCAAGAATGTGCTCGCACCAGGATGACCTGTGTGAATCACCAGCAGACTCACAAACTTAAAGTTAAAGCCCCAACACAAGCCACAGGGCATTACCCATAAAAGCTAACCCTGGTGGAGAGCAATCTGTACTTTTCTGTATGTGTTATCACAAAACTGAATACTGTATACACAGGCTAACAAAATATGTTTGGGGAAAACACACTACTGGCACTCTCCTGATCTTTGACTCAGATCAGTACACTGGAAGTGTAACAAGAACCGATGTCCTAGGGAGGAGTGTTTGCTAGTGCTGTTGGGGAGGGTTTAAACTAAAATGGCAGGGGGTTAGGAATCTGTGCAAGGAGACAGAGGAAAGGGAAGCAAGGATAGAAACAAAGGACAGGAAGGAGAAAAGCAAAAGTGGAAGGCAGAGAAATCAATGGTGTAAATCAAACAGGGCCACAGTAAATAAGAATTCTAAAAGGACTAAGTGTTAAAAAATCAAGCCTGAAGGCTTTGTGTCTTAATGAGAGGGGCATTCGTAATAAGGTGGATGAATTAGCTGCGAAAATAGATGTAAACGGATATGATATAATTGGGATTACGGAGACATGGCTTCGGGTGACCAAGACTGGAAATTCAACATCCAGGGGTAATCAATATTCAGGAAGGACAGGAAAAAAGGAAAAGGAGGTGGGGTAGCATTGCTAGTTAAAGAGGAGATTAACACAATAGTAAGGAAGGATATTAGCTCTGATGATGTGGAATCTGTATGGGCAGAGCTGAGAAATACCAAGGGGCAGAAAACGTTAGTGGGTGTTGGACAGACCCCCAAACAGTAATGCTGAGGTTGGGGATAGCATTAAACAGGAAATTAGAGACGCGTGCAATAAGGGCACAGCAGTTATCATGGGTGACTTTAATCTACATATAGATTGGGCTAGCCAAATTAGTAACAATACTGTGGAGGAGGAATTCCTAGAGTGTATAAGGGATGGTTTCCTGGACCAATATGTCAAGGAACCAACTAGAGATCAGGCCATCTTAGACTGGGTATTATGTAATGAGAAAGGATTAATTAGCAATCTTGTTGTGCAAGGCCCCTTGGGGAGGAACGATCATAATATGATCGAATTCTTCATTAAGATGGAGAGTGAAGTAATTGACTCAGAGACTCGGGTCCTGAATTTAAATAAAAGAAACTACGATGGTATGAGGCACGAGTTGGCTAGGATGGATTGGGGAACATTACTTAAAGGGTTGACGGTGGATAGGCAATGGCAAACATTTAAAGATCGCATGGATGAACTACAGAATTTGTTCATCACTGTTTGGCATAAAAATAAAACAACAATGTTGACTCAACCGTGGCTAACAAGGGAAATTAGGGATAGCATAAGATCCAAGGAGAGGACATATAATTTGGCCAGAAAAAGCAGCAAACCTGAGGATTGGGAGCAGTTTAGGATTCAGCAAAGGAGGACAAAGGGATTAATTAAGGGGGGGTAATAGATTATGAGAGTAAGCTTGCAGGGAACATAAAAACTGACTGTAAAAGCTTCTATAGGTATGTGAAGAGAAAAAGATTGGTGAAGTCAAGCGTAGGTCCCTTGCAGTCAGAATCAGGGGAATTTATAATGGGGAACAAAGAAATGGAAGACCAATTAAATACATACTTTGGTTCTGTCTTCACAAAGGAGGACACAAATAACCTCAAAGATGTCAGGGAACATAGGGTCTAATGAGAGGGAGGAATTGAATGAAATCAGTATTTGTAGGGAAATGGTGTTAGGGAAATTGATGGGATTGAAGGCCAATAAATCCCCAGGGCCTGATAATCTACATCCTAGGGTACTTAAGGAAGTGGCCCTAGAAATAGCAGATGCATTGCTGGTCATCTTCCAAAATTCTATAGACTCTGGAACAGTTCCCATGGATTGGAGGATAGCTAATGTAACCCCACTATTTAAAAAGGGTGGTAGAGAGAAAACGGGGAATTATATCGGTAGTAAGGAAAATGCTAGAGTCCATTATAAAAGATGCAATAGCAGCGCACTTGGAAAACAGTGACAGGATCGGACAAAGTCAACATGGATTTACAAAAGGTAAATCATGCTCGACTAATCTACTGGAATTTTTTGAGGATGTAACTGGTAGAATAGATAAGGGAGAACCAGTGGATGTGGTGTATTTGGACTTTCAGAAGACTTTCGATAAGGTCCCGCATAAGAGATTAGCGTGTAAAGTTAAAGCACATGATGACATGAATCAGTCATTCATGAAAGAAAGACTTATGAAATAATACTGAGCGGCCTGCGGGTGGCGCTGTCCAGGGAGAATATAAATACTCGGGCACGGGCCCAGCTTGCGCAGGACATTCTTAACAGGAACTAGTGAAGGACACAACTAGACCTCCATGTTGTAAAACAGCTGATTAAAGCTTTGTTTAACGCTTAGACCAAGTGCCTAGTAGTTTTCTTACGTCACATGGGATTGGGGGTAAGGTACTGTCTTGGATAGAGAACTGGTAGGCAGACAGGAAGCAAAGAGTTGGAATAAACGGGTCTTTTTTCGAGTGGCAGGCAGTGACTAGTGGGGTACCGCAGGGATCGGTCCTAGGACCCCAGCGATTCACAATGACGAGGGAACTAGATGTAATATCTCCAAGTTTGCAGACGACACAAGCTGGGTGGGCGTGTGTGCTGTGAGGAGGATGCAGAGAAACTCCAGTACGATTTGGACAGGTTGGGTGATTATACTGCATTTGCCATGCATCTGCCCAATGTGGATAAATGCGAGGTTATCCACTTCGGTGGCAAAAACAGGAAGACAGATTATTATCTGAACGGCAATAGATTGGGAAAAGGGGAAATGCAACAAGACCTGGGTGTCCTTGTGCACCAGTCACTGAAGGTAAGCATGCAGGTGCAGCAGGCGGTTAAGGCGGCAAATGGTATGTTGGCCTTCATAGTGAGAGGATTCGAGTACAGGAGCAAGGATGTCTTGCTGCAGTTGTACAGGGCCTTGGTGAGACCACACCTTGAGTATTGTGTGCAGTTTTGGTCACCTTATTTGAGGAAGGATGTTCTTGCCATGGAGGGAGTGCAGTGAAGATTCACCAGACTGATACCTGGGATGGCAGGCATGACGTATGGAGAGAGATTGGGTCGATTAGGCTTACATTCGCTAGAGTTTAGAAGAATGAGAGGGGATCTCATTGAAACTTATAAAATTCTAACAGGACTAGACAGACTAAATGCAGGTAGGATGTTCCCGATGGCGGGGGAATCCAGAACTAGGGGTCACAGTCTAAGGATAAGGGGGAAGACATTTAGGACTGAGATGAGGAGGAATTTCTTCACCCAGAGAGTGGTGAACCTGTGGAATTCTCTGCCACACAGGGCAGTTGAGGCCAATTCATTAAATATATTCAAGAAGGAGTTAGATATATTTCTTGAGGCTAAAGGGATCAAGGTATATGGGGAGAAAGCAGGGACCGGGCACTGAATTTGGATGATCAGCCATGATCTCATTAAATGGCGGAGCGGGCTCGAGGGGCCGAATGGCCAACTCCTGCTCCTATCTTCTATGTTTCTATCTGCTCCATAGTCAAGGTTAATTTCTCCTCAATTATTATATGCTGCCACTTGAACCACAGTTGTCTTTTCCTCAGAACAAACCTCAGGATTTTGGGAGAGGACAAGCTTCAGGTCTCCCATCAGTCCAAAAAGCGCTCAATGCAACACTAGGTTTTTCACATTTCTTCTTGGAATGTGGGCAACACTGGCACGGCAACATTTATTGTCCATCCCAAGAGTCAACCACGTAGAGTGGGTCTGGCAAGCTGAGGTAGGGGTGGCAGGCTCCTTTCCCTGAAGGACATTAGTGAACTTGTTGGGGTATTGCAACAATCGGGCAGGTTTCATGGTGACTTTTTCTGGTGCCAGCCCACAGATTAACAGATTTATTGAATTCCATTTTACAACTTGCCATGGTGGGATTTGGACACTCAACCTCTGAATTGCTGGTCCAGTACCAGAACCACTCGGTTACTGTACCCTTGTCTAATAGAAGTGTTGAAAATCAATAGGTTTGAAAAAGATTCTCTCTACCGGTCAGTGAAAGGGCAAGAAGTGCAAAGGATAATAAGGATAGGAAATATATTACCACAAGTTGCTATTTAAATTGAGTTAAAGTATCAAAAAGAAAAATATTAAATGGTCATAGGAGTGGGTGGATAGCTCTGACTTGAGGCTGAATGACTGCATTCTGCACTGAAACATCTACCATTCATAGAAGTATGGAAATACGGGGAAAATTAGAGGTTCACACTTTGTTTGGGGGTTAGAAAAGAACCGAGCAGAGAAAACTACGTAACTTGTATTAAGCAGTCAGATTGTCTGGTCATTTAAATAATATAAAGTCACATTGGGGGTACATCGGTGATCTATTAATGCAATGATTAACATCTGTTACAATTTGCAACAGAAACTAGTCTATAAACATTATATATGGGGACCTGTGCTATGTTGGTGAGTGGGACTACGGAGTAACCATAGCAACACACAGTCTGCATCATGGTTCCTTGAGGGTTGAGGCCATTTGATTTGGTCCGCAATGCGATATCTGCAAACTCTCCCACACTTAACATGTGCAGTGAGATTTGCTGACCAAGTAACACAATTTTACATAAAAAGTCCTGGAAGCAGTGAAAATATTGGTTTTCAAGGGGATATGAGCGACAGCAAATCACGTACCCTGCGCACAGTGTGTAAACACTCCAGACACAACAGCTTGCATAGTTTCAGGCAGTTTTATCAGATTTTTTTTTCCAAGGCTAAGTGTTTTTCTACTGAAATTGTTACATATCTGGCTTTTAAATTGAAAATGTCTTCAAGATTTTCTGCAGCTGAGTGAACTCTTGTGCTCTGAAAAAACTGGCATCACATTACTGTTGAGATCAACGCCATTCTAATTAGTTTAATGACAGTATCCGCAACTGTGTGTTTAAAACCACTGCTAACGTCATTTTTTCCACCTGCAGCTTTCTCTCCTCTCCTGAAGGTGACAACTCTCGTCGGGGTTCAGTTTCATCGGCTTCACAGAACCTTCACCCAGGCAATTCATTTCTGTGTGCCAGCCCAGTCCGGCTCCTGTCAATGCGATGTGGGGAGCATCACGCCCCGTCCACGCCCGATGTGCACACACGCAAACTTTCAAGCAGCTGTTTCTGGACAGCAACTTAGAGTGGGAACCCTGGTCAATTTTTCCTTAACCTGGAGGTAGTGAGGCCAAGTACTACCATTCTTTCTCACCCCATGTAATTTATTATTGGAAGAGCTAGGATGTCTGGGAAGCCATAAGTCAACTTTCAATATTTTTAAGTTCAAACAGTTTATTTCTTATGTGCATCTTGGCAGCTACAATGTTGGTGGACTCCCAAATTCAGCTTTATAAATGAGACGTCTGAATTCAGATTCCTTCATGGTCAAATGACTTCATTATACTGTGAATCGGGAATGATCCATCTTCACTCCCGTCTTGTAGTGTCTAGAGTGGACAAGATGGGCAGTGACGTTACACAAACAGAACTTGGCAAAAACTAAAGAGGCAGCCCAGGTTCTGAAAACACTCATCCACAGAGTGATGTACGCCAAATTGCACAGTTCATTCAATAAGCCACCTTTCAGAGATTTGATTTAGTTGATGAGAAACACTGGTTTAGACATTTACCTGGCTGAAGTCAAGCCTTCTTATGCAAGGATCTCAGAGATGGACAAAGAGAACCAGTATCAAATAAACACAGCCAGATGCAGAGTCAATCTCTTTCGATTTTGGTCCCAACCTCACATTTCTTCCACTTCCCCCTCCGGTCAATTTGATGGCCTCCCTCAGCCCTGGGGCTAAATCTCTCCCAACTCATCACAAGCGGGTCCCTTGCAACTAGCTGTGAGGAGCACCTTTCACTGAAGCCCAGAGGAGAAAGGAAAGCACGCTAATCGCCTATGCCACCCAATTTCACGCATCTCTTTAGCAGTAGCATCATTAGTGGACTTGCTGGCATTTTTCCAATCAATTACTTGTCTCTGGTGATCTCCTTAACTTACAGACAGTTTGCACACAGGAGTCTAGGGACAGTGACGACTGTGATGGAAGGTTTACAATCTTTCAATAACCACTCCCATGACTGTCACAATATCGCCAGTAATTATGTCATCCTGTTCGTTGAGTCTGAAGTTCCAGCTGCTGGAGTCAGCAACACCCACCTCCATGCAAAACATCTGCAATTCTCCAAGCAACAATGCTCACTAATCACTTCAAACACCCACAAACTATCAGAACCAAGAAGAAGAACTTCCAGTAAAGCGGTGACATTCTTAGTACTCCAGGCTAAGTATTTCTCACGAACATGTGAAAAGTCAGTAAGTGACTTCACCCTCCACCCCAGACAACCTTGAACTGCAATCACCCTTCCCCTACAAACTTTTCAGCTGATGTACCGCTACCCACCAAGACTTAGCAGTCCCGGTAAGCCACACAACCTCCAGCAGCCAAAGTGTGCTTTTTTTGGGGGGGGGGAAAGAGAGATCATTAAGCCATATCTAATTTTATCAGTAATTTCAAAAACAACACAGCTGGGTCTGTAACATATCACTTTGGTTCAGCTGGCTAAAAGAACAAAACAAACAGCTCTTATGCACTGCATAATCATCAGAACCCCACAAGTTGACACCACTCCAACAACAAGCTCCCAGTCATTGCTTAAATGGAAAACAAAAACTCATTTCTGTAAGTCAATACAATTCTCCGCCCACTTTTTCCCCTGAAGGCACTAACTCGTGCTGGGGTACAGCTCCATATTTTGGTAGCCTACCAGCTTCCCATCCAAGTGACCAATCTACAGTTGTGAGCGGAGATAGCAGACTATTTACCCATTGGCAGCATCACAGCTGAGCCCAATCCAGGACCTGAAAACACAGGTATGCTTTCTAGTAGGGATCACTGAACGCAAATCAGGAAAGGGAACCTCAGTTGGTTTTCCCCTCCCTAGCTCCGAAGCACTGAAGCCAAATGGAACATCCCAGCTGCTGCTCCTGTTCCAATCAGCTCATTCAGGTCAGTTCGACAACACGACTGGGGGCCCTCCTAGTCTGTACAGGTCAGTGCTACACTGAGCAAAGCACTTCTACTGCACAGTAGAACGTAGAGTCACTCTGACATTGCCAGCAGAATGCTGGGGAACAGGGCTCAAATGGAGATTCGCATCTTGGGGGAAGACTTTCCTTTTTGCTCCATGTTCCTGTCGCCACTCCAATTAAAGCCAGAGCTACACCATTCCCATAGCTAAAAGAGAGGGAACCCAGATCTGCACATTTAGTTATACATGGGAACTCAATGGCAGCTTGAGAGACCCGCATAAATGTTGCTCTCCAATGCCATCAGGTACTGGAGTTGTCCTTGATATCGATAGCGAAAGCACTTTGTGCCTGCCATGAATGGGACTCCTCAATGTAAATGGACTTGAAGTTATTCAGACCCAGCAGATACAATGAAGATGACATTTCTTAACTGAATGTTAGGCGATTCTTCTTTCCCCAGATGGTGTGGTGGGTGCTGACCCTCTGCACTGCCCTCAAAAGGGAGCTGGACCGGCTCTTGACTGGGGCATGGATCGCATTGTATAGAAGGTAAATGTCTTTATTGAGAACACTTGGTCCATGTGAGCTCCTGGACTGGTTTCGACCACCTGAGGGGGTCGGAGAGGAATATCCAGAGTATTTTTTTTCCCTTATTGGCCCTGGGTTTTTTCACCTTTCTCAGGAGATTTTTTTTTTTTTAATATTCGTTTATGGGATGTGGGCGTCACTGGCAAGGCCAGCATTTATTGCCCATCCCTAATTGCCCTCGAGAAGGTGGTGGTGAGCCACCTTCTTGAACCGCTGCAGTCCGTGTGGTGAAGGTACTCCCACAGCACTGTTAGGAAGGGAGTTCCAGGATTCTGACCCAGCGACGATGAAGGATCAGCGGTATACTTTTAAGTCAGGATGGTGTGTGACTTGGAGGTGGTGGTGTTCCCATACACCTGCTTATCTTGTTCTTCAAGGTGGAAGAGGTCGCGGGTTTGGGAGGTGCTGCCGAAGAAGCCTTGGCGAGTTGCTGCAATGCATCTTGTAGATGGTACACACTGCAGCCAAGGTACACTGGTGGTGGAGAGAGTGAATGTTTAAGGTGGTCGAAGGGAGTGCCAATCAAGCGGGCTGCTTTGTCCTGGATGGTGTCGAGCTTCTTGAGTGTTGTTGGAGCTGCACTCATCCAGGCAAGTGGAGAGTATTCCATCACACTCCTTACTTGTGCCTTGTAGATGGTGAAAAGGCTTTGGAGAGTCAGGAGGCGAGACACTCGCTGCAGAATACCCAGCTTCTGACCAGCTGTTGTTGCCACAGTATTTATGAGGCTGGTCCAGTTACGTTTCTGGTCAATGGTGACCCCCCCAGGATGTTGATGGTTGGGGATTCAGCAAATGTAATACCATTCAATGTCAAGGGGCTGTGGTTAGACTCTCGCTTGTTGGAGATGGTCAT